>NW_022631078.1:1459112-1765358 GCF_010015895.1 Lontra canadensis
CCATTGTCTATCTATTGATCTATCATCTGTCTACCCATCAATCCCTCATCTGTCTATCTGTCACCTATCTATCTTCTGAATGTCCACAAATCACCTTCAGACAAGATTACAAATCTAAACTGACCAGCTGTTGTACACAAATTTGAGAAAGTTGTCCGGTAGTTATTTCCCTTTAAATCACTCTTGCCATGAAAAGTCTTTATTGAATTCTATCAAAACTTCCGAGAAGAAATAACATAGATGTTATTTAAAATTTTGGAGACCTTTCTCTTTCAGCTTTGTCACAAGTATGACCGGAACATCACATGCACACACACAGAACTAGAAATGTGTCTAGATTGTGAATAAAAGCGAGGAAGTTCTATGTAATATATTAACAAGTAAAATCTGACAGTTCATACAGAAAAAAATATGCGGAGTGTGGTTCTTTCCAGGAACCAGAAATGACTTACTATTTGGACTTTAGTTGCAGAGTGAGTCTGTAAATGATAAGATAGAGATTGCTAATATTTCAAAATAGATTGTTGATAAAACTGTATAAAATATTTTAAAAAACAAGTCCTCCTAAAAAGTGGGCGATGGACCTGGGAAAGTCATCTTGCGCAAGATACACAAGTAGTCAATCAACAAAATACGAAATGTTCAAAGCACTGGAGGTTAAGAAACGCACGCTTCCAGGCCAATGACACAGCACGCTTCTGAGAGCGTGGCCTGTGTGGGCCTGAGGTGCACACAGCACTGAAGGCCCAGGGACACTCCGGACAAACCCCACAAAGCCCTCTTGGCGGCCCCATGACTTTGCCATCCCCCTCTCTCGGGACCATATTCTAGAGTGTCTCTCAGAACGCATGTCTCGTTTAAAACACTACCCTGTACAAATCCCTTACACTAGAGCAAAGATACATTATAAACACTTCCATTTTTAAAAAATAATTACAAATGCCTGGAACCAATCAAGTACTTCTCGTTATGGGAAAGAGTAAATAATTTATGGAAGAGTGGAGCTATTTAAATAAGAATGTATTAGAATAGCTCCAAAACACATTGCTGAATGAGAAAAGCGAAATGCAAAGCAGGGTGTATATAATTCCACTATTAGTGTTTTTAAAAGGGTGATTTATGTATGAACATACACGCAGAAATACAGTCAGACCCATGTGACCAAAGCAGGTACCACGTCTAGGAAGGGCCAGGGTATCTCAGGTGGAAAACAGGTGCCTTTTGCATAACATTTTGAATTACTTGATGTATCAAGCATGCTGAAGTGTTGCTTTTCCACACACACACACACACACACACACGTGTGCACAAAGTAAATACGCACGAGGTATACACATGTGTGTGCCTACCCACAAGTGTGTTGAGGAGGGAGCCTGGTTCAGTGGCTGGGAACACCCACTCCGGCCCAGGGGCCACCTGACACGGGCGACGCACCAGCTCCACACCCGCGCTTTCTCATCCCAGCAGCGCCTGCCCCGGAGGGTCACTGTGAGAACTGGGCTCATGCACGCATCTCAGGTGCTTCAGACGAGGTCAGGCTGAAGGCGTATCTCAGGGGCAGCTGCTCTTGGTGTTGTGTTGCTATTGTTGTGTTGCTGCTATTGTTGTGTTATTGCTATTGTTGTGTTGTTGTTGTTGTTAGCATTATTTGCTGTGCGTGCTGTCCACCCTGAGGGAGGCCACGTGAGGGTCGGTGTCTCAGCTTAGCTCTGCAGCAGAGTTCCCAGCACCCACAGGAACGGACACACCAGTACACCGTGTCCAGCTGCTCTGTCCTCACCTGGTTACTGCACAGGGTGTAGATGCGGCCCCTCTCGCCGGGCTCTCACAACTCAAAGGCAGCAGCTAAAGGGCTCACCCTCTCCCCCAGGACAAGGACAGGAGGGCTTCCCGTAAAAGTACTCCGTGGGCAGACCTGCAGGCGCTGTGGGAGCACATGGCCTTGCCTCAAGCACTTAGGAAAGCCTTTAGTTTACAGAAAGAGAGAAGGGAAAGAAGAAATCAAACAAATAGAACAAAGACACTTGCACCGGGTGACACCTGCCTACCTCCAAGATATAAATATTGCACAGAGCATTACACGGCCTTCGAGCCCAGGGTGCGGGAACGAGTAAGCACGGCCGTGAGGCAGCAGAGGAGGTCGTGAGCATCTGCAGACGTGCGTGCGTCCTCGGCTCATGACAGCGATGTCCCTGCGGCAAGTGAGGGATGGGGGGCTGTCCAATAAATGACACGGGGACAACTGGCTGGCCATATGGGAAGATAAAATTTTATCTTCTTGCAAGCCACACACACAAATGAATTCCAGATGGCGTAAAGATCTAAATGTTGAAACCAAAACTTTAAAATCTCAAAAGAAAGTGCGTTTTCGTAATCTTATTCATACGCTTGTCTCTTAAGTGAGACACAAAAGCACAAAACCTAAAGGAAATAAATAATGTATTTCATTGCATCAAAATTTTAAACTTTATTCAGCAAAACCACATAAATAATAAAGTAGGAGAAGATTTTTCATCCAATAAAATCAACAAAGATTTTGATCAACAGTATGCAAACTACTCCCGCACATCAACAAGAAAAAGACAAAAAGTAATAAAAATGTGCAGAAGATATAAATATACACGTTAGGAAAGAGGAGACTCGTATGCCCGCGAAACACATGCGAACAACTGGGTCTCATTCACATGAGAACGATGAGATAACCCCGGACACATCGGACTTCGCACAATTAAATGGGCAGGAAAACATGCACCGGCCTGTGTGCGTGGAGGGTCTTGTGGCGTGGCCTCTCGGACGCGCGATGGGCAGGAGTGAGGCCCGGGGGGCTGTGCACCCGGCGCTTTGCCAGTGGTGCCGGCTCCAGGGTGAGTCTCGCCCGTGCGCCCTGCAGATCGGCTCGGAAACGCACACACAGTGGGGCTGGTGACAGCAGATACGCAAACACCACCAACACGGCGGCCCGCTGGAGGGACGCGCACACTGGCGTGTGTCAGCCACGGGGGAGGCTGCACTTGGTGGCATGGATGAGCTCTGCGTGCACACCCGCCCAGAGCTCCCCCTCAGAGCCGAGGGCGGGACAGCAAACCGTAAGGTCCGACGCACTAGCGCCACCTTTTCATCGAGATTCAAGCACGACGTCTGCCGTTGGCGTCAGCGGACGTGTGTCAGACACAGGGAAGCATCTCTCTGTGGAAACGGGGAAAGCCGCACTCTCAGGCTTCATATCCGGGCAGACCTCCAAGGGCGTGTGGGGGCGTGTAAGGCACTTAAACTTGGACCATATGGGTGACGTTTCCCTTATAACTTTTGTATAGATTGTACAATCTCTTACATTTTAGGTTAAAAGACAACTTGAGCAGGTCGTACTGGGTGTCCCCAAGCCCGCCCCGCGCCCACCTCCCGGAGAGCCTTTCCCGCCGTGAGCATCACGGTTCATGAACCAGCTGGGATGACCACTGACTGACACCTGCGGTGCCCTTGGAGAGGCTCCCCTCCGCCTGGCAAAGCGATGTGGTTTGGATCAGCGTGCGATTGCGGGTGTCACCTCTCTGGGCTCCCGCGGACCGGCTCCCCTGCACTCCCCACATTCATCCCTCCCCGATTCCCTCATCCCGACGACCGCTGCTCTCACGGTCTCTGTGTGGCTCTGCGTTTCCCGAGACCTCGTTGGTGGGACCCACGGGACTGAAGCCCGCTCACACGACAGCTTTCTCTGGCTGGCGTGCATCTAGGTTGGCTCCTCGTGTCTTCCTGGCTTGTCGGCTTGTTTCTGTTTATCGCTAAACCACCTCCGTGCTGGGACCTGTCCCCATTTGTTCATCCATCTGCCTATTTCGGGGCTGCTCGGTCGCTCCCGGGTTTGGGGGTTACGCAGAGGCTACAGAAGACACTTCCTCCAGGGATCCGTCGCAGTGGCCCCGCGAGCGCTCCCGCCAGGGCATGGCCCTGGCAGCCGCCATCCCGGCGAGCAGAGCACAGCTGACCTGTGATCTCGGACTCGCCTGTGCCTCCCAATTTCAGGGGTGGTCCGCCTGCCGCCGGCTCTCAGGAGGTCCGAGAAAGTCACGGGTTTCCCATTTGTTCTGCATTTTGTTCTTGCGAGGGTGGCCTGAGGTCCTGTGAGCACTTTACGTGGTGGTGAGATCAGCGGGAGGTCTCGTCTGCTCCACTTGCCCCTCAGTGCGGACCTTGGTGTCCACAACAGGGAGACCGTGGCCTGTGTACTTCGGGCACAGAACTCCTACCCCGGGCCTGGCGTCCCGCCACCCACGCCACGTCCCTGCCCAGCAGCTGCACCAGTGAGACACATCGGCTCAAGACTTTCTCTTCCCAGCATCTCACGTTCAAGGCCAGTCCTCACCACGACGCTCCCATCTTCGGGCAACACCCACCCCCACTGGGGCATAGAAGGTGCTCAACGCACACGGCCCACGGGGGCCCGGGAGCCTCTGGTCCCTTCCCCGGCACTTCCGCACATGCCAGGCCGTTCGGGGCTGCGCACAAGCGTGCCCTGTGTTTGAACCTCACTTTCTTTGTCTCTCCTCTTCACATGAATATTTATCACACGGAAAGCAACGCCAGCACACCAGCCCCCCATTCACGGAATTCATCAACAACTCCTTTGTGGAACCTGACCTAGGGACAGGGGATTGAGAAGCCCTGAATGTGTTTCGTTTTCTGAATCACAAGGGCTGTTATAAATAGCCGTTTCTTCTTCTTCGTTCTTCCCCTGCAGGATCCAGAACCTTGGGAGGCCAGAGCGATGGCAGATCTGTTGCACAATAAAACAGAGTCAGCGCATGGGGAGGAGCCTTCGGGAGCGTCCCTGCCGTGCTCCAGGAGCCTCCGACCCCCTGCCAGACGCGTCCTTGGTCCTTCTCTGGAAGGGCTGTGGGTCCTGCAGGAAATGCCCACGTGTGCGGGGCTGGGATGGCATGACCCTCCTCTTTCTGACCACAGTGTGCGTGCTCAGTGCAGTGTGGCCACGGGCATCAGGGTTTGGGAGAGGGCTGAGTGTGAGGGACTCTTTAGGACCAGGGCAGGACATATGTCCTAGCCCCGTCTGCTCGATATCCACACAGCCATAAATCCCGCCATTCTGCGGTGAGATGGAGACCAGCTCGTTGTTTGATGGCCTGTGAAGCAGCAGGTGGGTCAGAAAAGGCCCTGGTTTTGGTGGACATGTCATCGTGCATGTCCGCACGGCTGGGGGGCATCTGCAGTGGGGGCAGCCCAGACACGCGGGATGGGAGCTCGCCACCCCTGCGCCCCTCCTGGGGAAGGCTGTCTCCACCTCCTGTCTCTGCGGGCTGAGAGCAGACCCTCCTCTCCCAGGACATGCCGGTGAGGCCGCTCCCAATTCTCCTGACCCCCACATTGCATTTCCCCTTCCCTCTGGAGGTGAGATGTCCAGCAGGGACCCCGCCTCTGGGTCTCTGTGTCCCTGTCTCCCTCTGCTCCTTTGTCTCTCCTTCCCTCTCTGTCTCTCCCTGCCTGTCTGTCTCAGTCCCAAGCTCTCTCTCTGTCTCTCACATGAATCCACAACCCAGGTCTCTTATAAAACTCCCCAACATCACAGCTCTTCCCCGAGTGGGTGTCGGGTGCCCTCAGGCCTGGGTCTTCCTCCCCAGGGGCCCAGCTCTGGCCCTCCATCCCTCACCCTCCATGCCCCGCAGGTGGGTTGGGTCCTACGGGATCGGCCCTGCAGCCGGCACCCCGAGGTGACCCTAGTCATTGACCAGCTGGCCAGGTAAGCTCCGTAGACGCCTCAGGGGGGATTTACGGGAGGGCGGGGGGTCCACGAGGGGTTCAGGGATGTAGAAGCCCTGACAGGAGAGCCTGCGTGGCCAGGCCATTGGAGGGTGGCCCGTGTCTGGAGCCGACAGTGGTCAGCAAGGTACTCCCTGGGGACACAGGTGGCAGAACGGGCCTCGGACGTCCAGCACCTCTGTGTCCACACGTGCCCATGAGGACACAGATGTCATGACTTGTGCCTTCAGAGACCCCGGGCAGAAGTGCCCAGCTCCTGGATCTTTGAAAACCTTCCCAGGACGGTGGTTCTGGGAGGCTGCAGGACACGGTCCTGCTCTGAGCCCACGTCAGTCTCAAGCAGGAGTTTGATGGGTCCCTGAAGTCCGTCAGGTGAAGACGCTGTCCTGCCCTAGCCTGCGCGGGGAATGAGGACGAAGTCCCCACAGCCCACAGCCTGGCACCGCACTGAGTGGGGGGGTCTCTGGTGCTTTAGGACTCCAAGCTGCCTAGTAACCCCAGGGGTCATGGATCACCCTGGACCAGAGAGGTGCCAGCCCTGAAGTCTAAGTGGCTGTTTCTACACCAGCACAGAGCATGGAGCACTTCCCCAGCCTCCTGTGGTGTCCACGGAGCCCTGACATGGGGGGACGGCTGTCCTCTATCCTTGGGGACAGGGATGCCCCTCAGGGGTCACCCCCCGAGGAGCTGGGCTGCTTCAGGCAGATGCTGGGGGACACCGGGTTTTCCAGCAGGAGCACTTTCTGACCGCAGGTGCCCTCTGGCTCTCTTCCGGCCGAAGCTCTCTGAGCAGGGCTGTCGTCTCGGGTGCGAGGACCCGGCGGAGCTGGGTGGCTCCTGGTTGTGTCGCTGGTACCCCAGCACGAGGAAGGGTCTTAGTCACTGTGGAGCTGAGGTCTCTGTTAGCAGGCCCTCCTGTGGGGGTCGCTCCCGCTCTAGAAAGGGAGGGGGGAGGGGAGAGGAGACTGTCCAGCTACACCCAGATCTCTTCATGCCTTTGCAGAAGACGTCCTCCCAGGAGCTGCTAGACTGAGGTCCCAGGATGTCCTTGCCCAGGACTGCAGGGCGCCTGTGACGGAGGCCCCCGATGGACCTGGTGGCCCTGCTGGGGAGTTGGCCAGGCGTCCGCAGACTCCGGGCCTCCATCGGGCAAGGGGAAGGCGGTCCTGGACATCTGGTTTCAGTCCTACTTTGCCATTCGCCGTCACTGAGGCCCAGCGTGCAGGTGGTTACCTTGCCGGGAGTCTGCCTATCGTCACTCTCTCCTCCTTCGCTGGCTGAACATGTCTCAGAAGGGACGGGCCCCCTCGCGGGTCTGTGGGGTCACAGCGGACTCGAACAGAGTCTGTCCTCCGTGGCCAACACTCGACTCCCTTACTTGATTCAGCACCTCATTTCGAGAAAACGGCTTTTCCTGTGTCATCTCCAAGGTGTCCCTGAGTTTACGTTCAAACCCACTCTCCGACAGGTGGGACCCTATGTGAGGGTCGTGGGGGGACAGTGGCTCTCCTCCTTATCAAGGCACCGACTGCACAGCCTCTGGGCCACGGTGGCCTCGTCTAGCCCAAGTCAGAGTCCACACTCCGACTGTCAGCAGCGGTGCCACTCTCGGCCCCTAGACTGAGGGCAGCCTCCAGGCTCTCTGAGCCCTCCTCATGGGTCCCAGTGCCAGGGGCACCTCCTCCCGGGTCCTCCACATGCCCCCCCACGCTCTGATTTGCTTGTTGACTCCTCGGTTTCCATGCGCATCCAGAAAAGTGCAGACATGCCGCCGCCGCCTTCCCAGGTATGAGGTTCTATTTTCCTGGCATCACTCGATGGCGACCCTGCAAACAGTGGCCTGTGGCTCGACGTCTTCCCTCATGAGAAGGAAGGTGCCCTGTGCCCGCAAGGCGGCTGTGCCCCACGTGCTCCCCACTCCATAGTGCGTGTGACCCCACAAGGGAGCGTCTATTCTATGCAAACCAGACGCGATCTCTCTCCCTCCGTCTTCCTGGTGCTGGAGAAGACGTACTGCTGTCAAGCCCACCTCGAGGACGTGCCGAGCGTCAGCCCTTGGAGCCCGTCGCATGTGCCCCACGGACCACGTGCCAGGAGAGCCGGCAGGACCCCGTGCAGGGTGCCACCCCTTCCGTGGACATGGACGACAGGCACACCCGATACGGGGGCTCCATGTGAGCAGATGATTCTTTTCCGAGGGGACTGATGGTGCGTGGTGGTCTTTATCATTTTAATTTCTTTAAAATGAGCACATCAGAGAAAAATAATCATCGGCCAAAGGCAACAAGAAAACTCTGATATTTTTAAAAAGTTGTCCGTCTCGCACTCCCACACTGGAGGGCGGGGGTCTGGTGTCCATGCGCAGGCCACGGCGCGAGGGCAGACAGAAGAGGAAACTTCAGATCCTTCTCTGCAGGTGAGAACGGACTCCTGCCTGCTGTGTCACCTGGACTCAGTGTGACATTATTATGCACTGACTGCATGCAGGAGGCCTCACTTTACCTTCGCCTCCCAGGCTGCAGGGTCCTCACCAGCTTGTTGCCCGCTTGCCGAGAAATGTGAGTTAGAAAGACAGCACCCAGACCTTGGGGATTTCAGTGGGAGAGAATGACAGAGGCACACGGGGACGCAGGTGTGCAAACAGGGACAAGCGTGTTCAAACAGCTTTTATGAATACGCTGCATACACTTGGGAAGATATGGAAAAAATATGGAAAACCATGAGCAGCAGGAGGAAAGAAATGGAAGATGAGTGTTACATTACACTGTATCGTATTATATTGTTACATTGTATCATATGTGCACACCATGTCCTAACAAAAAAGATCTGGAGATGAAAAACAATGTCGCAAAAGAAAAATTTGCTAAATGGGACTAAGAGCAGATTACACACGTACAAATGTGGTTTTAGGGATTCGCTAGAAACTATCAAAATGAAGCACAAAGAGAAAAAAAGTCTTAAAAGAGGCAAGGAAGCAGTAACCTCAGGGATAATATGGAAAGGCCTAACATACATGTAACCAGCGTCCGGGGGAGAGGGAAAAGCGGAGAAAACAAATAGTTTAAATAATTGTGCTAAAAAATGCTCCAAATTAATTAAGTCCAGAAATCAGCAAACCTCCGTCTTAGAAACATGACAGAAATTCATTTGGATTCTCATCACCCAGAAACCGGATCAGACAAAAGCACTGAAACAGAAGAAAACCGCAGACCAACACTGATTATACTGATGCTAAAATCTTTAAAAATATTTAGCAAAACAACTCCATCAATGTATCGAAAGGATAACACATCGATACCTGATGAGAGTAACCCCCCGGAATGCAAGACTGTCTTCATACGAAAACTCAACAATGTGTTGTACTGTGTCGGCAGAGAACAACCAACCAGAATTCGGAAAAGACATCCGCGGATTACCCGTGGAAGGCACACACAAGCAAATACAACCTCAGCAAGGAGCAGACTGAGTGTGTGTGGATGGCGGGGGTCCTTGGTGTGACACTGGACAGAAGAGGGGTCCTCGGTGTGACACGGGATGGAAGCAAGGACCCTGGACAGTAGAGGGTCCTCGGTGTGACACAGGACAAAGTGAGGACCCTGGACAGTAGGGGGGGTCCTCGGTGTGACACGGGATGGAAGCGAGGACCCCACATTGCCCTAGTGCATTGGGCTGAGCCAAGTCTCCCCTGAGGCCAGATCAAGGCAGGAGCATCCACTCCCAGCATACCGCCCCCAGGCCCCAGCCAATGCAGCACGTGAGAAAGGCTTGAAAGGCTTAAAAGGCTAAAAAGGCTCTCTGGTTGCAGAAAAAGAAGAAAAATGGTCTTCAGGTGCAGGTGACAGGATTATCTATGTAGAAAGTTCCAAGGAAGCTACAGAAAAGCTATTCTAACTGTAAGTGAATGTGGTAAAGGTATTAGATTTAAGGTCACTTTATGAAAACCAGCATATTTCTAAATGCCAGCAACACACAACTGAAAATCAATTTTTTAATCTGTTTACAATAGTTATCACGATGTTCAAGATGCTTTTGTGTCGTCTGAGATTGAGGTGTCCGTGGGGCTGTCCTGCTTTCAGGAGAAACTGGGAGAGCATCTGTTCTCACTGTCCGGCTCCTGGACACCACCTGCTCTCACGGGCTTCGAGGCTCCCCCTCCCTCCACAGAGCCGGAGAAACCGCTGGTGTCCTTGTCTCCACTCTTCTTCTCGAGTCACACCTCCCATGTGACCACAGCGGGAAAGACTCTGAATTTAAAGGCTTATTTGTTTCTAAAAGGCCCTCCTGGAGAATCCGGGATCATGTCCTCTTCTCCAGGGCCCCATGTTAATCACGTCTACAAAGTCCTTTTTCCACAGAATCTACAACAGTCACGGTTTCCGATGATTGGTGCTCAGACATCCGGGCAGGGGCGCTTCTCTGCCTTCCATGATAACTCAGCCCGTGGAGAGAGAAACCATGACCGTGAGTCGGATGAAAAATTACTGTTAAATTATGAGTTCTCTGTAAGTTCGTTTACGGATTTAATGCAATCTCACCCAACATCCCGATCAGTGCTTTATTTTTTTCCGGAGAACAAAGTGGCAGGACTTACAGTGCAGGCTCTCGCAGGGAGCACAGAAGCAGCGGGGACAGGCTCCGAGTGGAAAGAGAGGCACAGAGATCAACAGGACTGAAATCCAGAGGTGGACCCACAGAAATATGGTTAATCAATTTTTTTTGGACAAAGATGCCAAACTAATTCATTAGAAAAGAACAATAATGGGGCACCTGTATGGCTCAGTGGGTTAAAGCCTCTGCCTTCGGCTCAGGTCATGATCCCAGGGTCCTGGGATTGAGCCCCGCATCAGGCTATCTGCTCGGGAGGGAGCCTGCTTCCTCCTCTCTCTCTCTCTCTGCCTCTCCCCCTGCTTGTGATCTCTGTCTATCAAATAAATAAATGAAATTTAAAAAAAAAAGGATAGTAGTTTCAACAAGTGCCCACAAAGAATACACACTTGTGTGCAGACACCATGAACCATGGCCACGTACGCCATGTAGAACCATTAACTGGAGCTAAGTCACACAACTAAATTGGACATGGATAACCACGGATCTTTGGAAAAACATGTAATACAATTAGTGGTTTTGTGTTAACTAAAGATTTCTTAATAAGATAGTAAAAAATTCTACACAAGATTTACAAATTATAGATGAGGCTTTATCTATGTTGAAATGTTTGCTCTTCTGAGCGCACAGGAAAATGGAAAGGCAAACCACAGGCTGGGAGGACAAAGAACGTTGTAGAGCCTAGAGCACAGGCTTCCACCCGACTATACCGAACCCTCACAAGTCAGTACTAAGATGGTAAATAAAATTTGTAAGAAACGGGCAAATATTTGAACAGATGTCCAACCTAAGAAGACAGGCATGTGGCTCCTCTGCGTATGGAGAGATGCCCAACGGGGCTCAGCCCGCAGAAGCAGCTCAAGACCGTCAGCACCTTTCCCTTCCCACCCACCAGGTCGGCGGACGTCTGCAGGACCGGAAGCACCAAGTGAGCAGGGGACGTCGAGCGGCTGGGGCTCTCACGGCTGCTGGCGGGAAAGCAAAGTAGGACAGCCACTTCGGAGAACTGCTCAGAGGTTTTGTAGAAGCTCAACGCACACTTGCCTCCTGACTCAGGGATTCCCACCCTAGGGAGGTATTTTTTGAGAAAAGTGAAAACTTGTGCCCACACAGACCGCGGATGAATGTTCACGTAGCTCAGCTTGTCTGCGGGAACTAGAAATGGCCAAGAACCCCAATGCCCATCGGCTGGTGCACCCACGAGCACGGGCTGGTGTGTCTGTGGGCAGGAACACTGGACAGCAGCCCAGCGGAGCAAAAGAGCGACTTTTACCTACGCCGCACAGCAACCTGGGGGGGTCTCAACATCGTTGTGTTACACAGAGGAAGCCAGACATGAGACACCAAGGCTGCATGATTTGATTTGCACAGAATTCTGGAACCTCCAGAGCTAGGGCAGGAGAAAGTAGCCGTGCATCGCTGGCGGCTGGCGTGGGCGTGCGGCTCACCTGCGAAGGGCGGACTTTGGGGGCTGATAGAAGGTTTCCGTATCTTGGCGGTCGTGGTAACAAAACTCGTGGGATTATACCCTTGAAGTTGGGGCATCTCATTCTTCAATAAGGTAAAGCAAAAAATGTCAGAGGGGAAAGTGGTCATAGATACTCAATTAATCTCAAGGCAGGAAGGAGGAGCAAACAATCATTGGGATAAACTGAAAATAGAAAGGCAGCAGGTTTACACGGATGACGCGTATTGCATGGAGCACTGGGTGTGGTGCATAAACAATGAATTCTGGTACACTGAAAAGATAAAAATTTAAGAATGAAAAGATAAATTAAATCAAAAATATAAAAAATTATAAACATTATTTAAAAAGTATAAAAAATAAAGTGTCCATTTAATACAAATGGACTAAAACCTCCAGTTAAGAGTGAGGGGCAGTTAGAGAGGATGGACAGCAAGACTCTCAACAGATGTTGTTCACAGGGGACACAAGTAAGAACCAGGGAGCGCAGGGAAGACAGACGCATGCAGAGACAGCCGTCTTTCACGTGTGTGAGTGCAAAAATTGAGCTTCCAGTCCTTGAACTGAAAGTCTGCGGAATTATAAGAGAAAGGAGATCCACAGCTGAGTGGGAGGCTACAGTGGTCGTCCCCCGGCGACCCAACAGTCACATGTATACAAACAGTGATTCGGAAGCAGGTAGACAACAGGCGTGTCCACACCGTTAACCCATTTAAACTTATCCATCGGGGAGGGCAGGTGACCCAAAGCAGGGCCCACACCCTTTCCCAGTGCTCACGGAACAGTCTGGAAATACCCTGCCCGGGGCCTGAAAACACATCCCAGTAAGGGCAGCGGACTGAAGCCACACAGACTGGTCTGATCACCAGCAGGTCAAAGCAGAGCCGGGTCACAAGACGCTTACATGATGCACCATCTGGTTGGAGCTGACTGGCCTCTCGTGCGTAAGTCATGGGTCCGGACGGAATTCCCAGGGAGTGTTAGGAAACGTGAAACCCAACGAGCGTGAAGATGAGACGTATCCAAATGTTGGGACATAGAGAAGTCTGTGCTTAAGGAAAACTCATGGACGAGACTTCTGAGGTGAAAAAAAGAAATGTGTGACTTCAAACATGTACAAGTCCACCTTCAGGAGTCAAGGGCTGAAGCACATCTACCCCAGGAGTTAGCAGGGGACGTCGACGGGACAGAAAGCAGATGAGACGGAAAGGCAGAAAGTCCGGAGGCCGTGACCTGCAAGGACGAGTAGAATCGATGAGCTTCTAGCTCGGGCCCTGAGTGAGACAGGAGACACAAGTCACCTGTCAGGGGAAGGACTGGTCCCCACGTTGGACGAGAAAGGAGCATCGCAAACAACTCTGGCCAATAAATTCTGCAACTTACTGGGAGTGGGGGAAGAAACACAAGAAAAGCACAACTTAACAAAACCAACGACGGAAGAGATGAAGAATCTGAGATAAAGAGAAGACGTCGGCAAGCGGAGTTTCCGGAGACGCGCGGTCTGGGCGGGAACTCCACCACGCGCGGGAGGACGGAGCGGCGACGTCATAGGCAAGTGTCTGAGGAGCAGAGAAGGGCGCACCTGCCAGCCCCAGCGGTCCGTGCGCGCGAATCCAAGACCCGACGTGGGAGCCGCAGGGCAGGGATGACCCCGGGCTGCGGAGCCCTCCACGAGGTCCCAGCGGGTTGAGTCCTCTCCGTCTGAATCTGGGCCACCAGCTTTGAAATCGAAGGAATCTGAACTTTAGGAAGAAGAAGTGAATTTAACAACTTCACAGGACACAGTCGTCCACAAATTCAATCTCTGTCACTAGAGACGAAAACCGACGACGGGAGCATGGCAAGTGTGCTCGCTGTTCAACGGCCATGAAAAACACGGCCGCTCTGGGGATGGATCCAAGGAGAAGCGCGCGTTCCCCTGAGACAACCTGCCACGCGCGGGCCACAACGAGAGAAGACAAACGGACAGGTGAAGGGGGCAGGAGCAGCAGGGGCCCCGCCTCTCCCTGTGTCCGCGTCGGCTCACCTGTCTCTCCTAACAGAGCCTGCCAGTTCGGGGTTCTGAACAGTGGGGACCTGCGCTTGGCGCTTTGGGGCCGTGAGCCCAAACCCCGGGGGTGGGGGGCGGGCAGGCGCCTTTGGTTCCCGGCCTCCCTCCCGCTCCCGTCCGCCTCGGGCGTGGGACTCCTCCACCCCGTCCTCCCCGAAGGTATGTCTCTGCGCAGAATTTCCCCATTCTGGAATAGCGCCCATCATGCTGGCTTAGCGCCCACCCTACCAACCCCCTGAACGGGGTGTTCTTCGAAGACTTTCCCCAGGAATTTCACATTCACAGGTTCTGGGGCTTGGGATTAACATTAATCCCATCCCAAACCCAAACCCGAGGAGCCGTTTCCCTTCCTTCCGTAGAAACGGACAAGCCGATTCCAAGAAGCACCCAGAAGAGGGAAGGACCTAGATCAGCAAACAACATTGTGAGGGGGACGGGGTTTCCAGGAGCTGCCGCGGGATCCCCAGCCCACCACCGAGGGACAGGATCCAAGAGCGCGCGGTACGGGCCTGCGGATTGTGGGCAGGTGAGTCGGAACGGAGTCCAGCACACGCGTGCCTGTTCCCCGCGACCAGATTCCAGAGCCGCTCTGGGGCAGGAGACGTGGGCCGAGCCGCAGGCTTACCTTAGGGAGACCCTCGGAGCCCGCAGCACACAGGAACAAATCTGAGATCAGCGTAGGCAACACCTCCGAATTTCTGGAAGAAAACAGAAGAACGGGTCACAACCTTGGGATACACATATGTTTCTCACTTCGGCTGCAGAAAGCACTAACCATAAAAGGAAGTGATGATTTTGTCTTTGTCAAAACTAAAATGTGAGCTCCCCGAGGGAGTGTGTAGACAGGAGGCGGCTGGCCGGCCTGCGCCCCGGGCTCTCCGTCCGGCAGACAGGAGGAAGGTGGGCCGGTCCTGAAAAGCAGAGGGAGAAGCCACCAGAACCGGGAAGGGATTCCAGAGGCCGTGGTGTCTGCCAGCCAAAGGGGAAAGTCTCCCAGGAGGGGCCCTGGGAGGAACTGGGAGGTCACCTGACGTCCACCACAAAGGCCATCCCAGGAACGAGCCCCACGGGTTCGCTTCAGAGAGGAGGAAAGTCGTAAATTCGCGATGTCCCCTCCCCGCCCACCATGGACTGTGGGTGCTGAGCAGGGCCTGGTGCAGGATCCGCACACGAGGACACCTCCCGCCCCCGGCTGACCGTGCAGAGAGAGGCAGAGGCAGGGGGCGGTGCACCGGCCGGAGCCGGATGGGGCCTCGATGACCGTGGGGCGGCCCGAGCACTACTTGCTCTGCTGGTTTTTCTCAGGAGACGTGCCCTGGACGGCTGCGGCTCGCCTTGATGGCCCGCCTACCCGGAGCCGGCGGGAGGTCGCTGGGGGCCTTGTAGACATTGTTGTCATCACTCGGGGTCCTCACAGGGCTGGGCCCGAGGCCGTGCTCCATCATGTCTCCTTGTCCGCATCTGGTTCACAGCCCGGGGGATCCCGCCAAGTCAGGGGAGTCCCACTGCTTTCCCAAGGGCCCAGCAGTGCTCAGCGTCCCCAGAGGAAGGTGGTGTCTCAGTGGGCGTTGGGGTCCAGCCACCCCTCCCTCCCTGACTCCCCCCGGGCTTGCCATAAAGCGGGCGTCACTCTGTCCCAGATTCGGAGTGTCTGAGGTTCAGAGATAAGACTCTGTTCACAGCCGCCGTGCGTGTCCTCCTCCGAGACCTGCCAAGGCGTCGGAGGCCCCATGGTCAGGGTGGCCAACGCCAGGGTGTTTTCAAGGGGAAAATAACTATGAAGACAGCTCGGTCTTCCTCCTGCACGGAAGGCCAGGGCGTGCGTACTGTCCGCAGATGGCTGACAAGGACAGCACCGCCCATCTCCCGGCCCTCTGTCCCCCAGTGAGCCCTATTTCAGAGCGTAATGGGCAGAACACGCCTCCTTCTCCATCAGTAGGACCAGTGGAGCTGCAAGGAGGAGGCCAGGAGAGAGGCTCCTGACCCCGACCGGAGTCGGCTTCATTTCCCTTCCCCGCGAACCCCGGAGCCCGCCTCCTGCTTTGTGTCCTGCTCCCCACAGGGATGGCCACGGGGGCATGAGGAAGGTCCAGACCTGGGGCCCCCGGGACACACGCGTAGGCCCGGGTGAGGAGGGTGGCGGGCCTGGGACACGGCACAGGCTCGCAGCATAAAGAAATCTGATTCCCTGGGTGGGATCAGCATCCACATGTCCCCGGGGCTCGCCCCCCAGCACCAGAAGGGCGGCTGGACCCTCGACCCTGACAGCGCAGCCCCTCCTCCAGGCAGCACACGGGATCCGGCAGGATGGGCCAGCATCCCTCCCTGCGCTCCAGTAAATGCCACACTGTCCCCACCAACAGTTGTCACCCTGACCTGGAGCCTGAACCGTCACAAACCAGGCCCAGTGGCTCCCGGGGTTTGCGTCCAGGAGCCCCGGCATTTGGCCTCCCAGAGCTGTGTGCTTGGCGGGGCTCCAGAAAACGAAATGTTAATGGCAAGGCGAGCCGCAGGGAGGCGCGCCGCGCAGCCCGTCCGGAGCAGCAATTAGTGGGTGAATTGAACACGGGCTCCGCGTCCGCGTCCGCTCTCGGGGTTGATAGCGGCTGAGGGAGCCTTTCGCCTTTTTTTTTTTTTTTTAAAGCTGCCTTCTAGATTTTTCGCTTGCTGTGGAAAGACAGAGGGCAATCCCGTGCGTGTGGATAAGCCGCAGGCAGCCCGTGCTCGGAAGGCTGCGTAAGGAGAAGGCGGTACCGGGGGCGATGGACGGGTTCCTTCCTGGGCGCAGCCCCACCCGTCCCACCCGGCGCGGGCCGCTCGCCCTCGCTCCGTGGAGAGCAGCGGCAGGTCACCTGGGTGTCTTTCCTCTGCTTCTTGGGTTTCACTCCCAGTTGCGGCATCAGGCAGCAGAGGTCCAGCCCAGCCCCGTCCCCTCCTCACGGTGGCCGTGTCGTGCCACGTCCTCTCGCCGAGCCTGTTTCTACTCTGGAAGATGGGGAGAAAAGAGCCTCCTTGCTGGGTTGGTACAAGGATTCAACGTGGAAACCTGCCAAGGTCCCCACAGTCAGACCTCACATTCAACAGATCCCGGGAGGGAAACTCCTCCTGTCACACAGCAACCCACGTGCGTGGTGTGTGCGTCTGGGTTTCCGGGAATCCCAGCAGTGCCCTGACACGGGGCATCCTCAGCAGAAGGGCCATCGGGCCCTCGCCTGGGAATATGGCTGACCTCAGCCTGTAGGTGGGCTGGAAACACGGACCACAGTTAGGGTTAGACCAGGCCCAAAAGGGCGGGAGAACGGCAGGCTCTCGTGGGGGGTGGCTGGATTCTCCTTCTTTTTTCAAAATGCAATTTATTTAAACAAACAATTAGAAAGAAAAATAGTTCACCCGCTTCTCGCACCCCCGTCCCCTGCCTCTAGCCACCAGCCATCTGTCTCTGCGTCAAGGAGCTGATTCCTTTATGTTCACACAGAAGAGGGATCATATGGTGTTTGTGTTTCTGTCCGACTCACTGCGCTTAGCACACTGCCCTCGAGGTCCTTCCGTGCTGCTGCGAGTGCCGGGGTCTCGCTCTTTCTTGCGGCTGAGGACCCCGTTGTACACACGCCACGTCCTCTTTATCCTTCTGTCATCCCTGGACACGTGCGCTGCTTCCGAGTCCTGGCGACTGTGGAGGAGGCTGCCGTGAGATGGGGAAGCTGACGGCTTTTTGAATTTGTGTAAATACCCAGAAGTGGCACTGCCGGGTCGTAGGGCAGCTCTATTTTCAACTTTCTGAGGACCCTCCATGCGGTTCTCCACTGCAGCTGCCCCGGCTTGCGTTCCCACCGGCCGTGCACGAGGCTCCCCTCTCTCCGCGTCCTCGCCGACACCTGTGGCCTCCTGCGTTGCTGACTGTAGCCCGTCTGACGGGTGTGAGGTGGGACTGTGGCTCTGACTGTATTTCCCTGATACCCAGGAAAATGTCGGACAGCTTCGCACGTACCTGTTGGCCGCCTGTGCATTCTTGAGGAAATCTCCCTTTAGATCTGCCCATTTTTAATTTTTTATTTAATTTTTTTAAGATTTTATTTATTTGGCAGATCACAAGCAGGCAGAGAGGCAAGCAGAGAGAGGAGGAAGCAGGCTCCCCGCTGAGCAGAGAGCCCGATGCGGGGCTCGATCCCAGGACCCTGAGATCATGACCTGAGCCGAAGGCAGAGGCTTAACCCACTGAGCCACCCAGGCGCCCCATATCTGCCCATTTTTTAATCAGATTGTTCTTTCATTGCTAATGATTTTTATGAGTTCTTTCTGTATTTCGGATACTAGCCCTTCATCAGACACGGTCTGCAGACCTCCTCTCCCACTGCGCTGTCTCTCCTTTCATCTTGTTGGTGGTCTCCTTTGCTGCGCAGACTATTTTCAGTTCAATGTCTTCCCACTTGTTTGCTTTCGGTTTTGGTGTCGGAGTCAGAAAACCATCGCCAAGACGGGTGTCAAGGAAAAGGGCTTTGCCTTTGTCTGGGTGGTGGGTCCAGGAGCGAGGGCTCCTCACTGGAGAGCTCGGAGAGGCCGCCGGGGTCACTCACACGGGAAGAGAGTCCGCGGACGGTTCTCGGGAACGCGGGAGAAGCAGGGGCTCTGATCTCGCCGCCCGAGGGAGGCAGGCGTGAACCACGGTGCACGGACGCTGAGGGCCGTGAGCAGGGGGCCAGGCGGGCTCCCACGTGGCCCGAGAAGGAGCAGCCAGCACAGGTGTGGGATTTTCCTCGGCCGAGCTTTGGAGGGTGAGTTGGAGATGCCCGGGCAGAGCTGCGGGCGTGGAGCGTGGTCTGCGTGGGGAGCCACTCCTGCAGAGCGTGGAGCACGCAGCCGGGTGCAGGAGTCGGAGACGTCACTGTCCTCACACGGAGCGTGGGGCTCGCGCCTGCATCGGAGCGTGGCGAGCCCAGGGAGACGGAGGAAACGAACCCGGCTCAGCAAGGGGACCTGACTCCGGACAACTGCGTGGCGGAGAGAGAACGGGGACGAGCCTCTCCGGAGAGGGCGCACAGCGCACACAGTGGGCTGCGGAACCTCACGGCTGCTCCACAGGCACACGTGGGCACGCGGGAGACAAGCTGCCGTCGGAGCCGGCGTCCTCGAACCGACAGGGGGAAAGAGAACGGGAGGCAGAAAGCCCAGAACCCACGGACGTGTGGCGTCGGGGACGGGTTTGCATTTCCTGGTCTGGGGCTTGCGTGGTGCGGGCTGGGGTGACGGGGAAGCCATGAGGGTTCATAAAGCAAAACGAAGACGAGGCTCGCCCTGGTAAGCGACACGTGGCAACGGGCTCTGCAGAGGGAACGGACGCCGTGCACTCGAGGCACGTGGCGGTCAGAGGCTTGTGCGCGGAGGGACCCGGCGCCACGGCCAGACTGACGTCCTGGAGCCGCCCCGCGGGGGAGGAAGAGGCAGAGCGGGGGACGCTCCTCCAGGGACACCCGCGTGCGCGGCCGGGCTGGACGCTGCGGGGGAAGGTGCGGCCGCTCAGGGGTGAGGCGGAGCCGTCAGGTCAGGTCAGGGTCTCGCCCGAGGACAGAGCCCTGCAAGGGCGGCCGTTCACCCAACGGCTGAGCTCAGAGCAGCCGCCTTCCGCTGAGGCCGTGGAGCCGCGGGAGCAGAGAGGACGGGACGCCGGACGCCGAGGTTTGCGCAGCAAGCGTGGGGCTCACGCCTCGGCGTCTCTCCGGGGAGCCCCTACAGCGGGGCTGAGCGTGAGCGACTGAGCAACGGGCCAGCCCGGGCGCCGCCTGCCAAGGCACACGCACACCGGGGACCCAGAGCGCAGGACGCTGGTCTAGGGGCGGCAGGAACCAGCCCCTGAGAACGCCGGGCTGCAGGACACGGAGCGCTCCTTCGTCCTCGAGTAGCTGACAGGCGGCCCTGAGGGACGCCGTCGGACTGACGCTGCCTCGTGACAAAGGTCACTCGGGGTGAGGTTACCGGGACGCCCAGCTCTGCTCCGCACAAAGAAGAACCCAACGGCCAAACTGCCCAGAGCTGGGAGGGAGGGAAACTGTCGGGGTGCCGGCCGTGACCCCCGCGCAGGGCCGCCTTTCCTTCCTGCTCGGGACCTGCACTGCCAGCTGCAGAGACGCCGTGAACAGAGGGTCCCGCTCCTGCCCGTGATGATGCTCGTCCTCCCGGACCGCCCCGGCCTCCCCTCACCCACCCCCGTTACTGCAGAGCCCGGTGCGCGCAACCCCGTCCCGCTGCACGGCGTCCGGTGCCCGGTAGCTCACGCTTCCTCCCACGACCCGCGAAGGAGGCAGTGATTCTTCCCGTTTGCTGCGAAACACAGACAACGCTCCAAACGCAGGGTGTCGTTGGGTGCCCTGTCGTCTCAGTGGCGGAGCCGGGCTCCCGAGGGCCAGCCGTTGCCCTCCCGCCTCGCTGCAGGATGGGGCGTCCGCACGTGGGGCGTGGCCCTGCTCCTCGCGACCCGGTGCCGGACGCCATGGCCCACGGCTCCCCCTGAGCCCCACCATGTCCCACCTGCTGGCCACGGGACCCAGACATCTGCCTGAGTCCCCGCACCCCCGCACCCTGAGGTCTAGGGAAGCCTCGGACAGTCCCCAGCAGCGAGGCCATGAGAAGGGGCGTCTCTTGCTGCTGGAAGTGGAGGTCACAGTGTGAGGGGCTGAGTCCTTGCCGCCATGACCTGGCTGCAGCCTGCAGGGACAGGACGTCGTAGGGTGACAACCATAGGAACAGAGGGGCAGGGTCCCCACTGGTGGGGACACCCCAGCCGCCATTGAACCACACTGGAGTGGGGCCTGGATTTGGGGTGGAGCCTGAGGGAGGCGATGCCTGGGGTCCACAGGCTCATGTGTCTGTCCCCGCAAACAGGCAAAACCAAGACCCAAATGCCCATCATCACGTCCACCCCCAAGTATCCTGGCTGGCTTGTGCCGTGCTTTCCAGGACGGCCTGAGCCCGGGGAGGCTGGACCCAGGCTCTGCCGGCTCCTGCCCCAAGTGCCCACCGAGGTCAGTCCCTCTCAGGCCTGCAGAGTGAGGTCAGCTCGAACCTCACAGGAAATGAGGCAGAGCCAGCAAATAGGACTGAAGTCAGCAGGCGGGACGGAGGTGGCGGTGCCGGCATGAGCGGATGGGGGGTGCCTCCCTTTGGGGTCCTCTCCCCACAACCCAGAACGTGCATCCTCATGAGGAAATGTTGGAAAATCCCCCATTAGGGAGGCATTAGGGAGGCATTAGGGAGGCATTAGGGAGGCACTGGTCCTGAGGGGACCGGACTGGGGCTCATGGAGTCGGTCATGCCCAGAGGAGCCGGGACAGGACCCCGGGCAGCACAGGGACGGGTGTGGGGTGAGCTGGGCAAGGCTGGCCTGGAGTCCCGAGTGCAGGTCCTCTCATCTTGGGGGGCGATGGTGAGCCTATAGGGCGCTCTGTGAAGCTAAGGAGATGCAAACATAGATCATCGAGTGGACGCAAGACGTGAGGGAGCTGGTGAGCAAGACCATTCTGGGGTTGGGCTGCTTGCAGGGTCCGGGGCCTGGGGCTGAGCCGGTGGCACTGGCAGGCGCGTGGGGTCTGCTTCCTAAGGCGGGTTTGGCGGAGGAAACGGAGATTCCCCTCAGGAGAGGGAAAGAAACACACAAACCCCCTTGCGGTCTCCCCTAGTCTCTGGGAGAGCGGCTTCCGTGGCGGAAACTTCTAGATCAGCACATGTGCAAAACACCACGGGCCTCATTTCTCCACAGGGGACAAGGCGTCCCCGGCTTCCCGTCTGCCGTGAGCAGAAGGTCACCAGGATCATTTTGTCTCGTTAGTGGTGGGAGGGAGCCGCGGTCGCAGCCTTGAGACGTCTCCAGACACGGCTCGCAGACACGGCGGCTTCCAGACACTCTGTCCACTCACGAAGGCACATGGTGCCACAAGCGCAGGCCAGCGTCACTCTCCCTGGGTCCCATGGGGCGGCGGGGCCTCGGGAACCTGCATCCCATACCTTGTCACACACCTGTGGGAGCACCGAGGTCCCAGACCCCCTCTCGGGAAAGCGCATCTCCACACCGGGGGCCAGACATGTTCTCCCCGTACAGGGACTAGGCCGGGAGGGACGTCCGAGCCCGGCCTGCGGCGTTTACACCGGCCTCCGGCGGAGCCCACGGATACGCCGGCTTGTGCTTCCTGGGGAGACACAGACAGTCGTGCGTGGGAAAGCTCAAAAAGGACGCTATAAGCACGGCCTCCATGTGTTCATGGGGGCTCCCCGATTCCAGGAGAAGTCAGGTGTTTGCAGAGCCCTGACAGCCGGTAACCACATCTGGGAGCCCATGGAGCTGGGCCGCGGTCTGGAGACCCCAGGACAGAGCCTGTGGCTGAGGGAGATCAGGGGGCCTGCACAGAGTGTCTCTGCACAGACAGAGAAGCCCGTTCCTGGCCCCGGTCACCTGTCCCGCTGGCCGGGGCCACCCCAGGGGCTGTTACAATACAGCCCGCAGTGGGCTCTGGGGCTGACACCCTGGGGTCTGAGCCTCCGGCGAGGTGCGGGGGCCAATGCTGGGGGTGACGGGCTCCTGGGCAACACCCCGCACCCAGGGCCTTGGGCAGTGACGTCCGCATCACCACTCTGGGCCTCAAGCTCCACAGGAGCTCACGAATGTCCACTCAGGTCCCGGACCAGCAGAGTCACACACGTGCCCACAGCACCCTCCTGACCTGCCTGGGCTGACCAGGTCAGGGGTTCGAGGTCCGCCATGAGCTCCCAGAGATGGGGGTGCCCCCTTGAGCACCGGGGGCTGCTGGAGGGGGGACCCCACGCACACGGAAAGGCATGAGGCCTTCGGCCCCTCCCAGCTCAGCCGGGGTGAGGTCAGGACACAGGCTTCCCTCGCGTGCATGGCTCTGCCCGGTCTTCCCCGAGGCCGAGCGCTGGACCAGGCTTCTGAGCGTCCCGGCCTGAGACACGAGTCACCAGGAGAAGTGACCGCTGAGAAGATGCCACTGAGGGCAGGAGGCCGTGATGTGCTCCGATGTGGCAGGAGCGAGAGCCCGACGGCTCACGGAGGTGCCCAAGGTCCGTGCTCCAAGCGACTGCATGAGGTCACCTGCAGGTGGGGTGCTAGGGGCTCCGGTCCCGGGTCAGTGGGACGGTCAGGGGGGGCTGCGGAGGCTGGTCAGCACCTGAGACGTGGGGCGGACTCCGGGCTCCAGAAGAAGGAGAAGGGGAGGCAGGGAGGCCTGAGGGAGGCCGGGGAGGCTCCGAGGCCCCAGGACACGGTGAGTGAGCACACACAGGGCTCAGGGGGCCCGGCCGGCTCTGGTCAGGACGGAATCTCACGGGAGATCACAAGAGCCCGGGAACGAGTCTGAGCTGCAGGGCAGAGGAGAACCAGGTGGGACTTCAGGATTCCAGTGTGAACCAGCTCCAATGTGGGACCTGCCCAGGGCCTGGGGGGTCTGCTGTGTGAGCCAGGACCCGTCCTCTGCAGGGGCCACTGTGTCTGACCAGTCGCTGGTCCCTCATCGCTGCCCTGTGGATGGGAAGAGAGGGGACGACCCGCCAGCGCCCATGCTTATCTGTGAACTCCTTCGAGAGCATTTGCCGAGGCTCCTCCCGGTCCTGGTGGGCCCTGCCCCAGGGGCCAAGTTGGAGTGGATGGACGCAGCCCCTCGCTCCTCCCGGCTGCCCACGGAGGCCCCGCACTGAGCCGTGGGGTCACCCGGCCTGCCTTCCTGCTCCGCCGTCCCTACCTGTCCAGAAGCGGCCGCGAGCTCCTCGCCTGCAAGTGCAGACGTGCACGAGCGTACGGTGGCTCCGCTCACGCCTCCAGAGAGCGTGCGAGCAGCGGACAGCGGGAACACACCCAGCCTGGCGCCTTTCAGAGGCGCCGCACACACGAGCCGATCCACGGACGTCCGGGAGCAGATCCAGCTGACTGGACGGGAGGCGACGCGCGGCCTGGGGCGGCCTGGGGCGGACGGAAGCCTGGGCCCAGTTCTGGGGCCGTAGTGGCTGCCAGGGTGCTTGGACCGAGGCCCTGGGGTCCCACCGAGGCCCGGATGCTGGTGGGGGTGGGGCGAGGACCCTCCAGCCTCTGGTCTCTGAGCCCTGGGGAATGCCTCCTGCCACGGAGCCCGCCCGCCCTGGGGCCACGGCCAGCCTGTCCACGGACGTTCCAGCAGCTTCCGGGGAAGGGGCCCCGGGGAGCTGGGAGCGGGTGGGGGCCTCCTGGTCTCTGGGAATCGCAGCCCCACACACGGAATTGCGGGTGTGCGTGCCTGTGCACACGTGTGCTTGTGTGTGCTCATGCACATGGGGATATGTGTTCCCGTGTGTGTGCCCATGTGCCTGTGCTTGTGTGTGCGTGTGCCCGTGTGCGTTCACACGTTTGCCTGCTCCCTCTCGGCGTGCCTGTGGACAAAGGGCGGGCACGATCCAGGGCTCAGAAAGCCTCCGCCCTGTCCGCTCAGCCCCCCGCGGCTGCCCGCGCTGACGCCGCGTTCTGAAGGCCGCAGGTGTTGAGGATGAGGCCGTGGGAAGCTCCTGGAGAGCCCGTCGCTGTCTTTGGGAAGCCACGGTGGAGGGTGCGGGTTTCCGTCATTGCCTCCAAAGCCAGCGGGAGGTGTGGCCCGACGGGGACGATCGGGGGCAGATGTGACGAGGGCGCAGGTGTTAACTGGTGCTGGTCGCCCATCATCAGGACTTTCTGGAGGCGCTCGGAGGTCTGGGCCGCAGAGACCAGGGCGGGCGGCTGGCTCTCGCACGTGCCGCCCCAGCGCCGGGCTCCAGCACACTCGCTGCCCTGGGGTGAGCGGAGCCCTGGCCAGCAGCCCTGAGTGCATTTGGGGGTAAAATAAGTCCCAACCCCTCCTTAACACACTTGGAGAAAACAGGCTGACAGGTGGTAAGGTGGCCGCCCCTTGCTCTGGACTCTGGGACTCCAGTCCCCTCCCCTCCTGCCCCCTTCTGTCCTCTCCCTTCCCCGGCAGCCCCGGCAGCCCCTGCAGCCCCCGGGGCCCGCAGAGCAGGGCAGAGGCCGTGGCTGAGCGAACCCGGGGAGCTGAGGCCCTGGCGGGACCCGCCTGTAGACAGACCCCAGTGGCCCGAACCCTCTTCCAGGCCCAGCACCCAGCCGGGGGCCTGCTTCAGGAGAGGCCGTGCTGGTGAGTAATCCCGACAGGAATGAACACACAGGGACAGGACGAATCAACTTCTTCTCTGGCCGCCCGAGTGGGAGAGAGGGAGCAGGAGCGGGAAGGGGGCTCCTCCCAGACGTTCTTTCCACGGCCCCTGCCGCCAGCACTGGCTCCTCTGACCACGCTGGCCTCACCGGGAGGGGCCGCACAGTGGGCCTGGCCCTGGGGCCCCCTTCCCCCTTCCCACACTGGCTCCTGCAGAAAGGAGCCCCTGCCTGGGTCTGGGGTTGGTGGGGGGTCCACGGACGCTTCAGATAAAACCGTGACCACAAGACCAGCCAGAGCCGGCTTCCCCTGGGCTGGAGCGCGGCCCAGAGCTGGACCCTGACCAGCAGACCTGCTCTGTGAGGACCTGTGTCCCTGCGTAGGGTCCAGCCACCTTCTGGGCCTGGGGACGCCTATCCATGGCTGGGGCCTCGCCCGTCCACCCCAAACCAGGTGCCCGACGGATGGGCCTAGAGCGCCGAGTGGTCCCCATGCCACCACCTCCAGGAAGCTCACCCAGATTTGCTCAGGAAGGACCCCACAGGAGGGCCGACAGGGACCCCCTCAGCCCTGCCAAGTCCCTTCCCGGCCCGGTCGGCCCAGACGTCCTGCAGTGCACCTGCCGGTGCCTCCCTCCCTGCTCCACCCCACTCAGCGGCCCACACAAACCCCGGCCTCACCGGGTATGGAGGCAAATTCTGGGCCACTGAGAAGCAGGGATGGGTTCTGCCCTCCCATGTCTCCCGCTGGGGAAGGTCCCCCATGCTGTGGCCGACGTGTCCCAACAGGTCCCTGGACCTCACGACTCAGGAGGACACAGCCACCCGTGTGACGTGATGGCGTCGGAAAGGCCCTCTTGCCTGGCCCGCGGGACGCATTTTCTCCGACACCGTTCGCCGACTCGAAGCAGGCGGCCGCGAGAGCCGGGCCGTTCCTGGGCTCCAGCCGGAAGCGGCCGGACTACGGCGTCAGTAACACAGACTTTGCCCCTTGAGTGGAAGGCTCCCTGTCCCCCGTGTGGCGCCTGTGGCCAGGCTGTCTTTTCCTCCCGGGAACAGTGACCCCGGCGAGGCGGCCTCCGGATTTGTGGGACGGAGTCATCAGGGGCTGCGTTCGCTTGATTTCCAGAATGCTGCGGCCTCGGACGTGGGGCCCCAAGCTGCAGGGCTCCGTGTCACTGTACCAGGCCTGAGCCCCACCCTCCAGCCTCTGCCTCACCCTCCCTGCCCACCTGACACCCCGTCCCCCTCCCCGAGACTGCCGCCTTACACTCGCGCTCTGCCCCACCGGCAGAGGGAGACCCCAGAACGCAGGGGAACCGAGCCTCGGGTTGGGACCGCACAGGTGCTCTCTGCCTCCATGGAACTGACCAGAATTCACCAGCGTCTCTGGTTCTGGACGGCGGCACCGAGGGTGGCACCGAGGGCAGCACGCGGTCCCGTGGGTTTCGGGCCAGGGCTGTACTTCTGTGAGTCCTCCCACACCACAGACCTCATTCCCCGGTCAATACAGAGGGAGCGTAGGAATGAGGTTCCAGAGCCAGTTTCTAGAAGGATGACTCTATCGGTGATGTCCATGACACAGCCCACGGGAGGCAGGTCTCTCTGAGCCGCTGAGGGTGGCCAGAATGCCCGGCACAGCAGCCCCTGCCCCTCCCGCCCTCAGCACCTCCCACACCGTCTGTCCTGAGGCCCCACCCAGCCAGGAAATGTCTAGAAGCTGTGCTCTGCTCCTGCCCGCCCTGAGCCCTGTCCCAGGCTCCCTCAGGGTGCGGTCAGGAGAGCTCTCAGAGCCCAGGTTGGAAGCAGGCTGCCCCTCGTCCCCACTCTGCTGGGCTCTCAGGGTCCAGGACACACCCCAAGTTCTGTACCCGGATGACCCAGGGGGAATGAGGCCTCCTTCTGGGCTTCCATCCCCTTATCTGTAAACATGGGGCAAGCGGGAGGATCCATCTATGATTCAGGAAGCAGCCGAGGGCCCCTCGTGTCCCAGCTGCGGCGCTGGGAGGGGTCAGCCCTGGGGGCCTGTTGTGTTGTCTCGCTTCCGTGGTATCGATTTATGCCACTAAGAAACACTGTCCCCGTACACCGTCTCCGGGGATCCCTTCATTAGCAGATGCAGCACAGACGGGATTAGTTCGCACTGAGCTGTCCCTCGGGAGGCTGTGACTTACAAGGTGTTTAGAACAAGGAAGGAAATTCACCCCACACCTCTGCGCCACGCAGGTGCTCCCGGAGCACCGGGAGGCTGTGTCCTTCCGTCCAGCCCTACGTCCTAGAGGAGGCACAGCCCCCGAAGGCTGCCAGCCCGTGTCCTCGGCCCCGAGGCCACCAAAGTGCCCGCAGCAGAGGGCACGTGAGTCTATCTCTGTGTCCCCCTCCCAGCGTCACCCAGGCAGCAGAGAGCTCTGGGCCGTCCCCTCAACGTCACCCTCCTGATGCCCCTCATGCTGAATGAGAGAAACTGGCCTGAGTATTACCAGCTGAGGCCGTCAGAGGCCATGTGGAAAGGCGGGGGGTCAGCAGGGACCGCGAGGGCCCCCGCGGCTGCTGTGGACACCCGGCCAGGGACAGAGGCCAGCGTGAAGGGACTCTGATGTCCAGTAATCGCGGACCAGAGACTGGAGACTCGCTTTTGCTCCGCGGTGGCTGGAGCAGACCTTAGTGCTCTCCTGAGAGCTCGTCCCCGGGTTTCTTGGGGAGCCCTTGGTTCCCTTCCCTGGCCTTGACCCAGTGAGGGGCGGGCTAGCACCCCCAGTGCTGCTTTCTCCCCAGGCCACATGCAGCCTTGAGCAAGGCCACCTGGACCGGCTCCAGGGTCCGCCCACCCGCCCTTGGACGCATGTCGAGGGCCTTCCCCAGCAAAGTGGGCTGGCCCAGCAAGCAGGGCCACCTTGCGGGTCCCTGAAGTCCTGGGGCTCCCGCTGGGCCCTGCTCCACTTCAGCCAGGTAGCCATTTTGCAAACCGTGACACTGTGAGGTGTCACTTGAGGTCATTGACCCCAAGGCCAGTGCCTGAGCTGAGCGGAAAAGCTGGGACTGTGTGCAGGGCGGGGCTCGGAGCCCAGAGAGGACTGTCAGAGCGTCAGAAACGGGAGGTGAAAAGCCATGTAAAGGACAAAGGAGCCAGGCGGGGTCTCCCCAGGTCCCCTAGGGCCGGCCAGCAGCCCCCCCCGGGGCGAAGCTCGGGAGCCCTGGCCCTGGAGAGGTCACCTGGGGCAGCACCTGTGTGTACATGTGAGCACGTGTGTGTGCATTCGTGTCTGTGTGTGCACGTGTGTGTGCATAGACATGTCTGTGCGTGCGTGTCTGTGTGAACGTGTGTGTTTGTGCATGTGTGTCTATGTGCACCTGTGTGCCTGGGCCTGTCTCTTTGTGTATGTCTCGTGCACATGTGTGCGCACCTGTGTGTGCCTGGGCATGTCTGTGTGTCCATGTGTCTATGTGCACATGCATCTCTGTGTGCACGTGTGTGTGCCGTCCCTCGGTGCCTCCTGTGTCCAGCCCCGTCCCCCTGCACCTCCGCAGAGGAGAGCAGAGGTCATGTCTTTGCACATGGCACTGCTCGCCCTCCTGTGCTGGGTAAACTGATCCGACCGCCTCACCTGGGCATATACCCGAGATAGGTGTGAGCCCACACGGATGTGTGTGCAGGGCTGGCGCAGCCCAGGTCACACGGTCCACCTAGGGAGCCTGCGGACAGACGAGGGATGCACAGAGGGCCGGACACGGCTGAGGAAGCCGGGAGCAGGCCGTCTGGAGGACCATGGAAGACGCAGCCTCCCACTCCGCGTGTGGCAGTGCTTCCCGTGTCCCTGTGCTCTTACTGGGGACGGGCGGTAATTAGCACTGAGGCTTTAATATTGTCCGGGCACCTCATGTGAATCATCTTCTACCCAAAACTCTTTAAAATGTTTATCGTACAAGCTGGGACCAGGGGAAATGTTTACTTATCAATTGACATTATTTCTGTATTCTGTTTGTTGGTTAGCTTTGGTTTGTTTATTTTCTAACAGAAGGGAGTCCTCCCCAGCGAGGGTTCCCGTGGGTGGGAGAGAGGCTGGTTTTGTGCCTCCCCTGACATCCTCCGCCTCCAGGAAGCCCCCCGTGGGCCCTTCCCCAGGCAGCTGGGGGTGGGGGGTAGCGTCCAGGGGAAGAGGCAGCTTCCCTGTGCCGGGAGCCCGCCTGCTGTCCCCGTGTGTGCATTTCCTGGGAGGACTGGCTCCTGGCTGGTCCTGGAGGCGGGGCGGGGGACGGAAGCCTCCTGCATGTGTTCTGTGGGTCTGCAGACCATGAGGCCGCAGCCCGAAAGCTGCCCCTAGAGCGTCCGCGTTCATGGTGCACAGGGTTCACGATGCCCACCTGTGCTCTGGGAGGGGACATAGACTCTGCCAAACAGAGGGGGCCATGTGACCAAGGGAAGTGGGTACTCAGCGCCATCCAGTAGAACGCATGCTCCTCCTGGCTGGGGTGTGGCACCGGCACCTGTGTGGTGCCCTCGCGGCAGCGAGCCCAGCATGTGGGACCCGTGGGACACCCCAAAGGCAGCCACATGGTCTGTCACACAACCCTGGGTGCTTTGCCTGAGCATAGGTAGCCTGGGAGGTGCAGGGCAGTGGGAGAGGGCAGCGCACGCACCCCCTTGCTCCCCCCAAGTGCAGGCTGGTTCGCAGGACTAGTGCCCCAAATGAACACACGTTCTCACCGCAGCCCCAGTACTCCAGGGCGGCCAGGTGGACCCCGCCGGACATGGTGCTGGTGGACAAGGCGCCCGTGGCAGGGGCTGCTGGTGCTTCACCATCCTTTGGGCTTCCACTTCCCCTTACACCCGGGGCTGCGTGAGGTTTAGCGGGACACATGGCTGCCCAGCTAGAGGGGACACTTTCTGGACTCTCTCATGTGGCATGCAACTGAGTTGTGACCAACAGGATCTAAGCAGAGGACGGTGCCCCCCCTCATTGCTCTTTCTAGTTCCTAGTCTAGACCTAGAGACCTAGTTCCGATGCAGATGTGATGGCAGGAGCTAGAGCAGCCACCCTGGGCCCAGGGAGCATGGGTCAGTAACAAGCTGTGCGTGTCCAGGCTCCTGCTCAGACACTCAGCAGGGGCAACCTGCACACAGCACCTGAGCTGGAAATGCAAAACCCCTCCCTCCGCTGAGTGCCTCTTTGTCCGTCAAGGAACTCTCAGACCGGCCACGCTGCCAACCCTCCCCGCCCGGAGCGGGCCCGTGGGCGCGTGGGAGCACACGGACCCTTGGGCAGCCTTGCACGGGGGTGTGTTTGACCAGGAGACAGTGATCTCTGCTGAAATACTTAAACCATTACCATGTCTCCCAGGAAGCTGCTGACTTGGAGAATCGTAATGGAAATCAGAGGGAGGACCACGAGCTTGCCTGAAAGAGACAGGAGGCTCCACGCCCCGAGGAAGCCAGACGAGAAGAGTGCGGTTTCATACCGGCAAGAAGCTTCTCGGGACGCGGGGAGCCCCTCCCCCCGCAGGTGGGCATTGGTGGACACACGGGGGCGTCCAACAGAGCCACCGGGCACCAGAAATGGGGGCATGCGCAGCCATGCGGGTTTTTAAAAGTCCTTGACTTGGAACAAAAAGGAAAATTATACAGTATTTAGTATCAGATTAATGGTTGCTCCTGCATCCTATTAGTAAGTCCGAACACATATTTAAAGGCTATTTGAAGGACCCCAAACAGCCCCTCAGTCTGGCTGTGCCCTGGAATGAACTTGAGCAAGGGGCCCACAGCCCCAGCCCTCCCATCTGACCCCCGTTCCATTGAGATGCCCCTCAGTGGTCCAAGCACTGGACCACTGCCCACACAACGCCACCCCCATGTCCCCCCGGGGCTGCCCTCTATAGCTGGCCGTCCCCCCACACGTGCTGCCCTCCATGCCCTCTGTTTTGCTCCTGGGCCACCACGAGCCCCTGTGCCCTCTGGGGCCCAGCCCCACTCAGCTGGGGGAGACAGGCCTGCACCTGCCAGATACCCTGTGTCCTCGGGCAGGTCACCCCAGCTGTCCCACCAGTCTCCTTCCTTCCTAACGACACAGGCCTGGCTTTGCTCTCTCTAAGTGCCAGCTAGGCTTGGGGACATGGGGACGGCGCCCAGCTCACAGGGCACGTGGGAGGGTGGGCCTGGAACTGGCACTTTCAGAGACGCCTTCCCTCTCAGCCCGGAGCCAGAAATCCGAGAGCCTGGGGTCCACTGTGAGCAGGCATCCTCCTCTGGAGGCTCTGGGAAAGGACGATTCCCGCCTCTTCCAGCTTCTGGTGGCTCCAGGGTTCCGCAGCTCTCGGCCACGTTTCCACCCCCCTCTTCATGTGGCTTCTCTCCTCTGCGTGTCTGAATCTCAAAACCTGCCCCTCTCTCCTCTGCGGACACCCAAGATGCACTGAGAGCCCACGGCTGCCCGAGACGGCAGCATCCTGAGATCCGTCATCACGCCCCGGAGACTCACAGCTTCCCGAGCTTAGGATGTGGCTGTACGTTCTGGCCCCCGCCCCTGCCCGTTGCAGGCAGCGGGGGCCGGTATTTCGCGTGAGCACAGGACTCCTGCCCCTTTCTCCTGTCCCACCTGCGTCCCATCAACTAAAGCTGCCCCTCGCCCAAGAAGCCTGTCCTGACCCCCGGAGTGGTTTCTCCTTTCTGCAGACTCCCAGCGGCCGTGCCCACAGGCACGTGTCTGGTCCCGGTGGCCCAGGGCCCCGTGCGGTCCCATTACGGCGTCTCTCCCAGGCCTCTGCCTCCCCCACCTAGGTCAGAGCCGCCGCCACACAGGATGCCTGGTCTGAGGTTCAGAAATACGTGTGGCATCAAGCGCAAGACACACCACCTGAGAGCGACACCAGGCAGAGCCCGCACGGTGCACAGAGTCTGGGACAGAAAGCCGGGGCGCAGGCCTGGGCAGGGGAGAGCCCGCGGATGGGCGCGCTGCAGGGGAGAAGCTGACCGGGCCCGTGAGCGCTCCCCGCTCTGAGGGTTTGATTGAATGGGATTTCTGGTTGAGCTTCACTGGTTATTGTAGTTTTCCCATTATTTTATTGTGCAAATTCCTCGGAGCGTCAGCAGAATTAGAGGTAAACTGAGCGGCTACTGTGAAGTGTGAAAAATTACCCTCAACTAACTCAACCACACGTTTGCTCCTGGGATCGTGGCACGGTAATGAGGCCTCGGGGCTCGCAATCTGGTGGGGCTCCGGTCACCTTCCCGGCTGCCGCAGCCCGGGCGGGGAGCCACGGCTCTCCCGCCCCCCAGGACCGCATCTGGGTCATTTGTGGGGGCTCCAGAGCGCCATTCATTGTGCCGTCGGCAACACAGCCCTGGGAGCCCGGCCGGGAGCTCGGGGGCAGAAATTACATCCACTTCCGGTGCTCACTCTCGGCGATCACGAACGCAGCTCTGCGCCCCCACCCGCCCCAGACCGCGCGTCCCGGCGAGCGGCCGGCAAGAGGCTGAGCTTCCCAGGGCGGCGTCGGCCGAGGGACGTTCAGCCCCTGCCGGACCCGCCCTGCTGCTGCGCGTCCCCAGGTCCCGCTCTCCACGCAGGATCCCCTGAGGAGGGCAGCGGTGCAGGCAGCCACACCGAGACCATCAGAACCTCCAGACGGGAGCCCGGGCTTCCGTCCCTTCGCACGCGCAGGCGTCTGCTGGGGCAGCCGTGCCCGGAGCGGCCGCCACAGACGTTCCAGCACGGCCACGCTCACTCCTCGGAAGGCGTGTCGGACGGTGACGGAAAGGCCTCACACACGTGGCACCTTCGGTGGCTCGTACAGAGATTAGCCAGACATGCAGGCTTTTCTTCAGGTCAGTAAGTACTTAAGGAGTGAGTGGTGAGTTAGTGGAAGGGAAGATGGATGGACGGTGGGTGGATGGTGGATGGTGGATGGATACGGGCACGGACAGGTGATGATGCATGGACAGATGGACGGATGGAAGATGGAAAATAAGTGACAGAGATTTTGCAGGAGGACTGCACAAAAGCAGAAGCTAGCACCCCGAGCCCATAGAAACTAAAAAACAAGAAACAAAAAACAATGGTTTACCGAAGCATCACAAGGCACAGCAGCCAGCTTGCGGAGAGGTATGGAAACCCACTGACACGGAACTGAGGACACACTGTGTGCCCGGGCCTGGGACACGCCACAGGAGAGACCTCATTCCATCTCCACGCCATCCCTGACCACAGTTGCCAGCAACTCCTCACTTTACAGGTGAGAAACCAGCACCGGCAGGTGCCCAGCTGCCGTCCCGAGGCTGTGCACCCAGGAGAGGACGGGACCGAACCCAGAGTGCCCGGCCGCAGACCACCATTGTCCATGCACGGGGGACTCGGTGCCCAGTGGGCACCGGGAAGGATACAGAGAGAAGATGTGGGCTTTTCTCGGTCTCTGCATCCATCAGGGTGAGGCGGGGCAGCCCAGAAGGGGCTGGGAAACCGCCTGCCCCGTAGGCCCCGTCCCTCTCCTCCTACGACCTCCAAGCCTACTCTTGGGCCAGTTCTGAAGAACGATGGGAATTCAGGGCAGAAACTACTCTGACATGACAACGGCGGGCGGGTGTCATCACACATTCGTCCAAACCCACAGAATCCGCAACACCCAGACCAAACCTGCAACCGCGACGCGCTCTGAGCAATACAGACGTGTCACCGTAGGTCTGTCGTTTCTAACAAAGTCCCACTCCGGGGGCTGCTGACCATGAAGGAGGAGGTGGTCGCGGGGCAGGGGTGAACAGGGTATCTCTGGGCCTCCTGCTCAAGCTTGCTCTAAACCTAACACTGTTCCAAAAAAATAAAGTCTTGGGGCGTCTGTGGGCTCAGTCAGTGAAGCGTCTGTGTTCGGCTCAGGTCGTGGTCCCGGCGTGCTGGGATCGAGCCCCGCATCGGGCTCCCTGCTCAGTGGGGAGCCCGCTTCTCCCTCTGCTGCTTCCCCTGCCTGTGCTCTCTCTCTCTGTGTCAAATAAAGAAATGAATAAAATCCTAAAAAAAAAAAAAACAAAAAAACAAGAATAACATCCTAATGAAGCTGATGAACGGAAACAGGGAGCCCCAGCAGGTGCACGGACCCTCCTGCCCCATTCTCTGGGGTCCAGAGCAGCAAAGGGTAAGTTGTAGGTCTGAGTGGGGGGAGAAGCCATAGTGGGGACCCAGCCCAGGGCACGAGGCTGGGGCTGGACAGGCAGCGGCCCCAGGCCCCCACAGCCGGCCGTAGCCAGCCGGTACCCAACACCGCCAGCTCCAGCCCCACGCTGAGCTGTCCGAGTAAGCCCTCGGCCGTCTGTCCATAAATCTCCACGGGGAGATTGCCAATGCGACCTGATTTGGAGTGTGGTTTCTGCAGCACTCGTCATGATTCAAGTCTCCGAACCATGGATCTTTAATCTGACGTAATTCAACGCTGAGTTATGTGCAAATGAAATGTTTAAAACAAGAACGGCAGCTGTGAGCATCCCGAGGCCCAAACTCTCGCCTGCACCCCTTCTCCTCCAGCCCGACCCTCCGTGACGGCCGGAGCTGCCCAACAGGAGTGTGGGCAGGAGGGCCGAGGGCCCCTCTCGGTGGCACGACCCCCGCTGCGGAGGCAGGGGCGGGAGGGGCGGGCCGGGCAGTGCCAGGCGGTGTTGCCGGCTCCCCCAGCTTTGCTCAGGGCCCTCGGGGGGCAGGAGGCTGCGGGGAAACGTCACAGCCAGACGCTCCCAACACTGCTCGCTGTGGCAAAGCCTCAGGCAGGAAAAATAAGGGACGGGTTATTTACGACCTGCTCCCTCCGCCCCTTCTGGAGGGGCCTGCCGGGGACGCAGTGCGGAGCCGCAGAGACTGCAAACTCGGCCCTGGCAGAGCGAGAGGTCAGGGCTGGGTCAGGGCTCCCCACAGGGGCCACAGGGGCCAAGGTCCAGCTGTGTCTCCCCATGGCCAGGGCACCGGCGTAGGGGAGAGTGTGTGAGGGAGAGAGGCTTTGTGCAAGTGTGTGTGTGCGTGTACACGTGGGGGTGGGGGTGTGGAGTGTGTGTGTGCAGGGGTTGTGTGGGGTGTGGAGGGTGTATGCAGGTGTAGGGGCGTACATGTGCAGGGGTGGGGTGTGTGTGTGCAGGGGTGGGGTGTATATGCACCGGTGTGTGGGCGGAGGGGTGTGCAGGGTGTGTCTGGTCCCGGGAACTTGATCGGCTCCCGGGGACGCGCGCTCTCGCTGAGCCGTCCAGCGGCCGCCGTCCGGGCCCCGCTGAGCACCAGCACCGTGCGGGGCTCTGTGACGCGGACCCCGGGTGTTCCCTGCCTGCCTCCAGGCCTGTGTCCTTGTAACAGCCCCATGAGAAGGCCTGTGCCGAGTGCCTGGAACCGACAGGAGGCAGCAGCTGACCTCTCCTGGGGTCTTGGAGTTCTGGGAAAGCGAGAGAACGGAGCAGGTGCTCTGGTTGTCCCCACGGAGAGACGATGGACTCCAGGTGTACAAAGCCGGCTCCTCTGGGAGGCAGCAACACGCTCCTGTGACTGGAGCAAATCAGGGCCAGGTGGGGTCAGCGGCGGGGACACGGCCCCCTCGAGCATGCCAAGCGCCTGCCGAGCCTGGAAGGGGCGTTCGGAGGAGGACTTGGTCGTTCCCCTCCGAGGGTGACACCACGTGCCCATTGGGGCCCCCAACACTGACCACATCAGTTCCGAACCTCACGCGAGGCTCCCCCTCCGTGATCGTTCAGCTCGGAAACGTGCTCCCGCTGGAACGCGCTCGCCAGCTCCGGCTGTGATGAGACCGGTCGGCACGGGATGGTGCTGCGGGGGCTGGGGTGCCGTGGGCCACGGGACCCAGACCTGTCCCCTGTGGACCTGCCACCCCTACAGAGCTGGGATCCTCCGCTGGGCCCTCTGAGTCCCGGGAAGGGAAGAGGGTGTGGGAATGCGGACACGCACCCTTCCTGCACGTCCCCCGGCCAGAACGCAGGCAGCGCACACTCGTCCGTGGAGAGGGGGCCTGGGAGCCCGGCGGGAAGGGAAAGGGGTTTGTCAGCCCCTGGGGTTTGGCAAGGTCCTCCTCGGAGATGCGTGGTCATGGTCAGGAGGGACAAGGCGGCAAGACCAGGCCATGGAACGAAGTGTGACCCGCAAGCCCTCCTCATCCCCTGGGCCAGGACCAACAGACGCAAGGTGGACACACAGACAGCAAGATACAGGGAAGACCCTCCCAGGACGTGTCAGAACGTCCCCACCACCATGTACAGCCTGCGGCGGTGACGGACCCGGACACACTGCGCTCATGACGACGCGAGATGGGAAGGGAAGCCTCAGCCCAACTGTTGCTCCTTCCAGAGGAGAACGTGGAGACCGCACAGGAGATAGTCCCCGACAGATGGTGCCGGTCTCGGGACCTGGGACCCAACGACGGCCACAGACCCACCACCCCTGGCTGGCTGAGACTTGCCTGGGACACGCTGGAGGGTGCTGGTCCCATCGGGGCGTCACACATCAGCTTGTGCTGAGGATCCTGCTCTGGTTGTGGACGGGTGACCTCCCACGGCGTCCTCAGGGCCCCCCCCGGGGTCTCTCCTGTAAGGGCCATAACCCCAGGCATGGGCCCCCGAAGTCGCCGCCTCCTGACACTGCCCACAAGCACACCTTCACCGCGTGGCCAGAGCCGGTGCCGACAGTGGGACAGAGCTGCCCCTCGCCTCCCTGTGAGCTCGGGGAAGGGACATGAGCAAGTTCCGTGGCTCCCGGCCACAAAGGGGCCACTAGAAACTTCGGAGGGAACACGGCACAAACCACAGGCTGTCCTGCAGTGCAGGGGCGTGCGGCCACGGGGGACAGCCGGTGGACTGTGACCGGGGACTCCGGGTGCAGGGACAGGACCGCATGGGCAGAAAAGGTCCTCGCGGTCCCGTGAGAAAACATGCTTCTGAGGGGACACAGCCAAAGCACCTGAGGCGAAAAGTACCCAAAACCTCACAGTTCGCATTGACCTTTTAAAGACACGGCTGTCACAGTTCGCATTGACCTTTTAAAGACACGGCTGTTCTTGAAGCAGAGTTGACCCAGGACGCAGCAAACGTCCGCGTTGGCAAGCACAGCGCGCCGCGCCCGAGCTCCCGTGTGTGCTGCCCCGTGCTCCCCTGTGCTCCTGCAGCTCCTCCCTGGGCTCGCGGTGTCTCCCGTATGGAAAACAAAATCCGGTGATGGTGAAGATTCACTGGAAACACCCCAGGTGGGGGAGCTGGGGCGTGCGCCGTCAGACGGACTGCTGTTTCGGGCGAACCCCCAGCGCTGTGCAGGGGCGCGGTGCACAAGGGGAAGGTCACCCGGGGAGGGGGACACGGCAGGGGCACACATGGTGAGGGACAGGAGCAGGTGCACACGGGCAGGCGCACACACGGACGGGGCGCGGACATAGGGCTCGATGACCTGACACGGGAACAGACTCGTGTCGCCCCAGCACTCAGGGCGGGATCCGAGGCCGATGAGCAATGCTGCAGATTTGACCTCGTCTTTCTCAGTGATTGGTACATCTAGCAGGAAAAAATTAGCAAATACCCAGAATATTCACATCACCCAAGTAAGGAGCTCACAGTAGAAGACGCCCAACGATTTTACACCAAGAGCTGCAGGATACAAATCCGTCTGGACACGGGGAGCAGCGCGGGCTCCAAACAGACCACTGGGCACCAGACAGACCACGGAGAATGCCCAGGTTCCAAAGAACCGGTACCAGTAGCCTGTCCTTCTGGCCCAAGTCTAATAGAATTAGAGTCTGTGAGCTTAAGAGTCCCCCCAAAATCTCATTGGAGCCTAAATAACATGAAACTCAACATAGTTTGGGATAAAAATAAAATCACATGAAATCATGAAGTACTTAAAATGAAAATGATAATATTATATTTATTTGCAGGACACCGCTGAAGCCCTAGGAGGAATTTGTGAAATAAAATATATTTATCGGCGAAAAAATGATACTAGGTCTTCAAGTCAGGAAGTTAGAACGTAAACAAAGCCAAGACCCGCCCCTGCCATCCCGCCAAGGAGAAGGGAGCTCAGGGAGTTCAGAAAGCAACGAAATGGAGGATAATCTGTGAAAAAAACCAAAGGCCTAAAAATATTCGCAAGATCGTAAACTTTGGTCAAGACCAGGGGAGAAGAAAGCAGACATGATGACGATATAATGTGAAATAAAGGAGGGTGATAAAAGCAGGCTCAAGGGAAATAAAATTCTATTTCCCCAGACGGCATGGCATTCATGAATTGGAAAATTGAGGAGAAATACATCTTTTGAAAACCTGAAAATGCAAACTTGGGCTGAGGAGGGGGCTGACTTGATGAGAACGGGGGGCTGCAGGCCCTGTGGGTCCCCAGCGTGGACTGTCACCAGCCTTTACACGAGCACGGTGGGGCTGTGGGCGGATCCGCGGGCACACGCGGTACTGTCTTGTTCCCAAACCCAACGGCCGCCTTGGAAGCCGACTCAGTTGCCCACAGACTGTGTTTATCACCACAGACGCCCAGTGATGCGTCACGGACTCAAGGACACGTGGGAGGTCATCCGACGTGGCGCACGACGGCTTTTCCTGGAGTGCGAACATGACTGGAAGTCGAAACTACACGATTGCCTGAAGAGGTGCAGAAAACACCGTTGTGAGTAAAAACAATAATCGGTTCTGGATAAAAGTGGAACAGGCAGAAGGTTAACCAGAATGTTCTCCGTTCGGACCTCGTCATAAAATCCTACTGTGAACGCCACGCCTCACGGACACATCACGTGGGTCTCCGGCAAAGTCAGACTGAAGACCCGTTCGCTCCTTAGACCTCCTCGTCCCTGATTTTTCACGTGGCGCCAGGAACTCCGGCCGCGGGCACACACGTGTGTGAAGTAAAACAGTCGCGGTCCCGACGTGAGAAGCCTGTCCCTAGAAGTCCCACGGGACGCGAGCTCAGGTCCACAGTCACCGCCACGCTGGCCACGCCCAGCTCCGTATTCATGCGAAATAGAAGTACGGTTCCCAAAGCGACAGAGACGTCAGATGATGCGGTCCAACGAGCCTCTGCCGGCCCCACAAGAACGCGCATGAGCGTCGGGAAGGTTGCTCAGGAGTCCTGCCGCCGGAGACAGCTGCTACACAGTCCTGCTCAAAACTGCATCAGGACCGTGTGGGAATTTGATGAAATCGCTCAAGAATCTGCATGAAATTTGCACCAATAGCTGAGTCCGTTCTGAAGAAGACACAGGTGACTCACCCAGCAGGTGGCGGCCATGCAGATGAGCACGGTGACAAGTGCGACGTGGCCATGGAGGGAGGAGGAGGGGGCCACAGATGGGGACGGGTGGGCAGGGGAGGAGGGAAGGAGACCTGGACGAGGACAGGTGGGCAGGGCGAGGGAGGCCCCACGGGGATGGGTGGGGGAGGCTCCCCCCTCCGCACACACCCAGCAGTCGGCTGACACGGGTCAGGAAAGGCTGGACGCGGGCAGGCCGAGTAGCAAACCGGACACTCCCCCACACTGACGAGGAAGAGAAAACGTTATCCCTACAGAAGCTAATGTCCTGGGGACCCTAGACTCAGCAACCCCACAGTAGAAACAGTTCGGTGGAAACACTCACATGTGCCCCGCAGAGCACACACAGGCACACTCAGCAGCACCATCACCATCGCCAAAAACGGGGGCGTGCCGGCACCCGCTGTCAGCACGGGCGGGGCAAGGGCTGTGCTCGGACCTCCTGGTGGGGTCGCCGGCCGCCGGGAGGACGGGGACCCACAGGGCTGAGTCACTCGGATGGAAGATATGGGGCAGAGAACAGCTCGCTGCCTGGAGAAAACGAAGCCAAACTCCCACTTCCTACACCAGGTTAAGTCCAGGGAGATTAAAGCGTAAGTGTCTGCAGAAAGCCGAGGACGCCGATCCAGAGAGACCCGGAAGAGCTTGCGCGTGAGGTTTATTTAAAGGTCTTGGAAGCCACAGGCAAGTAATGAATCCGAGTACGTCAGAAGGAACCATTTGGGGTGTCCTGGTTTGGGGTTGGCCGGCTCCAGCCCCCGGTACACCCCGCACAGACATGCAGAGCGGTTCCCCGAGCACCAGAAGGACACAGGGTAACAGGTGCACCGGGGACAGGCCAGACTGTGAAGGACCACCAGTCCGGGGTGGGGGGTCTCGTCCGGCCTGACTCCAAGGCAGCCAGAACACAGACGGGAGCCCCTGGAGCAGGAACACCCAATTCAAGACAAGCAGCTCCTTCAGCCCAAGGAGAGGAGACGGGGCCACGCGGCTCAGGGAGAGGAGGAGACGGCCTCCTCCTGGTTCCTCTCTTCCATGTCCTCCAGCCCCTGCGAACAGCACCCTGCTGGCCACCACCGTGGCCCCTGGAGGCCCGTGGCAGGCAGACACTGAGCGTCGGAGGGAGGAAGGCTTCTCTCCAAGCGGACGGCTCGGATCCCGAGAGCACCCCACACGGACCCCGAGTCCCGAGGCGCAGGGTGGACGGGGCGGCCGCTAGAAGCTGATGCTGCCGCCTGGGATCCGCCCCGGGGCACGGCCACCTCCACGCAGCCGGCCCTTCCCAACGGGAACCCGCCTTGAGGATACGGCTCTTTAAAGTAAAAAGCAACATCTGGGCGAAGACAGGACCGTCCCACACGCACGCACCGGTCGGGGAGTCTCCGCTGCAGGCCGAGGTCCGCCGGGAGCCGCTGGTCTGGTGTGAACACACTCCAGCATCACCATTCGGGGCGCCGCGCGGCGGTGGAATCCTGCCTGAGGTCACGGGTCAGGCGTCACAGGGGACCCTCCGGCGTCAGAATCCGCTGGGCGGTCTGCTTTTCCAGCTCAAACACTCGGTCGATTTTCTGCGCAAACCCACACGGGCAGGCGACTTCCCACAAAGGCTGAGTGGCTTCCGATGTGCGTTCCGGAGGCTGATTCAAAACGCACCGGCGACCAGGCTAAACGCATGAGGGCCACGGGGGGCCTCTGGGCCCAGGAGCCGACCTTCCTGCCTGACTCCCACCCGGCCCTGGGCACCCGCTGGGCCCTGCACCCTCCCACCGGCCCCAGCGCAGCATTGTGCCAGCAAGGCTGCCTCTTTCTCATCCCCCAACTCCGGGTGGACTGGCCCCGTGGCCTGTCTCCCCCTGAGGCCATCAGCCCCGGGGGTTTAGGAAACCGTGGTGCGTGGGTGCTGTATGTTACCGAGTGAACTGGAGACTGGGGACAAACACAGCAGGGGACGGAGCTCCCGCCGGGCCCAGAGGAGCTTAGCGGGAGAGGAGAGGGCGCCCAGCCGCACACCCAGTCCTGAAAAAGGGCAGGAGTGCACAGGGGCGGGGGTCACTGAGCGGCCCAGGATGGGGAGAGGAAGGAGGAGGGGCTCCTGGGAGGGTGGGCGGGCGGAAGGAAGCGAAGGACCAGGAGGGGATGGCGCGGGGCCTTTTCCAGCACAACGGGCAGGAAACGTAAGAGACGGAAGCAAAATGCTGTAAAGACTTGGTGCCACTTAGATCACGGTGGACTACACACTGGCAAGGAGGGAGGAGCGAGCCTACGCTCTGTGCACGGTCGCTCTCCTCTCGTGTGAACACGCGCAGGCGGTCCTAGGCAGGTCTTAGCGGATGCGGGATCACGAGGGCTCCATTGTCTTCCCGGGCCTGAGGCTCTTGGAGCCCTACTCTCTTTGCCTCAGGGTCCTGTATGGCCGCAGGTGCTCCAGCCCTCACATCCTCTTTCGCAGAAGAAGAGGACTTCCCAGAATCCCCCAGGACACTCTGCCAGCATCTCATTGGCCGGAAACCGGTCGCCCAGCCGCCTCTGCCTGCAAGGTAGGCTGGGAAGTGTAGTCCTTCTGAGGAGCCGGGTGCCAGCCTGCAGGGAGTCCTAGCTCTCCAAGGATGGGAAGCACGGGCGCCGGGGCCCCCAGCAGCAGCCCGTCCCCACAGGCCGCGTGTCGGTGGGCACACACGGCGGCAGAGAAGGCAGGCGGACATCATGTTCCTCGGAGCGGGTGGCCAAGGCGTCTGAGCGCGGGCCTGACCAGACGGGCTCTGGCTGGCACGCGGGAGCCACGATGGTCTGTGGGGCGTGGACGTGCAGGGAGCCCCGACTGCTTCCACGCACACGAGACCGTCGCTGCCAAGAGCTGCACTGGTCCCAGCAATCAGAAAAAAGAAGCCTCCTCCGTGTCCTCTCCATCCCTCCAAACCAGTGAGGGAAGCCACAGACCCCAGGTTTATGGGGGATGCCTCCCCGCCGCCTCCACCCCTCCCTTGGGCATCCCCACCCCCTCGAATCCTGCGGGCAGGGAGAGCCACAGCCGCCCCCCCAACGGGGCCTCGCCACACGAGCGGGAACACACAGGATACATGTGTCCGGAGCCATGTGGCCGCCCGCGGTCAGAACACAGGACAGCCCTGCCACCCAGGGACCCCCTCAGTAGACCCCATCGTGGCCTCAGTGGTTCCCGAGACAGGTGGCTGGGAGAACTCTGCTGACCAGTCACTCTGAACCCTGAGTCAGCCACAAATAACTTCAGGATAAGTATGCCCCGATATTCAGGACATACTTAGGCTACAGTAAATCATTCCTGCTGGGCGTCCGGCTGGCGCGGTCAGAGTGGTACCCAACGCTTGATCTCGGGGTCACGAGCTTGAGCCCCACACTCGGGGTGAAGAGGACTTAAAATAAGTGAGTAAACAAATAAACCACAAATTCAAAAAAAATTCATCGTCTGAAAGTCAGATCTCCCGGTGCCTTCGGTGTTTTTACTTGCCGCGTCCAGCGCGCTAGGCCTGGGGGTGTAGTCGCCAGGGTTCTGCAGACAGAGAGGAAGACTTAGGAGTGCCGAGCTGCCTCCCGTGGTTCCAGAGGCCCAAAGGCCCAGACGCCCAAGGTCTGCCGCCTGCCTGCCGGGCCCTGGCGGTGGGGGGACGTCGCTCCTTCCACGTCCCTGGGCGCAGAGCAGGGCAGATGCAGAGGAGAGGTGCCCCAGTGAGGAAGGGGACAGAGGGAAAGGGCAGCGTCCTCCTCTCTGTGCCCCCTGCTTCAGGGGCCCACCCGCGGGGGACGCCTCCACGGGGCTCAGTCCGTCCGCTGAAATGCTCGGCTCTTCCCAAAACACGCTCACGGATACCGGCTCTGGGGGCCTCCCGTAGCCCCGTCACACTGACACAAAGGGAGTCATCGCAGAGACTTTCTGAAAACCCTCCTTGCAGTCTCCTATGCCGTGTTCATTCTGGAACAGGGAGACAGGGTCGGAGTTCTGGGACAAGCCCGCCGGTGACGGACCAGCACCTGCTGCCGCCCACGTTCACGGGCCAGGGAATGGGCCAGCAACACGGCACACGTGCCCTCCTAGAGGTCAGTCCGTGCCTGGGATCTTCCGGGGGGACCCTTCGGGGGCAGCATCTGACCCACCCTCCCCCCTGCCCCCATTGGCAGTGGGCGGGCTGTGGGCTGAAAACACCTCCCTCGTCTTCTCTCTCGGGCTCTGGGACTGATGAACCCCCAGCCCCCGCCGCACTCCGGCCACAGGCAGAACCGCCCAGCTCCCTGACGGCCAGGCCTGGCAGGGGACACTGGCCTCCAGGCCTGCCAGACGGGCGCGAGGCTGTCCCTCCTGGGCGCTGTCTCGGCGCACATCACAGTTCCCTCTGCTCTGTGCCGCCGTCACCAGAAACGCACTCTGACAACGCAAGGACCCGCACGGACCGCGTGACCGCGCGCTGGGAAGCTGGAACAGGGAACGGTCATTCCCTCACCGTCTGCGCGGACAGAGGGCAGCTGCTCCGCCACCGCCCGAGCGCCGGGAAGCTGGGGTTCTGGTTTAGACCACGAGGGGATTAGAAGCAACGACGAGGGCTCGAGGGAAATCCGCACGACGGTGAGTGGGTCCCTGCGGACGAGTGGCTCTCCGGCACTCGGGAGCTGGTAACGTAAGATGTCCACGGCCACCTCCGGCTCGTTTCAGGAGGAAGCGCCGCGCGGCCCTCCCCTGGCCCGTCCGCACGCCCCACAGCCGGCCTCTCTCCTCGGCCACGGCGGACCCGCCAGGCTCCAGCCCTCCCGTCTCCCCCGGGGAAGCCACTGTGTGCACTTCTGCAGCACACTCTGCCCTTTCAACGGCTTCGCCCGTGGGCCCTGCGTCCTGGAAGGACGTGACCCCCAGAGCTGTTTTGTAGACTCCTACTCAACCCTCAAGACCCCCTGCGTGAAGGTCTGTAATTACCTGGGGTCTGGCTGGTGCCTCCCTCCTGTGCGTGCTGCTGTCCTGTCCTCCAAGGGATGTGACCTGTCCAAGGGCGGGACCTGCCCGTCTGGGGCTCTATCCCCAGTATTTGGCACAGAGCGGGTGTTGTCTGGTGTTAGCCGAACTAAGATTATCTCCTAAATTTTAGTCCTCCCCACGATGCCCAAAGGCCCGACGCTGATGACACGGCATGGACCACGCTCCGAGTGTCACCTGAGTCGGTTAGATGTTTTCCGCGAGGGCACCCCCCTGCCGGGCTCTCCCTGGCTCTGCCCGCTCCCTCCTTCCTGCAGGGTGTCCTCTTTCCAGAGGCATTTCGGGCATCGGCAGAGCTGGGGGAGGGGCAGAGCAGGGACACCTGGACACCAAGGGAGCAGCGGGTCTCTGGGTCTCTTCCAACTGGGGTGTCAGGTGTCTCCCCGAGGACCTCCCCCGGCTCGTCCCAGGAGCAAAGCTCAGAGCTGGTGGCTGGCGGGGCAGCTCCTGGAGCCTGCTGGACCGCTCTGCCCTCTCCGGGACACCCAGGAGAGCTCCCGGCCCCGGGAACCCTGACCCCACCTCCGGCTGCTGGGGCGCCTGAGCCGAGGACGGTCCAGGTGGAGATGCGCGCTCAGGGCGTAGAGGGCACATCGGATTTCAGAACTTCCCACAAAAAAAAAGTGTGGAACGGCTCGTTAATCGTTTTTAAAATTGGTCACACGTCACAGTCATCATAACTGGATGATTGGGTTCGAAATGACGATAACTGGATTAAATCAAAGAAATGACTGAACTGTAAGTTTTCTCCTGTTTGTCTTCCCTCACGGAGCGAGAGCGGCAGAAAGACGGAGAGCAGGCAACTGCCCTGCACGGTGTTCCCGGGGTGGGGGGCAGGGCCCGCGTTCCCCGCACACCTGGGCCCCATCCCAGCTGGGGTCTCCCCGCTGCCATCGCTGCGCCGCCGGCACGACCTCATGCGGGCAGTTAACCCTGGACTGTCCCGCCGGGCTCGCCCTCGCTGATTCCCGGGGCCCCCATCCCTGTCTCCCCCAGCTCACGCGCGGCTCCCGGGTCGCACAGCAGGGCAGGACTGGGGTCTGTGCACCCAATTCTGATGCCCAGGCCAGGAGCGACCCTGCCCGGGCCCTGCGAAGCCCACCGTCCGGAAGGCGCCGCGAGGCTTCACGGCTCAAGGGCTGGGGCCAGCGGGAGGCTCTGGGAGGCTCAGGGGGCGGGAAGTGTCCCTGAAGTCAGACCCACTGCGTTTGGGGCCGGTTCCAGTAAGTACCAGCTGCTATCTGGGACCCCTCTTTCTCGTCTGAAAAATGGGGTCCTGACGTCACCCCTGTGGGGCTGCGGGGCCTGCCGTGGGCCGTGTGCTCAATCAACCTCAGGCACCAGGACGGTCTCAGAGCTCAGGCCACATGCAGCCAGGCTGCTGCCCCACGTGCTTTGCTCATGCTATGAAGCTGGGACCGTCCCCACCGCCTTCCCCAGGGCAGCTCCGGAGAAGGGGAGGCGGACCTCCACCGGGCTCTGGCGCCGAGAGCGGCCGCTGGAAGGGCCGTGTTGAGGAGGCAGAGACAGAGACATAACTGGACTGTCCCCGCCACTAAGGACTTGGAAAGAGAGTCCCCGGTACCCAGGTGGTCTCGTCCTGATCCCGGGAGGCGACCATGGGGAAGGGGCTGTCTCTGGAGACCCTCCCGGGAGTATCCTCGCTGATGCTGGTCTGTGGAATCACGTCTGAAATCGGGGAAAACCCAGAGGAAGCAGCTTCCTGCTTTATGGGAATGTTTACAGATAGAAAACTAAGAAACTATTAATTTTAAAAACAAATTAGGTAAAGAAGCAGAAGATAATGCCATCTTTTTTCCCAAACTGTCACCGATGAGGAGGTAATGTGTTATTTTAAAGAATGCCTCTCAGATGACACAGTAAATTCCATTTTTATTCCAGCGATTAAACCGGACTGATTTATGGGAATCTGTGGAAGGCAGTTCCCCCCCCCGTTTCTCAAAACATGGACAGAATGCATCAAAGGGACCCATTCACTGCCCCCATTCCAGATTGATGGCATTCTATTATCTTATTTTGTGATTTATAACTTTGTTTTTCTTGAGATTCTAATCTTAATGTTGTTGACCTGTTTGTAAAGCGCGGCACAGTATCTTCCTCTGGTGACAGAGAGCCCTTACCTCTTCCCTTCCGTGGTTCTCGGTCGCCCCTGCCCCGACGCAGGCCGTGCCCCGCTGGGGTCGCACGCACCCCTGCCGCGAGCGTGGGGAGAAGTCCGTCGCGTCGGCTCTGAGGGGAGGGCGGTCTGGACCCCAAAACCCACGCCGCGCGGGGAGGAGACCAGAGCAGGATGGAATGGAGCCAGGTCCTGTCATCATCACGCAATGACGGCCTCTTTCGAGCAGAGACGCCGCCGGTAAAGTCGCGACTCCTTGCGTGTGGTCACTGACCGGGTCGCGCCACCGACGGGTCAGCGGACAGACGCACGCGGTCGGACGGGTGGGCCGAGGCAGCCGCAGGTGCGTGGGCAGCGAGGGAGCGCGGTCCGCCGTCCTGATGCAGTAAAGCTCAGAGGCTCCGTGAGCCGCAGACACGCATGGCCCATGTCGAACACAGCCGGACGCACACACAGGACCGACGATCATTTTCGGGAAGGCAGCCCAGGTCCCCGACCCAGAGCCGGAGCAGGAGCTCGGATGGCTTCCTTACGAGGCAGGAGACCCACGGCTCCTCCTCCCACAGGTGCCCCCGCCCGGCGCCGCTGGGATCCGGGCAGTTACAGAAACCTCCGTGTGGCCAGCCTGACTTGTGGTGTCTCTGCCTGTATGCCCGGGGCCCTCTCTTCTGGATTCCGGGGTGACCAGAACCGGCCTGTTCACGCAAGCCTTGGCCAAACCCGTGAGCAACCCCGGCTGCTTCCAGAGAGCTCCTGCGTCCCTGTTGTCCTCCGTGCAGAGCGAGGTCCCGGACCCCCTCTCTGGAAACAGTTCCGCCACCTGCCCTGGGGTCTCAGCTCTGCGGGGTCTGCACCCAAATTCCTCCCAAGGGCCCAGCGGGGGGATCTGATGGGCAGCGGAGACGGAGCCGCCGGCTCACCATTCTGCCGCCTCCAGAAACTCCCGGTCTCAGTCCCCGGCCCCAGTCACCTTCCCAGGAAGCTCCGACCCCGGGGGGCCCAGATTCATCCAGAACCAGGCTCCCAGGACAGGAGACGAGGGGCGTCCACGCGCGGCCGCGAGACCCCATCGACTTACTCTCTCCGGTGGTTTGGGTGATTCTGTTTCTGTGAACATGAGGTCCTTGCGCTCACGCATCGAATGTTTTTCACTGTGGAAAGCAGAGCTTCCCCCGAACCCCATCAGCTGGGCAGAGTCTGGCATCAAATGAGGGAAGCCCCCGGCAGTCGGCTATGGGCAGGCAGCGGGAGGGGATGGGGAGGGCAAGGAGGGGCCGGGGAAGCCCTCCACGCCCCCCTCCTGCCTCCAGGCTGCGTTCAGCTCTGGGAGAGCCGCGTGGCCTCCCTCCCTTCCACCCGACACGCGTCTCAGCGACGCCCGCGGGGGACACGCGACGGACGGTCTCACCGACCCTCTTCCTGCGCCGCCGGTGGGGTTCGCTCGCCAGCGCACCCTCGGCCGGACGACGGGTCACGTGCTCTTCCCAGAGAGCCGTACGGTTTCCCGAATTTTCTTATAGAGAATTTTATTCCTCTTGAATATATGGATTTGGATGGGTTTTTTGTTTGTTTTTTGGTCTGTTTGCCTTTACATATGAAAGAAACTGGCATTAAAATCGCGGATCCCCTTCCCTCTAGCGCTGTCCACGCTGCCCCGTGTCTTCTCATGAGACGTGGTGGGAGCCACTGAGGTGCTCCTCCGCGGTCCCCACGGTGGCCCCCGGCTCCGTCCCCCACACAGGAGGCCTGGGACATGTCCCATGGCGGGTGCAACCCCATGGTCGGAGCCCATGATGGCCAAGCCCGTCGGTGCTCACTGTCCTCAGCGTCCACTGTCCACCTGGAGGGGTATCCTCCAGAGCCCAACGCGGGACGCGGGGGCTGCCGTGGATCTGACAAGGTCTGCGCCCGCTTTGCAGGAAACGACCGTCACTCCGGGAAGCTTCATCCCCTCCCCCTGAGCCGTCGGTGTGTGTCTCCTGTGGGTTTGTAGGGAGCGAGGCCGCAGGGAGAATGGGCGGCCCACATGTCTTTCTTTAGCGCTTCCTTGGGTCTCCTCGCATGCGGTGACCTCCAGGTGGCCTGGACACTGTGAGGCCGGCAGGCGCCCTCCTTCAGGACACAGAACCTGCTCCCTGTTCCGGGAAAGGCGTCTCTGCTGTGACATCTCTCCCCCAGTGGGTCATGCTGGTTCTTCTGGGGGGTCCTTGCATTCGGGGACCCCCGCGTCCCACGTCTCGTGTTCTCTGGCCTCCCGGTGTCCCCTGCCTCTTCACTGGCCCTGAGCCCATCTGGCAACAGCCTGATTTTCTTCCAAATCTCTCTTTTTGTTGCAATTTTAGATGAATCGTCAGCTTGGGGACAGTGGCTCTTCTTTCTCAGCCTGTCCCCAGAGCCCCGGACATTTGCATCTGTGGTTTTGTGGTGGCCTCAGGCCGAGCCGTGACTCGTGGGCAACGAGCCCTCCCTATGGCTCTGACGCGCGCGGAGCCCCTTCTCTCTCTGGTGAGACTTTCTTGCAGTTTCCTCTTCTGATGCTCCTCGTTTATTTTCTGTCTCTTCTGGCCATGCGTCCCCCCTTCTCCTCTTTGCCAACACGCCTGCGGAGCCCCCAGACCGTCTGCCCGCGAGGCCATCCTGAGAGCTCCGGCCTCCCTGGTGTCCACGGGGCTCCAATGTGGCGGGTGTGGCTTCCGTGCACCCTCCGTGCCCCCAAGGACGGCTCGCCTTCCCTCCGCCTCTGGCCGGGCAGTCGGGTGCATGTAGCTCATTGCTGAGCCCAGGTGGCCTGACAGGGTCCAGCTGGGGGCACGTGGACAGTGGTCTGAGGTGGACACAAGGCTTTCCATGGAGAACCCAGACGCTGACTCCCGTCTAGAGGTTTCTAAATACCGAGCCAGCGCTTACCTTATCTCTCACAGTGAACTGTCTGTCTTGGGCACAGGGCCTGGGACGAGACGAGGGCTGGGTGCTCCGCCAGGACCCGACTGTGCCGGCGAGGAATCTAGTCCTATTAACCCCGTCTTCACTCTCCCCAGGCTGCCTCCTGGGCTCTGGGTCACTTCCCTCCGTGTCTGGGAACTTCCTTCTTCACCTGGGACGCCTTCTGCTCACGGCAGGAAGGGAAAGCGCTCGACACACAGCTGGGTCGTTGCTCTCTGGGGCAGCGACTTCCGAGACTCGCTCAGTGGTGTCCTGTGCTCCCTTCTTCCTGGGGAACTTGCCGGATGTTTTCAACGGACGATCGACTCAACACGTCACAGCTTTGTTCTTGCCCCACGAACCCCCGGTTCTCTCCTACCCGGGACTCATCTTCCTGGGACTCCAACGCGGCGAAGGTGGCCCGTGCTTCCGCTCACACACCCCTGCGCGTCTTTGTCCCCAGCCTCAGCCACCATCACGTGCTCCCCACACGGTCACCGAGGCACCTTCCCAGGTGCTCACTGCCCGCCGCGCCCCTCCTACCCGTCCCGCTGCTCCCAGCTGCAGTCAAGGGGAAGTTCACTTTCTTCAGCCGAGAGTTTGGTCCCTTCCTTCAGTAACAACCGCTCCTCCCACCCCGACGGCAAACCGAGGCTCGCGGTCATGCCCATCTCTTTACGTCTTCCCGTTTTCATTGCCCGGGACAGTTTTCACCCCGCAACACGGTGCAGTGGGATGTGGTGGGGAGGCTGCGTGGAGGGGCTCGGGGACCCCGGCAATCGCTAGCTCTGCGTCCCCGTCTAGTGACTCATTCAGAAAACGCCCCCAGGCTGACACTTTGGGGGCTTCGGTGAGGTGCCAGGTTTCCAGCACTCCGTCCTCCCACCTCTTCGCTTGTGCAGCTCTGTCTCATGCTCAAGGCTGAAGCCCAAGGTCAAGGCTGAAAAGCTGTCTGGCTCAGGTTGGACATGCTCCAGAGACCACGAAGCGTGGACCAGGGCAGCTGGAGCAGACAGAGCGAGGTGCTGCTTGACCACACTTGAGAGATGCTCAGGACATGGAACGGCCCAAATGTAACAGTCACCTGACCTGGAGTGTGTAAGGGGCTGGAAGAAGGCAGCGACGGCTCCCAGGTCTCCGGCATCATCCACAGGACGGTGTTGGTTCCACTCACTGAGAAGGACAGAGGGATCATGAGCCGGGCAGCACAAGACGTCCATGAGGAGATGCTGGGGACAAGGATGGATGTAGGTGGAGCCCTGGAGCTCAAGGTCAAGTGGGAACCTGATGGGGAGTGTGGGCGCCATATGTATGTGGTCCAGTCCTGATGCCACAGGTATGGGTAGGTCACCCAGAGAAAAGGCGTCAGGGAAGATGGGGAGAAAGAGGGTCTGCTCATCCTTGAGAAACCCCATCACCTGGGCTGGACCCTCAGGAGAGAAGGGATTGCCAGAGAAAAGGCATAAAGCCCAAGATGGCCATCTGGAGAGAGTTAAAGGCAGGAGGACAGGAGCAGGAGGCAGGGGGACAGGAGCCAGAAGCAGAGTGGGCTGGGAAGGCCTGGCCATGGAAAGGCCATGCGATGCGGGACGCACAAACCTGGAGAGAGAGGAGGGAGCAAGCACTTGCCACATCTCCATCACGGCTGCCCACAGACATGGTCATGCATCCGTTGGGTCACCTCCCAAAGCATGTGCACTGGGGCCTTCTGGAAACCTCTGTGCTATCTGTGCAGCACTCTCTCTGAAGGACAGCCACGTGTGCACGCTCAGACACGCACATGTACACGCACGTGCACTCCCACGCATGTGTGCGCATTTGCACACTCACACGTACACAAGCCACATGTACACGCCCGTACACAAGTGCACACACTACACACACGCACTCTCACACACGCACACACACGCACATGGACAGACATGCACACGTGTGTATAATCAACTCATGTACACACTCAATTCATGCTCAGTTCATGTACACACGTACACACACGCACACTCACACAGCCACACGTACAGACACATACACAGTTGCACACATACACATGTGCACAGACTCTCGCGGCACACACGTGTGTGCACACACATGTACACATTCATGTTCACATGCACACACACGCACATTTATGCACATATACCCGTGCACACACTTGCACACATGCACACTCGCACACACACACGCACATGATCTGACTCTTCCTTCAGACAATCACTCATTTAAGAATCATTGTATTTCAATTTCCTTCAAATTGATCCACTGCCAAAAAATCCTTTAACTAACTATTACAAAAATAATCATTACCATCTTCATAAATCATGAACGCACAACGATCACTGTCATCATGGCACAGCGGTTGTTCTGGGGAGATGGATGGCGTCCTAATCACTGAGCCTTCACCGCCAATGCAGCCATCGGGAACTGCAACCCTCCCCCACATGCCAGGACGGGCGTCCCGGTCCAGCACCTGCGTGACACCCCTCTGGCCCCGGTCCACTGGACAGAGGCCCACCCAAGCCCAAGGCTGGGCCTCAGACCACAGACCGTCCTTCCCGGGCCTCACAGCCCAACCTGGCCATGCTGAGCCTGCATTTGCCATCCAGGCCAGGAGCCCCCAGACACAGCTTCCCGCAGCTGGGTGTCCGAGGAGCGTGTCTGCCGCCAGGAAGCCAGGGGGCCGGGCCCCCCTGCTCCACCGCCTACCATTGCCGGGTCCCAGTAGCAGCACCACGGACAGCAGCTGTCGTGCACTTTCCCAGCTGGCGTCTCCGCTTCTGCGTCGAATTTGTGCCTGACCCTTGGCTACAGCAAGCACTGTCCGCAGGAGAGACATCTCACCCTCAAAAGGCAGGAGAGCTGCTTCTTTCCGAGGGTCTGAGTGGACCGCTTCCCAGGTGGGCAGCAGCTGAGGGGAAGCTGGTGGTGGGGCTGGGGCCAGGGCCCGCCGAGGGGGTGCGGGGGAAGCTCTGGGCAGCTGGGGCGTGGGGAGGGCAAGGACTGGGCCTTGGGGTGTGGTGAGGAGTCGGGGGCTGCCGTTCCATCTGAGGGGTCCTCGGTCAGTTGGCCACAGGGCCTGACAGCGTGCGGAGGGGAGACCCACCCGACGGAGGCACAACGCGGGGATGTCCCGGCCAAGGTAACAACAGGCACGGAAGCATCGACTTCTGTTGAAAGAACATTAAGATTTATTGACCCAGAAGTTTCCATAGATTCACAGGGAAGCAAGGTCGCCCGCCCCACCCCAAAGGTAATCAGCTTCTTGCCCGAGGCAGGGAGCCAATATCTGCTCTTTTCAGACTGTCTGTCCGCGGTGTGGCCACCGCAGTCCGTTCTCAAGGTTGACCCAGCCAACCAGGGAGGGCACCAGCCGGGAGCAGCCCCAGCCGGCCGTGAGCTCCCAGCCCCACGCCTCCCCAGGGCGGACGTGGCCCCTTCCCTCTTCATCTCCGAGATGCCCCCCAGACTCCCCTCCCCACCTCCCACATCACTGTCCACAGCGCGTCCTGCCGGCCTCTGAGCTCGCGTCCGGGAAGAAGAGGTTGCGGCCCAGCTGGCACCTCCTGAGCCACACGCCCTCCTGACCACCCCGACCTGCACCTGGGGTTCTGAGCAGTGACCCCTCCGATGCTCCCGGACCACATGGGAGAGCGGGTACGGGACCAAAGACGGGGCTTGGTATACCGTAGGGGCTCAGAGCTGCCCTTGTCTCGCTTGCCTGGACGCAAGGCCCCAAGTGAATGACAGACCCACCTCGGCTGCTCCCCTCAGGTCACCCGAAAGCACCCCCTCCCGAGGCTGGACACAGGAAGAAGATGCCCCCCCACGGCCCCCTTCTCTTGCTCCCACGCCCCTGGCCTCTTGGGGCCTCTCCTCAGCGCCTGTCACGCATGGGGTCCCTGATCCTGTGCCCGGCCCCCCTCCCCCAATCACCTCCCCCCGGCCCCATATGCCCCTGCGAGCCTGCGCCTGCACTGGTCTGCCAGGGACCAGCATCGTCACCGTCCTGTGTACACAAACCGTCTCCTAGACGCCCACCCCGAATGCCCTTGTCTTCCGTCTTTCCCACCGGAGACGGCACGTCCGCTTGCACGCGCACTGGGGGGCCCTCCCGCCCTCCTGCCTGTGCCTGTGCCTCCCCCTCCCTGCTGCTCGCTCAATGGCTCCCCATTCCCTGCCGCTGTCTTCCCTTCGAGCACCCGTGAGCTCTCACACTTCCCGCTGCTTGGCAAACACCGTTCTCACCAACCGGAGTCCTGGGCACTTTCCTGCTGAAATCCTCTTGGGTCATCTCGTTGTCCTGGGCACGGAATCCAACTCCCCAGCCTGGCTTAGGGGACCTGCCCCCCATACATCTGTCCCCAGCCTCCCAGGACCGTCCAGATTCCAAAGGACGAAGCCTCCAGCCCCGGGCGGTGGGGCCAGCATTCCCTGAGTGTGTGCATCCGTGTGAGCCCAGACTCGGCCTGACCCCTGGGCTCCGGCACGGACACGGTCCTGCAGCTGCCCCACGGTCGGCTAACAGCCTCCTTCCTACCGAACTCCCTGGAAGAGATCAGTAGGAACATAAACACCCGTCCAGGCCACTCCTGCCGACATGCTGCCTCCCCAGGACGAGGGCTGTGCGTGGAGCCTCGCGAGTCTGGGCTAGCCGGTCCGGGGGCCGCCGGGCCCTTCCTCCAGCAGCGGGGAGCTCATTAAATCGTTCCATTAACTGGACGCGCTTGTCCAGTCCTGGGGGGGGCGCTTTTCAGAACCACCAGATAAATGATGCAGAAAGCCCCGCCTGACCGTTGTCTAGCACAGGTGTCCCAGGGTGGGGCTACCCCGGTAGGGGTCGGTGACTGAACCCTTGGGGACCTGGGGAGCAGAGCCAAGGCCAGCTGGGGATGGAGCGTGGCATGGGCGCTGGGCATTCGGGTCTCGTCCACTCAGCAAGTGCCACAACTTCCGGCTTTGGGACCCACACAAGTAACCTTGCCTCTGTGGGCCTCGATTTGCTCATCTGTGATATGGGACTAACAATCCCCTGCCCCTGTCCACAGCCCCTGTCAGGTCTCTGCTTAACGGTCTCCCTTGGAGACCTCTCTGTCCCACACAGTTGGTCAGGGCTCCCCTCCCCTGCTCGGCCCCCGTGCCTCCACAGAGCCTGTCCTCCCCTCCCCTAGCTGCCCCCGGGCTAGCCCCCACCCCGGGTGCCCCTCGGTGCTGCAGACCACATCTGCTTGTTCACAGCTGCCTTCCCCAAACCAGGAGCAGTTTGTGCGAGCAGCTTGCGAGGGCTCGGACGCCAGGATGCTCAGCCTGAGGGGACAGGGCCAGCCCCATCTGTCTTCTCAAGGAGTGCAGCCCATGGTCGCCTGGACATGGCCCAGGGCTCCTTCCTTGCAGGTCCCGTCTCCCCAGAGTTGTACCAGCTCCCAATGGCCATCTCCTGTGAGAGAACTGGGGAGACGGGTGACAGCCAGAGGGACGGAGAGCTCCCCCGAGAGGAGACAGGACAGAACGTCTCTGCGCGGCCCGTCCTGCCTCGTGGGGCAGCCCTCCCTGAGCACTGGACCTGGTCAGCACCACCTCCGGGCCTGCGGGCAGGAAGGCCACAGTAAGGACCCTCCCTGAGGCCAGAGCCCAGGGGACAGCAGGGGGGCAGCCCATTGGGTTCAGTTGTGCCTCCCACAGTGACCTTGACCTCGCACCAGGTCTGTATCACCCTGGACTGTAAGCCGGGTGCAGGGGCAGCTCTCCCGCCCGCTGTGCCCTGCACAGAGAGGGTCTGTGGCTCGCCCCTACCCAGGGGCTTAGACCCACAGATCCCGAGTGAAGACGGGGCAGACAGGCTGCCCTCAGGCCAGCGGTGGGGAGGGTCCCGGGGCAGGGGTTCCAGCTCCTCCCAGAGACGGGCAGGTAAGTAGGGTCTTTACTGACAGCCGGGCTCCCACCTCCTAACACTTGTGCCGTATGCAGGTCCTCCCATCAGATGCAGTGGGCCTAGCGCCTAATGAGCAGAAGGCAGCGGGAGACGTGGAGCGTCCCCTCTGAGGTGAGGTTCCCGAGGGACGGTGGTTCCGAGTGGCTCATCCTGGTGGACCTGACCACAGTTCCAACGGCCGGGGAGGAGCAGGTCCTGCCCCGGTCCAGCCTCCAGATGGGACCATGGTTCCAGCCACTCCTGACCACAGCCTGGGAGAGACTCAGAGCCACAGGCCCCCAGGGCAGCTGCGGCGCGTGACCTAGAGACCGTGACGTGAGAAGCGTCCAGAGATGCTCAGGCTCAGGGCACTTCCGTGCAGCAAACTCATAACCGATACAACCCGTAACTGTCCTCGTTTCACTTTAGGCAGCGGGTCTCCACGTGGCCCGCACGAGGGAGGCAGGGCACGCAGGCTGCTGCTGGACCCTCGCAGGGGCCCTGGGGCAGAGTGGACAGCAGGGGGCTGATGTTCTTTGCCGAGACCCTGTCCTCGCTCGGGGCGGACTCCGGGAGATCGACCCCCGGCACCACCAGAGGCTGCCCAGTCCTGTTTCACCTCGGGACCCTCATTCCAGAGGCACGACCACAGGCACCTGCTGGCTGGAGGAGGTGGCCTGTGCCAGGAAGGCCCTGAGGCCGGGCCAGAGGGTATGGCCTGGAGGCTGGTCCCGGAGAGGGGGTGACAGCCCAGAGCCAGCCCAGTGACCTCCCTGTGCCTCAGTCTCCTTATTGGTAAAGGGGGCAGGGGACACTGCTGCTTGGGCCGCAGGGAGGCCAAGGGGGTAGACGGTCGTGGAGCCCGAATCTCTCTCCCGTGCCGTGGTTCCTGCGTGGGGAGGGTCCGGAACCCTGCTGATAGGCTCGCGGCTGGCAGCGGCCAGGCCTGGCACCATACCGAGGAGACCAGCCAGGGTGGTGAGGGCTGCTGGCCAGGGTGGGGGCTCAGGAAAGGAGGGGAGAGGGAGGGATCTCGGGCCTGTGCACTGAGGGAGCGACGGGGTGCACCCAGGGCGGGGTGCCAGGGACGCTGGTTTCCCGAGTCCTCCAGGTCAGCCTGGGCGGGCGGGCCAGCGTGAGCCTGAACCTGCTCCCCACTCCGTGTCCCACCTTAACCGGGTCTGGGGTGGGTAGGGGTGTGGCGCGTGGGAGTTGGGACTCAGAGCTCCTCTGCCCTGTCCCTGCTGCGTCTCCTCTCCCGTCACGGACTCCTCTGCTGGCTGTGTTTGCAGCTGATCCCAAGCCTCCACGAGCTCCAAACGTCCTGGTGCTGGTGCCCCAATGACCAGCCCTGGGGAGGCCACCTCAGAAGGCACAGCGGTCACCAGAGGCCCCTCAGGGCGGACGGCCTGGGCCCCGCAGGGCCGGTGGGAGAAGAGGCCCCGGGCTCTCCGCAGCCGCGTCTGGAACGTTTTCACCCCGTAGCCCTTCCCGAGCGTTTTGGCCCGGGGAGTGCTTCCCTGCGTGGACTGCACCCGTGCCCTTCTCGGTGACAAAACGACGGTGAACGTGGAGAGGGAGACACCCCCGTAAACCTCAGAAACTGCTCTTCCCGCGAGCCGCTCTGGGACAGCAAGGCCCTTAACACAAATGGGGCTGTCACACAGGGCCCCTCCCACGGGGAGCCCGGCAGGGTGGTGGCACAGGGCTGGGGCGGGACCCTGAGCTGGACCCCCAGGGTGGGGGCGGCCCTGGGAGGTGGGGGCCGGTGCCCTCCACCCTGCACCCTGCCTGCCAGGTGACCTTGTCCCATCACTCCAGAGAGGACTAAACCGGACGCAGACGAGTGAGAGCGCCTCACGGGACAGACAGACACGCACGTGGGACAAGCTCACCTGTGAGCTGTCTCCCGTCACCCTGAGCTCGCCGGGCCCTCTCCAGCCAGCTGTCTGCCCTGCTGGGGCATGTGGGGAAGGGGGGCCGACACCAGCAGAGGCAGGGGAGGGGATGAGAAAGCCAGCCATCGTCCCTGCCTGGAGACGAGGGAGCAGCGACCGCGGCAGACACGGCGAACACGGCAGACACGGTCCAGGCAGTGGTGGCTCTGGAGGCAGCAGACGGGGAGAGACGGGAAGAAGACAAGCTCCTCTTCCTGAGAGCGGGGCCCAGGAGGTGGGCATGCCGCCCCGGGGGACAGGGAACCCGGGGAGACGGGCGACCGCCGCGGTGTGGCTGGAGTCCCCGGAGTCGGCGTCCCCTCTTGGGGCCCCGGGACCCCCACCCCTCCCACCCCTAGCCTCGGGAAGAGCGGGTGGTCGTCATGGAAACCTTCCGTTGTCTCACTGAATTCCAGAACTGAGAATATCTAAGTCAATCTAGAAACTCAGTTAGCCACGTCGAGCGCCGCCCGGCTGCGCTGCACTAGCTCCCGCTTTCCGGGAGATAACGGGCGCATTTGCGAAGAGCTCGGCTCCATCTTCATCAGCCGCTGGTCCAGTGAATGAAGAGTCTGTGAGGACGCGCTGCCCTGGTGTCGCTTTTACTCACACCGCTGGCCGGCGCGTCCCCTCCGACACGCCCTGACTTCTGCGCAGACGGGCGGGGGAGGCGGGCACGGGGCTCGGGGTCCGGTTCCCGAGGGGTCACCCACCGTCGGGTCCCGGCCCGGTGCCAGGCCTCTGTGGCTCAGCCTGCTGTCCGCGCTGCGGGGCCGGCAGCCGATCCCGGGAGGGTCTGGTAGGGACGGCCCAACTCTCCCCAGAAAGAAGTCCTGCAGATGCAGAGGGACAGGGAGGAGCCTGGGGTGGAGGATGGGGGTGGTGGATCCAGAGTCCAGACCTCCTGCTCTAAGGTAAGTCCCGGGACCCACTTTTGCATCCCCGAAAGCGTCCAAGGGAGGAACGCACTCGCCTTGCTCAGAAGTCACGACGTGAGCGGTGGGAGGTGTTGACGACCCACATCGCGTGACGCACACGGTCGCGAGGATCCTGTGACACAGAGTAAAAGGTGACGATTTTGTTAGTTAACGGAACCTCAGTAGAGCTGGAAATACGATCCCAGTGAAAGATTTCGAACCCTGCCCGACAGAAAGACCTTGAGATCCCCTTGTTTGCTAATGGGTCCCCGGGGGCTCGTCCTCACTCCTGCTCTCCCGTTCCCTGGGCTGGGGGCCCCCAGAGAGGCCCCTCCCCATTGCTGGAGAAAGCGAGCGTCCGACGAAATCTGTCTCTGGACGGCCAGGCCCTTTGTAAGCTGGTGTTTGTCGAAGGCACACACCGTCCTGCAGAATCCTGGGCCCCGCACACAGGAGCCGGCCTGGGGGTGTCAGATCCAAAGAGCGGGGCAGGGGCGCCAGGACGCCAGCGAACACCGCGGGCCACTCTCAGCCACGGGGGCTGGTCCCTCCCGGAGCCACTGGGCAGGAAGGTCCCTGCTCTTCTCTGAAGCCACCAGAGGCCGGGGGCCACCGTGCACCACCCCTGCCCTCGGGCTGCCCCGGGCACCTGCGCTCAGACGCCAAGCGGTGCAGACCCGCTGGGGCCCCGGGCTGCTGCGTCGGAGCTGATCCTAGAGATTCGAGACGGCAAGAGCCACCGAGGGCCGTGCAGGGAGACGAGGGCAGCAGGCTCCCGGGAGCTGGCATTGTAGAAAATTATAGACTGATGCGCACTTGGGGCCCAAGAGGCCGGTGGCCTGCGGGACCCTCCGAGGAGACCATAGGCCTCTGCACAGACGCCCCTGCAAGTCCAGCCCCGCCTGATGCTCTGCCTCTCAGGGACGCGGCGGGTCCCCGGCCCCTGCAGGCTCCCGCGTGCTCTCCCCTCTCTCAGATACGGGCCCACCCCACGCGGAGCGCTGCCCACGGGCCGCGGTGTCCTCGAGACCATCAGACGCCAGGCTCCTGCTCAGGGTGGGGACGCCGCTCCGGGCCGGGTCCCGGAGCCCCAGCAGCAGGGCGCTGTCCCCAGCCCCGACAGCCTGCGGCCACGAGGCTGAAGCTGGGACATGAAGAGTCAGCTCACTCACTCCGGGAACGGTTCACGCAGGAACAAGGATGTGGAGTTTGGTCTGACGCGTCTTCTCTTTCAAACCACTTTCCCGATTACCGTCCGTGCGTCCCAGGAGCAGGATCCGTGGGAACTCGGGCCGCATGTGCAGAAGCCTGGAGGGGTTTCCAGACCATTCGAAATGAGCTCGGGCAGTCGGTGGCCGCGTGCCCGCTCAGTCCTGGACCGCGGACAGCCCACGGAGCCCACGACTGGCCGGATGGCGCCCAGAATCCTCCTCGGCAAATCCCGCCGTGTCTGGCACACGTGACTCCTTATTCTGATTTTAAAACTGGAGTCGCCTGTCTGATGCCCGCCGGCGGTCACTCGGATTGCCCCTCGCCCTGTGCAGAAAGACGGAAAAGAACGGCCGTGCCGGTGAGGACAGGGAGTGAGGAGAGGGAGCAGGTGCCCGGCCTGCCGGCCTGTCCCGTCCCCCGCAGTGGGCAGCCCTGCTGTCCCAGCGGCCGAGGAGGGGACGGGTCCCAGGGCACTCTGCAGAAGCTTCCCGGCCCATGGGGACTGGCGGGACTCCCAGCTCCCTGTCGTGTCCAGGGTGACTCAGGCGGGGGAGGGTCTCCAGGGCGAGCTGGGACAGGGCAGGCTCCTGCAGGGTTGGTCCTTTGCTCAGCATTTGCAGGAGGAGGAAGGAGGGAATTCACGGAGGACTGAGCTCCACCTCGAGCTTCCCGGGGACGTGGAGGATGCGGGGGACTTGCTGGACCCGGAGGCCAGTGGTGAAGGCGGGATGGACTGCATGTTCCTTCTCCAGGGAAGCAAACCCAGGAGGACATGCTGGAGGAGACGTTACAAGAGTCAGCTCTGTGACTGTGGGACTGTGAGGTCCCCAGGTCTGCCGTCTACACTGGGGGGACCCAGGCCGGGGCAGTCCCAGTCGGGGGCAGGAGAAGACCGATGTCCCAGCTCAAGACAGACAGGGAGAGCTGATGACCTCTCATTCCATCTTCGTGTCTCATTCTGGCCTCGGGCCCACGGGGCCCCTCCACACCAGTGGGGTGAGTGTGGTCCCCATGGGGAAGGGTGAGGGGGTCACAGCGGGGAGGATGAGGGGATCATGGTGGAGTGGGGAGAGGGGTCGTGGCGGGACGGGGTGAATGGGGTCAGGGGGGGGCGGGGTGAGTGGGGCTCCCGCCAGATGGGATGAGCCCCATGGGTGGGAATGTGGCCCAGGCGCGGAGCCTGGGCAGCTGTCTGTGGGAGGTCAGGGTGGGAGGCATAGGATGGAGGGGTGGAGGGTGGCCCAGCCCTGATGGGGGGTCACCGCTGAGAGCAGGCAGGGTCCTGCTGCTGTGGGGCTGAGGAAGAACCAGGAGGCGGATATCTTGTCACCAAGCTCATGGGGAAGGTGGGCAGAGGGAGAGGGCAGGAGCCTGAGGAGGACAAGGTGCCATCACCTGGGGACAGCGAGCGGGAGCCTAAGCGGCCAGATCAGGGCCCTGCGAGGAAATGGGGGATGGCCCAGGCACCGTGGTTTCGGGAGGGGTGGCCCCGGGGTGTCTGCCGGCAGGAAGAGGACGGGCTCCCATGGGGGCCAGGCATTGACGTGAGGATATGGGCCTCCCCAACTGTCCGCTGACCGCAGCAGCCCGGACGGCAGCGTGTCCCCGGCAGGTGGGTCAGGACGTGCACCGGGAGGCCTATGCCGGGTCATGCCGCGCTGCGTGTTTGCTGGGGCGGCCTCCCCACTGCTGGGACAGGAGCTGACCCGCAGAGCCCCGCGTTCATCACCAGGGCTGGCCCCGATGCAGACACGATGGCGTGTCCCTGACCACCCGTCCGTAGCCCTGCAGCTTTACAAGCAGATCTTGTGTCTTGGAAAGGTGAAAGCCTTAGTCCCCGGCGGGGCTCGTGGTCTGGTCCCCAGTGCAGACGCCGTGGCACAGCGGCTGGGCAGGGAAGGACTCCCCACCCCCATGGTGGCGGGTTGGGGACCGCCTCGAGGATGCCCCACGGCTGCATGCAGAAGCCGCCTTCCTCAGACCCTCACGGGCACGGGGACTTGCAGAGGCGGCAGGAACTGGATGCCGAGATTATCTGCTTTCACTCAGATGAAGCTTCGTTTTGCATCACAGACTCACGGCCGGAATCTCGGAGCGGGAATCCCTGGTCCTGCTGGCTGAGGACGTGGCCTGGCACCTCCCAGTGCACACGCCGCCCGCGCCCCACAAGGACCCCACCCCCGCCCCCGGCAGCCACCCCCTCATGACTTCCCGCCGGGTCGGAGATGCCATTTGCGGGAGGGAGGTGACCGGGTCACTCTTCAGGGATTCAAGTTTGTGTTCCCGGTTCACTCCCTCAGGCCGCCCCAGGGCCGTGGGCTGACGGTCCGTGCCCCCCAGATCCACCTGCGAACACCCCAACCCGCGGAGTGAGGGCGTGAGGTGGCAGGGCCCTGGGAGGCGGCGTGTCGTGAGGCTGGAACCCCTGTGGTGGGTCCGAGCCTCCCTCAGCCCCTCCCCGGCAGCCGCCTCCCGGTCCCGGGGCGCGGACACCCTGAGAAGCCCCCGCCTGGAGGAGGGACCTTGCAGACCTCGCACCCCCGCCTCCAGCGTGGGAGACGTAGGTGTCCGGGTGTGGGGTCACCACTGTCCGGGCTGAGACCTGAGCCGGGAGCTGGCCCCGGCTGTGACGGCCCCAGTCTTCCTCCTTCATTCCGGGAAACGGGCGCGCTCTGCCCGTCCGGCGGTTCAGACACCCCCCGCCGTCCCTGCTCGGGCTGGCCCTGGCTGCGGCCTGTCCAACAGGTCGCCTCTCAGGGAAGCCCCTTCCAGACATGGGAGGGAAGCAAGGGACACTGCACTGGCCCTTTTGTCTCTGTTCGGGGACAAGGAGGTGGTACGGGGAGTGACGTGCAGTTCTCCAGCCCCTGCTCCAGGGCTGAGCTGTGAGGCTGGGGCCCCGTGGGTCCCCCGCCAGCGTGGGAGACGCCCATGCCCTCAGCAGCCAGTCAGCTCCCTGGGGGCTGGCTGTCACCCGCCAGAAGCTTCTCCTGCACCCATGGGAGCTGGGTGGAGTGGCTGCTGGCTGTGGCTGAGGAAGGTTCTGGATACAGGCCCAGGGGTGGCAGAGGTGCCAGGGCTCTCGTCTCTGCCAGGGTGCAGGGGGCCAGGACCCCACAGGCGCCAGGACCTGGGGCTGGGGACACAGGGTGGGGTAGAGAGGGTCACCTTCTGAACACCCCGCGGGACGCGTCATCCCCACCGAGGCCAGCGCCGGCCCGTCCCAGGAGCGTGACAGCACAAGCTCGCGGCTCCGCGGGTCATAGCACCTGTGCTCCCAAACACCAGGTCTTCGCTTCGCGCAGAGGAGGCTGCATTGCCCCAGCCTGACGGCTTCAAGCCGATCTGCGAGGCACACGGCCGAGCAAGACCCCGAGGGGCCCACACCGCCCGCCCCCGAACACCAGTCGTGGCGCTCCAGCCTGGGTCACGTGCCCCTCGGAGTGGGCAGAGGCTCGCATGGACCCCCAGTGCTCCTCAGAAGTGGCAGGACCAAGACTGCTGGCAGGGAGGGGCGGGGACAGGACGCGGGGACAGGCCGGCGGGGGAGGACGGGCAGCGCGGAGCAGGAGCCACAGAAATAAAAGGCAAATGCTCAGGTCTCTCCAAAGCCCAGTGGAGAGCGTTGGAGAAGCAGAGCCGCCTCGGGGCTAGGACGGTTGTGATAGATGGGGACACGCAGCACCATCAATCTCCGGGGAGCAGGGGGCGGCCGAGGGGGGCTGCCAGGGAAATGGGCCGGAATTGGGTTTTCTGGTGGTTTCTGGTGGTGTTTACTTTCGACCGAGGAAACAAACAGCCTGACAGGACACGGACGGGAGCCGTGGGCCTCCTGGGGGTGAGCGAAGAAAATAGTGGCTGTTTCTTAGTTACCTCGGAGTGTCGGGGGCGGGATCACGTCGGCAGGGGTGCAGGGGAGCAGTCGGGGAGGACCCCAGACCCCCGAGGGGCGCCCACTCCTTCCTTCCTGGCTGGCTGCTGGGGACCTGCCCCAGAGAACTCGTGTCCAGATTCAGGGTCCTCGGAGGACTGGGAGACCCTCCCGCCATCTGTACCCACCCCTGTAGCACTTGCCACGCACATAAGTAGAGGGAGGGCCGCCCGGGAGGGGTGAACAAAGGCAATGAGGCCGGGCCACGCCTCAGGGAAAATAGGGCCTGGGAGGCCGACCTCTCACGTGTGGGCCCACGCACACACCTGTACACAAGGATGCATATGAGAACACGTGGTCATGTGTGCATGCACAGGTATGCACACGTGTGTGCACACAGGAACACAGGCTGATGCTGACCACAGAGGGGCCAGGAGCCAGCTTCCCAGCCCGGGACCCGCCTCCCTGACGCTCTTACCCCTACGCGGACTGTGCCTCTAGGTTTGTCCCTGTCGTCCCTGGACCTGCGGCCGGAGCCCTGTGAGCCCCAGGCCTGTGCTCATGTGTGTACCAGTGGGGAAGCACTACGTGCAGGTCACGCGCCTGGGTTCCAGCAGCTGCTCAACGGTCCAGATGCTGCAGTGGCCACAGGCAAGTCTGTGACCCTGGGTCACACCCATCGGGCCACCACTGGCTTCCGGGGCGTGTAGGCTGAGGACCGAGGGCCCCCAGTCCAGGGGAGACACGCCACACAGCGGCAGGCCATGAGGCCGTTCTCAAGCGCACAAAGCCGTGGTCTTTCCTGCGGCCACAGGCTGCGTCCCCGTCCCCTCTGCCTGTTCCAATCCCCCCTCCAGCCGCGCTGAAGGAAACCCCACAGCCAGACACCGCCTCGCCCCAGCCCCAGAAACCGCACCTGTCCTTAGGGTCATTCTGTGACTGCGGATTTCACAGAGAGACCAAACCGTCTTTGAGCTTTGGTAATGGGCTTCGTCGACGCACCGGGTTTTGGGGTTTGTCCCCATCGTAGACGGGGCCCGTGCCTCCTTCATCTTTTTGCTGGAAACTATCGTGCTCTGTGGACGCGCCACCTCCCCCCTCTCCCTCTCTCACCCATTCTGGATGTGGCCACGCCATGACCGCCACACACTGATGCCTTCATCCATTTTCACGGATTGCCCAAGCCGGCCGGAGAATGGTCCAGAACAGCCGCGGAGTTTAGTCCCATCGACGCCTCTGAATCGTCGCGTCTGGTCGTCCACCCCGGGACGTGCTGGCTTCACGTTTTACGATCACAAATCAGACAGACCTGAACATACACGAGCGAATCCTTTACATCTAGATTTCTACGTATTTTAGGACAAAATCCTAGAAGTGGAATTTCTAGGTCCCGTTATGCCCATCTAAAGGCTTTTTTCAATAGGGCCTGCTAAATGGGTCCTGGGCCCTAGAGGAACTGGCTTGGGCCTCCCATGGTGCAGCACGTGTTCAGCTCTGGGGGCTTTACGACGGTCAGCAATACGGTCCTCAGGGAGGAGCGGGGACAGCGTCTCGGTGCTCTGTCCCGAGCAGCAGGTGCAGACGCGGGGAGAGCGGAGCCCAGAGGGAAGTCGGCCACGGCTGGGTCCGCGTACCCGAGAAACCCAGCCGCTAGGTCCCCACAGCCAGGCTCCGCATCACTGGGAGCCCCGGCCGGTCTCCCAGCTTTCTTTTCTGCACAAGGGGCAGAGGACTCCTGCCGCGTGCGATGACCGCAGAGAAACGGTGTGGACGCGCTCCGTGAACTGTGAAGACCTGAAGTAATTCAAGAGGGAGGCAGAGGCTCTTATCCCCAGATCGATGCCCTCAGAACCTCAGCTGGGTCCCGCTGCTCCGAGGGACCCATGCCTCCCCACGTGCAGGGGAGAGGCCGAGCCTGGGAGCCCCTGACTGTGTCCCCCCAGCCCCAGACGGGAGCACAGACCGTGTTCTTACATCCCTTCTGTGCAGCAGGGAAAGGGAGGTTATCATCCTTCCCCTCATCACCCTGGCCTCCGTCCTGGGAGCACAGGGTCGCAGAAAGCCAGGCCGGCCTGTGGGGGGCTGAGTTGCCGTGTGCCCTTGGGGACACCGCTCCCATAGGTGAGCAGACAGGGTCGGTGTGCGGAATCCCAGGGGCAGGGGTTTGATCTAGAAGACCCGGTGATTTTAACTAGTGAACATGAGCAGAGTCTGAGACAGAGGTTTCTAACGCTTCTCTCTACCCTCAGAGAGAGACCGTGTCTCTTTGCTGTGTTGACCCCACGCCCCTTACGGGGTGACCGCAAGGCCTTGGATCCTCTCCGGGTTGGGTGGGAGCCTGGCCCCAGCTGCCGTCTGTTTCCTTGGGCCTCTGGGTTCTAACGAGGGTCTTCCAGGGACCACGGCCGCGGGGGATCCACTGTGAGACGTTGATTCACAAGAACTGACAGCAAGGAGCTCTGCCGTGTCCCTGTCTCTGCCGGACCTCCGACGGCCGGCTGACCGGAGGAGGGGCGCCCACAGCCACCGCTCCGACCCCAGGGCTTCCAGCTGGCTCGACCCTCGCTCTACTCCCACTCCCCCTGCCGGCAAACGGGCTAATTCTGTCCTCATTGTTGTCCTTTTGTGGGGCGGCTGGTGCGCAGTCCAGCGACAGTGTCCAAGGGCCCCGACCTCGGGCCCACGGACAGACGGTGGGGGTCGCCCCACAGCTCTCGAGTATTTCGATGCTGCCTTCCCATGCGGACCCTGGCCCACTGCCCCCCAGTCACCCCCGAGTGGGGTGCCCTGTGTCAAACCAGCACAGCCAGGGACAGGGTCAGGCTGCACCCCACGCTCTCCAGGGCCCTGCCCTGGGGCTGGGCCGTCCGCAGGGATGAGGAAACTAGAGAAGAAAAGTGAAAAACAGAGCAAGATTGGTCGTTTGTTTCCTTCCGCATCTCTGCCCGTCGGGCACGCACGGAGCTGAGCGCTGGGGGAGCGTCCGGTCTGAGCCATCGGCCGTCACCCGGGGCTCAGGACAGGCCACAGGGTCTTGCTGAGCAGCTGGCTTACTCTTGCCTCCGCGTCCCCAGAGGAGCCAGGGCAGGCCCGCCCAGCCCTCCCACGGCCCAGGGGCCTGGAGCGCCCCGCCGCGGCTCCGTTCATTAGAGCCTGCTCCGTGAGAGAGCTAACGAGAGGGGACACAGGGCGTGGCGATGGAGACCCCTCAGCAGAGATGCGGGGTGGGGGGCATAGCCAGCACCCCAAAGGGAAGGACCCCCCGGAGGGGGTAGCACCCCTCAGCCCACTGAAGGCCCCAGTGCCCGTCCTCTGGCGTTTCTTCCGATGCCCTAAACGAGCTCCCTTCCCAGCAGGCGCAGTGCCGTGCCCAGGAGGGGTCTGCTAGTCACTGCTCACAGCCCACAGAGCATGCCCCAGCGAGATGCTTCCAGAATGAGCTGGGGTGGGAAGCAGGACACCCAGGCGGGGGGAAGAGGGGAGGGCGGAGGCAGGAAGCGGTGTGGGTTTGACAATAAGCCAGCAGCGTGTCGTGGATGCGGACCCCCTCCCCCAGGACCCACGTGGGTGTCTGAGCGCGCTGGCGCCGCAGAGGCCGCAGACCGGGCAGCAGAGCCCGACCAAGCACCGCTTTCCGGAGTCACGGCCAACAGAGCCGGCAGGCTGCCCTGTCCCCTGCCGGGGACATGGGGGTGGGACAGACCCTGGCTGGGAGGCATGAGGACAAGCTCAGTGGGAGGCCGGTGTGTGGAAGTGAGGGGGATCCTCGGTGGGGCAGCCCCGGTCGTGGGGGCCGCAGAGGCCTGCACGGGTGTCAGAGGGCAGAAGTGCCTGGTGCCGTGGCAACGATGCTGACTCCTGGGCCTCACCCCTGCAGCCGGCTGGACCCAGGAATCTACAGTTTGGTGCGGCCCTGAGGGTGTCTCCTGGGGCAGTTCCAACAAATGACCCCAAACGAGGGCCTGACAACTTCTGGCGCGAATCCTCCCACGTGTTCTAGAAGCCGGGAGGCAGAAGTCACCGTACCCTCAGGGCCACACTTCCTTGGTGGGTCTGGGGACGTCCTGGCCGCTTCTTCTGGCCTCTGGTGGCTCCAGGTGGGGCTTAGCCTGTGGCCCTGCCCCTCCGCCCTCTGCCTCTTGTCTCCAAGTCTTTCCCTGTCTGCCTCCCGTGAGGACACCTGGCAGGGCTTAGGGACCTTCTGACCCGAGATGGTCTCATCCCAAGACCCTTAACTCTGCTGCATTTGCCAAAGACTCTTTTTCCAAGTCAGGTCACGTCAGAGTCAGGACATGAGCATGATTTCGGGGGGTTTCCACTTACGACCACACACCCCAGGAGCCAAACTCAGAATCCCGGAGCAGGCGTGTGTCCCTCCTACGGATGAGGTGGGCGGCCTGCATGCGTGTGGTCGCACAGGTTTGAAGGCAGAGGGGACAAAAGGGGGCAGGTGAGCCTTAGGCTGGGGAGTGCAGGGCCCTCCCAGACGGACACAGGTGATGGGAGCAGACTGGTGCCCAGATGCTGCCCTGGTTCACTATCAACCAGAGGGCACCTGTGACGGAGGTGGCCCGAGGGCAGAGGGATGACCAGGCGAGCCCGTCAACCAGGGGGTACTCAAGGTGTGGGTGGAAGAGACGTCAGCAGGGCTGAGGGGGGGACATTCCTCAGTTCAGGGGATCCACCCAGCGTCGTGCCCCAGCCACAGCGCGCCGTGCCTGTCCGAGGAAGGAGGAGGAGTCCCTCGGGAAGGCAGGGTTTGGGGAGCAGCAGGGAGGCGAATGGAGAAGGTGTTGGACCCCGTGACGGTCACCAGGCTGATGGGGACGTTGGGGAGGCCTGTCCGTGCCAGGCTTGGGAGCAGGATCCCCCCTCCTGTAGGCCATCCGTCCTTGTAAGTGAGGCTGGGCTTTCTGCAGAGCTGACGCCGTGGGCGTGAGCAGACCGCGTGGCTGGCCGGTGGCCGGGCTGCTCTCCGCTGGGATTCTCGGCTCTTCTCACAGAGCACGGTGTTCTGGCCGCTAGAGGAACTTGGGGAGAGGACAGCAGGGCTCTGGGACTTTGGAGCTCGTGGGCAAGAAGTGCTAAGTGGCTGTGTGAGCGACAGGTCAGGGGCAAGGCGGCTGGGACACTGAACTTGGACAAAGCCCCACAGGCGAAGTCCCGTTTGGCCGATGGGCAGCTGACGCCCCAGGTCAGGGCTGGTGTCCGCAGGGGAGCAGAGGCAGGAAAGCGGTGCTGCAGGACGAATGGGAAGCCAGGCGTGCATGCGGGGGCCCTTCAGGCTGAGCCCTGGGCCAGTGCAAGCCTTTTAGCTCGGTCCACCTCCAGCTGCCGTCCGTAGCTGCCCTGGGCTGGTCCCGCCACAGTGGAAGCCTGACCTCGCCCCAAACCCTCACCTCACCTCCACAAACCTCTCTCGTTCCCATCCACTGGAAACAAGAAACAAGGAAAGAAAAAAATAAAACTCAAAGCTAGGGAGCCAGCACGGAGGAGGGGTCTGAGCCACGGGTCTCCTGGAGGCCCATGTGACAGGTTTCTCCGGGCACACCGTGCCCAGCCAGGTTTGGGGACCAGTGGCCTCAGCCGAAGGGACCATCCTGGGAGGGACGCCTGCCCCTGCCCAAGCTCCGGCTGGTCACCATGACTGTCACCTTCCTGCCCTCGCTGCCCACACCAGCGTGGGTGCCCTGCGAGCAAACGGGGCTGGGGCAGAGGTGGTCTCGTCTAAATGGCCCAATGAGGAGTCCTTCAGGCGCATGGTCACATCCTTCATAATTGGCCGATACGTTTTGTCCAAAGGGAAAGGGGTTGAAAAAGAAAAATCTCTTGGAAGTATTGGGGGGCATAATATCCTTGTTTGTGGAGTGGAATGAATATCTCATTGGGCATTTGCTATTGTGTATCTGTCTTTCTCAATCTAGCTGCAGGAGGTGACCTCCAAATCGAGTTAATTTAATCTGCAGAAATAACCCTGCAATTGACTTTCCCGAAACTGGTATTAGACAAAAGCTCTGTTCTGCTGCGCCTGCCTGTCATTAACGATTCCCCATGAAAGGCCTAATGTATGGCGTTTAAAAATCTCCCCTGATATTGTCAGGTTTCATAAACGCACTCTTTCATTAAGGAATTAGCAACACGGGCCACAGGGCTGGTGGTGTGCCCGCAGATCCCAGGATCGGGCCCTGGACACACAGAGCTCCCGTGGACCGAGCCCAGGAGTGGCCGGTGGCAGAGACTCTGAAGCCACCTGTCCACAGGGCAAGAAGCTTGTGGTGACCCCAAGAGGGCAGAGAGGAGGAGGACACCTCCCCAGAAAACATGGCAGGTACGTTGCTGACCCGGGCTCTGGGCAGGACTGGGATAGCCACAATGCAGGGACACCTGCTTCCCCTGGGGGCATAGAGAGGACTCACACTGCCCACCTCACCCCACGGACCTTGACCTGAGTTCCAGGCTCCATCCTCACCGCAGGACTAGGTAACAATGGACACATCCATGTCTCAGGTACATAGAGGCCCAGACAGCCTGCCCCTGGTGCAGATGACTACACGCGTCTGCTGCAGATTGGTGAGTGCGTGCTTCAGTCTGGGGCAAGGAGCCCATGGCAGAGCCTGACTTTGAATCTCAGCTGCCTCCCTCCTTCCCTCCCCGTCTCTGCACCCAGCTCCCACCTCTCTGAGTGGGCACGTGGTAGTCCCAACTCACAGGGATGTCAGGATTCATTGAAGCAAGGCTGTCAAGATCAGCCCACACCAGACACAGACCTAGGGTTCCTACATATGAGCTTGGATTAACATGTTCAGGTTCTCAAAAGGCTTCCCGTAGCTTTCACTTCTTAGTACCCTGAAGATGTGTAATAGGGATGGGCTTGTCCATGGTCCTGTAGCTCATCAGAGTCTGCTGGGTTCTTGGTAGGGCACCCAGGCCACCCACTGCTCCCCAGTCCAGCTGTGTGTTCAAGGGGCAGATCTTATCCTGAATTTTGAACTTATCTCCAAAGGAGATCAAGCATCACTCCCCAGTCTCCTAATGGGATGGAAGAATTTCACATGCCTGAGTCTCGCGTCCATCATAGTCCATACTATCAATAGCACAATAATATTAGAATTTTGTGATTTTTGAAGATATTCTGGTATTAATATTATATTTAGTGTCAACATTAAACTTGTTATAACTTGATTTAGCCTTGCTTTGTTATTTAAAAAATATACTAGAAACTAGCAGACAATCTCAGCTCTAAGGCCAAGCTAAGAGCTCTTGGACTTGGCACCAAAGCCGGAACCATCAAAGGAAAGACTGGTACACTGGGCCTCATCAAAATGTAAAATTCTGTTCTATGAAGGTTAGGAGGATTAAAAACAAGCTAAACATTGAGAGAAAATATTTGCAAACAACGCATCTGACTAATCAGAATTAGTAGCTAGAATATATAAAGAACTCTCAAAACCCAGCAGTTAAAAAAAAAATGAAGCAATGCATTTAGAAAATGGGCAAAAGAAATCTCAACAAAGATGATGTCAAGATGGAGAATCAGCACCTAAAAAAATCTCTCCATTTCATTAGCTCTTACAGAAATGGAAATTAAAACTATGATCTAGTACTACACATCTATCAGGATGGCTGAAATCCAAAGGCCAGATAGAACAGATATGCTAAGAAAAGCAAGAAAGTTAAAGCATATAAAATACTTTATTAATAAAACTATGAAAGGCAGAAAAAGAGTGGAAGACAAAAATAGGAGCAAAGAACAAGGGCTACAAATCAGAAACAGTAATGATTAAGGTAGACATTAATTCAACTATATCAATAATCACTTCAAACATCAATGACTGAAATATGCCACGTAAAAGACAGAAACTGTAGAGTGAATCAAAAACAAGATTCAGCTATATGTTGTGTACAAGAAACCCACTTTTTAGATTAAGTTTTTATTTTAATTCTTGTTAGTCATACAGGAACCATCAGTTTGCTTTCTATGTAAAAATTCTCTAGAAACCCACTTTTAATTTAAAAAAGATGCATATAGGGACACCTGGGTGGCTCAATCAGTTAAGTGTCTGACTCTTTAAAGTTTTTTTTTTATTTATTTGACACACAGAGAAAGATCACAAGCAGTCAGAGAGGCAGGCAGAGAGGGAGGAGGAAGCAGTCTCCCTGCTGAGCAGAGAGCCCGATGTGGGACTCGATCCCAGGATCCTGAGATCATGACCCAAGCCAACGGCAGGGGCTTTAATCCACTGAGCCACCCAGGTGCCCAAGTATCTGACTCTTGATTTCAGCTCAGGTCTTGAACTCAGGATTGTGACTCAAGCCCCATGCTGGGCTCCACACTGAATATGAAGCTTACTAAAATAAAGTAAAATAAATAAAATCACATAACAAATAAATAAAATAAAATAACAAAAATGCATATAGCTTAAAAGTAAAGAGATGGAGGAAGAAATATCATGTTAATACTAAACAAAGGAAAGCAGGAGTGGCTATATTAATTCAGATAGAGTGGACTTTACAGCAAGGACACTATCAAGAATAAAAAAAACATTATGTGATGATAAATAGGTTAATATTCCAATAAGACATAAGAATCCTTAATGTGTATGTGCCTAACAACAGGGCATCAAAATATATGAGGCAAAAGCTGATAGAACTGCACAGACGAATTTACTATCACAGTTGGAGGCTTTAACACCCTCCACCAGTAATGGATGGATCCAGCAGGCAGAAAATCAGGACACAGTTGAATTCAACAACACCATCAATCGACTGGGTATAATTGACACCTGCAGGCTACTTCATCCAACAGCTACATGTTCTTCTCAAGTTCACACGGAACATTCACCAAGATAGACCATAAGACAAATGATGGTCTCAGCAAGTTTAAAAGAAGAGAAATCACAAAATAGTAGTTCCCAGACCAGAATGAAATAAATCTAGAAATTAATAACAGAAAGATAGCTGGAAAGTCTCAAAACATTTGGAGATTAAACAACATACTTCTAAACAACACATGGTTTAAAGATGAAATCTCAAGAGAATATTTTAAATATTTTTAATTACATGAAATAAAAGCACAGCTCTTCAAAATTTGGGGATATAGTGAAAGCAGTGCTTAGAGGGAAATTTGTATCATTGAATGAATATATTGGAAAAGAAGAAAGATGTAAGATCAATAATCTAAGCTTTCACCTTAGGAATATAGAAAAAGATGAGAAAATTAAATCCAAAGTAAGCAGAAGAAAATAAATAATAAATATTGGAGGGGAGATTAATAAAATTTAAGACAGGAAATCAATAGAGAAAACCAACAAAGGCCAAATGTAGCTCTTTGAAAAGATCAATAAAACTGATAAGTCTCTAGGCAGGTTAACTAAGAAAAAAAGAGAAAGGACACTAATTAATAATAACAGAAATGAAAGAGGAGACATCACTACAGATCCATGGGCATTAAAAGAATAACAAAAGAATACTATGAACAACTTTATGCCCACAAATTTGATAAGCCATCTGAACAAGTCTGTATCTATTAAAGGAATTGAGTCAACAATTAAAAACCTTCCAAAACAGAAAGCATCAGGTCCAGATCATTCTGCCAAACATCTAAATAAAATATTATACCAGTTCTCTAATCTCTTTCAGAAAGTAGAAGCAGAAGTAAGTACTTCCTACTCACTCTATAAAACCGGAATCACTCTAATACCCAAACCAGACTAAGACATTAAAAGAAAAGAAAACTACAGACCAATATCTCTTAGGAACACAAAGGCCAAAATTGTCAATGAAATAATAAAAAATCAAATCCATCAACACATAAAAGATTTATATATCATAACCAAGTAGAATTTGTCCCAGGTATGAAAGACTGAGAATCACTTAATGTAATCCATCACATTAAGAGGCTAAAGAATAAAGATCACGTGATCATATCAAGATAGCAAAAATACGCCTGAAAAAATCCAACACTCAGTTGTGACAAAAATAGGAATAGAGTACTTTGTGAACTTGATAAAGGACATCTATAAAAACTGTAGAGCTAATATCACCCCTAACAGTGAGAAACTCAGAGCTTTCCACTAAGATCAGGAACAAAGCAAGGATGTCCCCTCCCACCACTGTCTCCCAACGCTGTAATGGGAGTCTTAGCTACTGTTGTACTTCACCTAACATTCTCCAGGGCAGTCATTCATTTCTAGCTGTACGTGGGGTGAGGAAAGAGCTAGCATGTGGACATGTCTGAAGTAGGCTGCCGTATTTTAGAATCATCAGCATTCTCATTATTGAAGGGTGTGATGGGGACATTATGCTGAGCTGTTTAGAACCCAAAGCACCATGACACCAGTTTTATATTGTCTGTATCTTTGCAGTGCAATGGTCTTATTAAGGCATTTACTGAAAATTGCCATTAGCCAGTCTTTCTTTCTTACCATAAATAATTAATAAACTACTTCAGTTTAAAAAAAAACAGCAACTCTAAGACAAGGAAAGGAAATACATGGTATTTCAATCAAGCTCATCAATTCTTTTTAAAAAAGGGAAAATGACAAAGAATCTTCCAAAATTGACAGACATTAATCCACAGATTCAAGAAACCCAACAAACCCCAAGCAGAATAAATAAAATGATATATGCTCCCAGACACATAAAAGGAAAACTACTGAAAACCTAAAGCACTGAGAAAATCTTAAGAATAGAGAAATAGGACCGTTTTAAAAAGGCATCGCAGTGAGATCAGAGATGGCTGACAGAATGTATGTCAAAAGAGGATTCTGCCTCCAGTAGAAATATTCTTTAAGAATAAACATGACAAAAATCACATCCAGACCAAAGAAGAAAACACAAAATGAAGCAGCTAAAACCAGAGGGAGGGAGATGCACTCGGGCACACCCCAGTCTGTGGCTTTGTTATGCGCCAGGTTTGTGGAGAGAGGACCGGATTCAGGAGGGAGGGAGCAGGTGGATGGAGGAGAGAATGAGGAAGCAGCAAGTGCGGACATTATAGGACATTATAGGGAATCCAAATGGATCCAGATCATAGAAGATGCTGATGTTGAGGTATCTGAGATAGAGAATTGAGATCCGTGCCAGGACAGGCAGAGAAGATGAGGGGCACATGGTCTAAGTGTTCTCAGCCACTTCCTTTATTAGGGCAGACGGGGAGATCACCAACGGCTCTCAGACAGTTCTGGATCTAAAATGGGTGCGGGAATTCTCGCTCACCTGACAAAATGATGGCGAACAAAGGTGTAAATTTCAGCCAGAGGGGAAAGTCTAATAATGATAATTATCCTTGCAAAATAAAGCCAGAAATGAATGACAAGGAACATAGAGCAGACAGACACTCATGCGGCCTTGTAATTAATCCTGAATAAATCGGTAATTGTGCTGAATGAAGAAGAATCCAGTGCTTCACTTAAAAGGCCATGAATGCTCTCACTGGATAAAATAGCGATGCCCACGTATAGCATGTTTTAAAAATTATAGGTAAAATTAAAGGACATAGAAATTTTGAAGGGGAAAAGACGGGGACAGTGAATCATGTGGAACACTGAGCAAGGTGATGTTGGCGCAGACCCGGGGCCCTAACGAAGAAGACGCCCAGGTCAGGGTCGAAGAAACACGGTTCGCTGTGACGTTGGCTTCCATGCCAGCAGATGCAACAACTGTACCAATCCGTCGAGGACACGCCCAGTGTCCTCAAACGACAACGATCAGAGGCATCTCAAAGCTGCGAATTTTTTTTAAATCATGGCAAACACAGGAAGAGAAAAGTCTGTTCCACTGACAAATGGTCTCCCAACCACAATAAAAACTGAGAGCAAACATGCCAGGTGACGGAGAAAATTCCAGAGGTTCTCTTTAAAATTGGAGACAAACAGGGAAACTCGAGCCATCACCACTTAGTGTCCCCGGTGCTGCGGGAGCAAGCCAGAGCATAAAGGCATCTGTATTTACAAGCAAAATCTATAAGGCCTGAAAAGGAAGAAGTAAATTCTATTAAAGGTGGAGGATTGTGCACATGGAAACAAGCACTAGCTCTCTTGTCCTATACAATTAATACGCCAGTTTAGTAAGGCTTCTGTACAAAGTCCGCATAAATTAAGTCAACCATATACATATTTTTTTAAAGATTTTATTTATTTATTTGACAGACAGAGAGCACAAGCAGTGGGAGAGGCAGAGAGAGAGAGGAGGAAGCAGGCTCCCTGCCAAGCAGAGAGCCCGGCGCGGGGCTATATTCCTGGACCCTGAGATCATGACCTGAGCCGAAGACAGAGGCTTAACCCACTGAGCCACCCAGGTGCCCCCCATATACATATTTTTAAAGATGTATTTATTTACTTGAGAGATAGAGTGAGCAAGGGGAGGGGAGAGGGGGAGCGAGAGAATCCCAAGTCAAGTACCCCCAAGCACAGAGCCTGACCAGGGCTCGATCCACAGCTCCAAGATCATGACCTGAGCTGAAATCAGGAGTTGGACGCCCAACAAACTGAACCCCCCCAGCGCCCCAGTCTGTTAGGTTTTCAGTACTGCCGTTAAAGAAGTTTTTTTAAGAATCTAAAGTGTACAAAAATATAGACACCATAATAGGAAATCTAACAAGCGGCGTGCAGGGGCCAGAGCCCTCTGTCAGCGGTCAGGACGCACAGCACCCGGAAGCCCAGAAAGTAAGGGACCGTGAGTGGGCCTGGAGCTGGAGGGCCCCACGCAGGCTGCATAGCACAGCCAGGAGGACGACGGCCGACGGTGATTGGGAAGACGAGCTTCGTGATCTGGGTGGAGACACTGTCCCGAACCACACGCGCTGCCCAAGGAGGGAGCTGGACACGCTGTGCGGCGCCGTCCACCCATCCACCTGCCGCTCCGTGTCCAGTGAACCTCGCACACCCGCTTGTCTGTCCGACGCCTGCCAGCTCGCACGGCACGATGGTGTGTGGGGCGTGATGGGCCCGTGGCCGGTCTCCCGTAGTCCGTGTGCACGACCCTACGGAGTTGGTCCAGTCACTGTCAGGTCAGGAGGCGGCACCCGTGGTGAATGGGGAAGGTGGGAAGGGTTTTGGCGCGGGCGCGTCCTGTGTGGCCTGGTGTGTGTTACGCTGGTCCTCGCTGGATGGAGTTAAGCTCAGAGGCATGTCCTGTTTGATGAATTATATGCATTTTATGCACTTTTCTTTGCATGAGAATGCTTCAAATGGTGATATCTAACAGCTCATCATAAACCTAAAATAGATGCAAAGATGTGATTTTTGTTACATTTCAGAAATTAAAACAAAACGGTTACATCATTGCTTAACATTTTTGCAACAGACCCTAAACACACAGCCATGGATACTGGGCATCATATAGATTTTGAAGAAATCGGTAAATCCTCATTTCTCCCCTGAGGTTGGAGAGGAAGCGTGGGGGCTCACCCTGTGTCGCGTGCAGGCGAGGCCTCCCCCAGGTCGTCGGCCCGACACAGCATGGTTCGTGCCTCTGCGCCCCAAGGGTCCCACCACGACCCCGTCAGAGCATGAACAAGCACGTGTGCAAATTGCTGTCCCCTCCGTGTGGGCACCGCTGTGCTCTGGCCCTAACGCGTCTTCCTGGTCGGGTCACGACTGCTGTTGACAGAGGCAGACGGAGTGCACGTGACGGGTTTTGCATTTGGACCAATACTTAGAAAAAGGAAAAACCCGTGTGTTCCCTGCGCTCCTAAAACGGCGGGCGCGGCTTCTGTCCAGACCCAGGCAGCGCCCATGGGACGATGAAGGCAGCATCCTGCGTCAGTTTTGTTCTTTAATTTTCTTCTAATTTAGGGAACTGAGAAGGGGTCCGTGGCAATGAGATGAGAACGAGGGGAACTTTTTCATCAAACAGATCCCATTTTGTTGAAATTGTGCGTTGAGCCACATGTCGGGGGACACATGTGGCACCCCATGCCCACACTGCCTGGGACACCCACCTGCCCTGTGGTCGGCGGGCGGGGGACCCCGGCTTCCAGGCTGGGGCACAATCGGGACACGTGGGCCTCTCACCCACCAGGGCAGCCAATACCGGGAAACCCCACCAACAAGTGTGGGTGAGCCCGTGGCGGGTCTTACCACAATCTCAGGCAAAGCCTGACGTGAACAGAGCTATTCCTGGTTTGGGATGTGGGTTTATCTGCGGCGTCTTGGGGCAGCACTGCCTCTGCCGGCCAGCAGCCCACAGCCCCGTTCTCCCGTGAGTGTCCCATGACACGCTCACACTCTGCACTGAGAACCCACCCTCCATGGCCCGGGTCCCAGGTTCCAGGCTGCCCTATGGCCCCAGTCCGAGGATGAGTGGTCAGTTCACGTCCCGAGGGGTAGGAGGAGGGTCCCCCACAGCCTGGTCACCCCACAGTTCTGGCTGCACCGTGGGGCCAGGCCTCTGCACCCTGCTCTGCCCTCTTCTCTCTCCTGGAGCACGATGCCCAGTGTCTCTGGAGCCGGGGGACCCACGGCTTGACTCGTGGCAGAGGACACTGGGTATGCGTGCTGGCTCTGCGGGGCTCGCCTTCCCCCAAGACACTCACCGGAGCTGACACCATCACCACCAGGCAGCGCCCGACCCTGGGCTCTGTCGCCGCGCCACGGGCTCACCTTTCACGGCTGTGAGCCTGGCGGTCACCTGCCCGCGAGGGCCTGGGACGCGGCTCCTCACGCTGTGGCCTCGCCGGCACCCCATGACAGACAACTCCCAGCAAGGCAGTGGCCCGGCTATGCCCCCAGCCGGCAGGCAGCGCTCCCGCCCGGGGTGGGGGGCAGCAGGTGCTGGGGGTCCGTCGCATCCGGGGTCCTGCCCCAACCTGAGGATGCAGGGAAGGCGGGGGCAGCCGAGGTCGTGTGGGTGACGGGTCGGAGGGGCCGAGGACAGGGCCGGGCAGCAGGTGTGGGGCCACGCGGAGGAGCAGGAGGAGGGACGGGCACTCCCCTGGCGACCCCCACCTCCAGGAGCAGAGACTCTGCTCTCCCAGGGCAGATCCAGAAGCACCAAGACAGACATTAAGGGAAACAAATCCACGTTCTGGCTCCTCTGTGCTCCCAAAGACACTCGGAGAGCGGCGGGTTCCACCCCACGTTCAGCATCGCAGCCCCACACCAGAGGACCACACTTCTTCCCACGGCCACGGAAGAGCGCGTGGTATCGCCGGCCGGAGCGAGGGGGACGGAGGCTCTTTGTTCTGTGTGGCCCCGACCTCGCACCTCCGCAGATCCCGGGGCCCGGGGCCGGCGCTCGCGCCAGAGCCTCCGGGGAGGAAGCGTCTGACGGGGTTAGTACGACTGTCCGCCCAGAGCGTCTCCGCTGACCCGGCCCCACCCCTCTTTGACTTCGGGACCTAATTCTCAGGAAGATGATTGCTTCATCCGCTAATCTCCGGGAGTTCGGGCTCTGAGCCAACCGGGTCCCCGCTGGGTGGAAACCACAGATGCGCGCCGTGGGGAAAGCCGGCCTGGGGAGCCCGACCCCCGGGGAGCCCGACATGCGGCGCATGCTCCAGCGGCTCCTTTCAAAAATGACCCTGAGGTGCCCCAGGGGTCGCTCTCTGACTCTCAAATCCCCAGACTTTGGAGCCCAGGGTTAGTCTGCGCCTCCGCTTTCCAGCCCGAGGACCCCGGGCCGCGCCCATCGGTCACACAGCTCTCGGTGCTCAGCCTGCCGGTCCGCGGCGCCTGCCTTCTGTCCCCGCACACCGGGTTCCTCCAGCAAAACCCATGCTTGGCGCCGGCTCTGGCAGGTGTGGGGTCAGCAGAGACCCTGCTCGAGGGGATGCTCAGGAGTCAGGTGGGCACGCAGGGGGCCAGCTCCCTTCTCTCCTGGAGAAAGCTCCTGTGGCAGGAGGAGAGGGCCGGGTTGGGGACTGTGACATGAGGGGAGGGCGGGAGGTGCAGGCACAGTCCCATGTGGCATCAGGACCAGGCCCGGGTCACAGCCCCAGAGCTGGTGGGGGGTGTCCAGCAGAGGGGCCCGGTCAGGCGTGCGTGGGGGCAGCCCGCCCCTGGGTTCAGAGGAGCCCACACCTCAGTCTTGACCCCTGACCCCGCTGTCCACCCGAGACAGACCAAGAGCCGGCGTCCTCTCAAACCCACTCTCCCTCGAGCAGTCCTGCCCATGGCTGGCCTTGGTGGCCTGTCCCCCGGCCCTCCCCTCACTCTCCACTCCAGACGGCTGCTCTCGGTGGCTGGATTCCCGCAGTGGCCGCTGGCCTTTTCCCCACACAGAAGCAGGCACAGACCATGCCCCGCTCTGTGTCCCGCAGGGACAGCAGCTTACAAAGAGGGAAACCCGACATCCCTGCATGGTGGGGACCTGCCTGAGCCCATCGCCCCCTCCAGCCCCAATGGCCTTGTGTCCTTTCCTCTGCCAACAGCCGGTTTCCCAAAGCCTCAGGACCCTGCCCTGCTGTGCTCACTGCGCCCGCTGTGCCCGTCTTCATCCTCCAATCCAGTCACCTGACCTACTCTTACATCTCCTTTGGGACCTCTCCTAAAAGTCACCTCCACAGGAAGGCCCTCTGCCCGGCTGAGCTCCTCCCAGCTTCTTTCTTTCCAGCACTTTGCCTCGCTCTGCTTTCTACTTGCCCTTTGCCTCACTGACCCAGACGCTTACCCTCTGTCCTACAAGCTGCAGGCGTGGATGGGCCCGTCCACCCTGCTCCCCACTCCTCCGGGAGCCTTCACAGGGGCTGCCCAGAGTCCTGACGGCGGAACCGGGCTGCACCACGTGCCAGCAAACCTGAGCCGGGCACCACCTGCGTCCGCGGACCGCACCCCCTTCCCACCCACCCCCACCCCTGTGCACTGCGGACCGGGAGGCCTGGGGACCCTGGGCAGGCCTGGTGAGAAACCCCACTATCGGAGGCTGCCTCGGGTCCTGGGTGACATGTCCGTCCTCATAGGGCTGACGGATCCTGGTCCCGATGTCTCGCCGCGTAAACACGGTGCGGGGAGGCAAACAGGCAGCCAAGCCGTAGCTGCTCCGTGAAACCCGCGTCCTCTTCCTGACATGCGTTCAGCGTCCGACTCATGGTTAACCGACAGGTCGCTGCACGGAGGTAATCTCTCTAACACGTAATGCAACGTGCGGAGCACAGAAAGCGCTTAGGACAGAGCGGCAACGGGGGTCAGCGACCCGCGGGGAAATTGATGAAGCGCCACGGGGGGCCCAGAAGAGGCCTCTGGCCCGGCCTGGGCGTGTTTATCTATGCAGACGACGTATCTGTAAATCAAGGAGAAGGCGGAATCGATGCATTTGCGTCCTTTCTCTCTCGGAAGCCCATTAGCTGCACTTTATTTAATGTGGGGCTCATTTGCCGTCCATCACCGCGGGTGATGCATGCGGGTCGGGACCCACCAATAATTTTAATCTCCTAAAAGCACATTTCTATGCTAATTTTTAATTACAATTAGTGCCAGTGTCAGCTGTTAGCGTTGGTGACTGAGTTAATGACCCGTGTGCTCTTCCTCTGATGGGAGGTTCCAGGGGGAGGTCCCCGGAAACAGCCCCGTGGGTTTTCAGTGGCCCACGGCACGGCTCACGCCCCCGACGGGGCGCGTTGTGGAAAGGCCAGCACGGCCAGTCGCCCCCTTCCTGTCCTCGGCGGCACGTCGTCCTCCCCTCCTCGTGAACCCTCAGCTTCCAAGCAGCTCTCGGCCTGCCGTTGTCACCCGGGCCCCAAGCAGGACCGTGGTGACACCAGCTTTGTTCTGGGCCATGGCAGAGCCTGGTTCTCAGGGCTCGGCCCCGATGAGCCACTGTGGCCTCTGTTTTGGCGAAGGAAAATCCAGAAACAGGCTGTCCCCTCAGAAAGTCCCCGGGAACTCTGAGCCCCCCAGCTGATGCGGGGCGGCCACTGTAACGGGTTCACGAGGGAAGGCTTATCGCGTGGACGTGTGAGAAGAAACATAGTCTGGCGGCCCCGTGGTGTCTAGGTGGATGATCTTCACGGGCGCTCGCCCCCCTGCGCTGCCCCTCTGCTAGGGGGCTGGATCTGTTCCTCCCGCCCTGGCCGCTGGGCTGGCCGGTGACCCGCTCTCAGGACGTGGTCCGCCGGGACCCAGAGCACAAGGAGCGGGGGAGGCCCGGGGTCTGACGGCAGCCTGTCCAGACCATCAGAAGACCAACGCCACCAGAGAAGCGTGCCGCACCCCAGCCGGAGCACCCAGGGTGGCCAGGCTGCAGGTGGGCTGAGCCCCAGGAGGTCAGGCCAGCGGAGAAGGGTGCAGCCCCCTGCGGGCTATGGGAAACAATAAACCGTCGCTGCTGTAAGCCACGGAGGGTGTGGACACTTTGTGCCCCGACCGCGGAACGCGTGAAGGGGACACACCATGCCGGGGGCTCTGCTCCTTCTGCCCTGACCCCTGTAGGGACGCCGGGAGAACCCCGAAGTGGAGGAGACCCTGGTCTCTGGCCCCCGGCACCAGGACCGCAAGGAGGAGGACAGCGGCCCCCTCGCCCGCTGGCCAGGGCTTTGGGGGTGGGGACGGGGTGGACAGCTGGTCCATTCCTCTGCCACAGCCCCCCTCACTACCCGGGCCAGGCCAGAGCCCCCCCATTCCCTTCAATATCTGAGGCTCCCTTCATAATGGGAGCTGACAGAATGCAAATGAGTTTCTAAAGGAACCAGCAAAAGTGGCAATTTTTCTCATTTAATCTTCAGATGAGCTGTCTGTCTCGCGGGCACACGGTCTCATTAGAATTCGGAGATTAATTTTGTCCATCAACATGAGATTATTGGTTTGAGCGAGGTTTGGGGGGCGTCCTGGGGGTGAGGCCTGCTCCCCCTGCAGAGGCCGAGACGCGGCCCGAAGAGTGGTCCTGACGGCCACGACCCCTCCCTGAGGCTCCGTGCGCGGTCCCCGCAGCCGCCAGAGGAGCAGCCTGGCAAGCTCATGGCCTGCAGGGCGGTAAGCACAGACGGAGAGGGGCTGGGCTGACGCCCTCCAGGGAGCAGAGGGGACCCCAAGCCCACACCTCTGGTGCGATCTGCACCTGCCACCTGCTGCCATCTTAGGATGGCCAGGGCCAAGTTCGCAGACTGCTGAAGAAAGGCAAAGGCCAGCGGACCCTGCAGGGCCTCAGCTCCCTGGGGGCCACAGAGATGCTCCTATGCAGGCTCATGGCCCAGGGGCAAGGGGCTGTTCTGAGACAGAGTGGGGGCGCCCGTGGCCTCCTTAGTGGTCAGTGTGCTCTGAGCATATCTCTTCCATTACCGCGCTCCATCCACACAGAAACCCGCTGAAGGGCAGCGCTGACCCCACTTTCCAGAAGCAGAGACCCCGACTTGGACGGGAGCAGCCTCTCCAAAAGGCGCCTGGCTCTCCGAGGTGTGGCCGAGCTGGGATTTCAGCCCAGATCCGTGTGAGTCCAACATCCACGGCCTCAGCCTCAGGGGACAACTCCTCTGGGCTGCGCCGCCAGTCATCATGCCGTGGTGCTCCCGGAGGAGCCACTGAAGACAGAAGGGAGCTGGTCTCAGAGGACTCGTGTCATCGTGGTCCCGAGAGGAGAGCTGAGCTCAGGCGCTATGTGGGCTGCCTCCCACGGCCCAGCCAGACCATGACCCTCGCCAGGTGCCCCGGCCTGGGGCCACGCTCCCCCTGTCAATCTGGAGGGTGATCCTCCCCTGGCCCGAGACGCCTGCACACACGCACGGCTGTGGGCCACGTGACCCCGCACGGACGTCTCCTGGAGTAAATTCACGTGCCACATGATCCACGCCAGCTGAGAAGACTCGGCAAGGTCTGAGAGCAGCAACCGTCACGGAGGCGCAAGCTGTCAGCAGCAGAGCCCTCAGGGCTCCACGGGAGGCGGGAGGTATTTGCAGGGCACCTTCCACGTGCCACGGGCCCCACTGTCCGGGGGTCACACCACGCCAACCCGGCCGCCCTCCAGGGGACACGGCCTTCATCTGCCAGGTCATCTGCCAGGTCCACTGGGGAGGCCAAGTCATAGGAAGCTGCCCAAAGTCCCACAAGAGCAATGGCAGCTCCATGGCCACGTCGGGACGTGGCAGCCCAGCGGACAGTCCACAGCTCAGGCTGCTGTTCTCCAGCGAGAAGGCACAGGAAGAGGGAGATTTGTGGGACATCGCAGAAAGCAAATCAGACATGATGACAAAGGCTTCCTTTTTCATAAACAAAAAGACGGAATAACCTGGAAGTCTCCGACCACAGAGCTCTGGAGACACAGGGCAGGACAAATAGCCACGTAAGCGAAAGTGTCCGTGGTCAGTGGGATCCCAGTGGCAGTACCGTCTGTCCGCCTCCAAGTCTCCCACAGCTGGGGCGTACGGACAGCCACAGACAGGATCCCACAGACGGCCCTAAATGAAGCCACTGAGCTGGGCACCTCCGCTCCTCTCAGGATGCGGACAGACGGTGCCAGGACTGCGTGGACCTCAGGGACACTCGGATGCAGAGGTGGAGGGGGAAGGGCAGGGAGAGCCCCTGGGCTCGGAGGCACCAGTGCAGAAAGACACACCTGTTGACTGAACAGATTCCTGAGATGGTCTGGACCCGCTTCCCAACTTGGAAGGGCAGGGCTGAGGCCTCAGGGGCCCTCCCAGCAGCGGGTCTGTCCACAGGCGTGTGGCAGTGCCAGGACCGATGCAACCCTCACGCCCCTGCTCCTGCACCTGGCGGGCTCTCAGACCCCACACCCCGACACACACACACACACGGTCTGGCAGACAGCAGGCAGGCACACACCGGCCCCCACCAGTCCCCGCACTGAACACACCCAGTCATGTCCGATGGCGACCCTAATAGAAGCTTGGGGACAGGTGCTCCCTGGGCCCCAGTTTGCCAGCGTGAACGTCCACTCCTCAGTCTGTCCCTCTGCTCGGGTCTCATGCCCCCGGAGGGGGCCTCCCTCCCCTGCCCATGGCCTCCCTACACCTCCTCGGATGACGGGCGAATAGGATGACCGAGGGGCTGCCCGGGGTCACAGTGACGGTGGGTCTCACCAAATTTGAGAAAGTCCCGAAGACCTCGAAAGAGGAAACCCGTGGGAAGTAGCACAGATGCGCGGACCTCAGCGCGAACGGGGCTGCGCTGCCACCGCCCGGGGCTCGGCGAGTCCGGTTCCGACCGCCCGTGAAGGAGCCCGGCCGCGCGGGCGCCCCTGAGAGCTCCGGGTCCTGCCCTGCCCAGCCGGGCGCGGGGGTTTCCGGGCTGCGGCTCAGAGCTCTGACGGGCGGCGACGGGCGGCGGGAGGAGAGGCTCATCTCTTAATGTCCTCCTGGAGGCCCCGTTGAGACGGTTCTTATCAACACACCTGAGGAGGCGAATCCCCGCTTATGCCCCATTCAGGAGGCGCCTGTGAGAGGGACTGCGACGGCCCTGGGGGACGAGCAGGTGCAACCCAGCTCTTTGTGGAGAGGACGGGTGGGCGCCGGCTCGGCGGCGGGGGCTGTGGGTGGGCGGTGTGCGGGGGCCGCGCCCGCAGGAGCAGAGGCGAGGCTGACCCAGACCCACGTGCTCTGGGACCCCGCGGCTCAGGTGTGGTTGGTCGGGCGGCGGGTCTCCCCAACACCTGCCGGCCCCCAGTGAGGTTCACACCCAGCCCAGCCGCGGGGACCCTTAACTCCTGCGAGGCTGCGGCTCAGACCAAAGCAGGGCAGCACGCCCCAGGCCTTCGCAGGACCGACTGACGAATCCCGGGAGGGAAGCTTCCTGGAGGAGGTGGCACAGGCTGAGGGCCAGGCTGCTGGCAGAGGACACCAAGAGCTGCAATGCCCTCAGCCAGTGCCCTTCCCTTCCTCTGGAACGGGGCTCAGGGGATGTCCTGCAGAAGCTTCTAGAAAGGTCTCTCGATCCTCATCCCCACCTCCCTTTGCTCACTGGCGTGTGTGCCAGGTGGAGGGAAGTCCGCTGGGCAGAACGCGGGCGTAGCCGGCCGGGACAGCCACCTCGAGGCGCCCCCAGATGGGATGGTGGGAAGGCGTGAAAGGCAGTTACCCAGGAGGACGGCTGCGGAATGCCGAAGCGGCCGTGGCTTTCGGTCGTCCAGCCGAGCTGGATTTTAATCCCAGAAAAGCTGACTCACTGATGACCTTGGACATGTCGCCTTGTCCCTGAGCATCCACTGTGTCTCCCGCCAAACCTGCCCAGTGTGTTCACCCAGCCATGAGCCCCGGCCCCCGGGACAGGGCTCAGGACCGGCTGCCCTCCTCCTGACGAAGGCGAGCCCGGGGAGCCCAGCTGCTCCACCCCATCTGCCCCAGAGGCCCGTCGGCGGCTGCGGGCCTAGAGCTCTGAATGCACTTGGCCCCTGCTGGGAGAAGACGCCGGCGTGGCTGTGGGCCAGGGCCATCCATCTCCTTAATGAGCCCATTTGTCACGCGAGGGCCTGCATTGTTCACCTGCCCGACAGAGCGGGCCTGCTCTAGCCGGACGGCCCTGGCTGTTAGGGGACACTTTGCAGGCTGGTCTAGGGGATTTGTCAAGGCTGTGTTGCCAGTGGAAAAGGATCTGTTCAGACCGCTTGTCTTGCCCTAGACCACAGGGTTCTTGAAGGTGCCCTTTGAGGGTCTACGGGTCCGTTTATCCTGAAATAATGTGGTATGATGGGTGGTCACACTTTTCTCACATGGTAGGATGACACGCAGGGGTCCCCACATCCGCTGATGGCTGCCCTTGTTACCTGCCGTGGACAGGGGCCACTTTGCAGGGAACAGGGCTTAGGAAGGAAGAGATCCCGCTGTACCCCTCCATGATTAAGCAACCTTGGGGAAGTCAGCCAGCCTCCTGGCTCCCCCAGAAGGCACTGGAGGACAGAGCGAGGTGCCCACCTCCTTGAGGTGCTAAGACACCGGGATGTCAGCCGGCACAAAGCTGGGTCCCTCCACTGAGCTGCAAGCAGCCCGGGACCAGGGATCTGCTCACGTTGCAGGGTGAGGCCTGGGAGTACATGGGTGGAAGGCGTCTGTCCCCAAAGCCTCCTCCTCCTAGAGGCACAGCCCCCAGGCCACTGCCAGGCCCTTCAGGGAGCGCCCAGCCAGCCCCTCGTGGCTAGACTCACAGGGAGCAAGAGAAGGAAGGTCCTGGCAGGACCAGGTGGGGTCTTCGAGCAGGACTTGGCCCCCGTCTGGGTGGCTGCCAGGCCCTCAGGGGTTGGGCAGACGGGAAAGATGGGAAGAATCTTCTCCTGAACTAACCCCAGCAGGAGCCGTCCCGCCCTCCCCTCTTCTTCTGGAGCATGACCGGGCCACCCCGGGGCAGAGGGGCTCAGCCAGAGCCGAGACAGTGGGATTTGGGATATAAAGAAACACCATGCGCAGAGCCCCCGCATGGAGGGGCCTGGTGGCCGGCAGGGGTGAAGGCCCGGTTTGGGTCCTAGCCCCACTCCTAGCCCCATTCCACCATCCTGGAATCAACGCAGCAGGACAACCCCCCACTGTCACCAGACTGGCTTGGGGCTGGGGCACCCACACTCATGGCCCCACTCTGCAGACCCAGCCCCTCCCTGGACACCTGCTGCTCCGCGTACCGGCCAGGCTGGTTTCCCCGTGGACAGCCCCTCAGGTGCACGGATGCTTCATCCCCTCCCAGCTGCTCTGCTCAGAGACCCTCTAGCTGAGCAGGGCCCCCCAGCGAGCAGCCACCCCCACCAGGCAGGGTCTCCGGGGGCTCCAGAAGTTCCTCTGGAGAGGATCCTCTGGAGAGAATCTCCCTTCTCAGGGAGACCCACAGATGCTAAAGGCCCGTGAGTCCGTCGGGGTCCCTGTCCGAAGACCTCCTTCCCTGTCTCCTTCCCTGAAAGTCTGACCAGTCAGACCAGCCTCTGGCCATGGCTTGGAGCATGGCCCTCTCTCAGGGCCACCAAGTTGGGATGCCGTGTGGTGACAGCCATACACTGGACCGAGCCCTCGGTGGGGAGGGGGTGCTGGGCCGTCCGCCTCTGGGCCCCGGAGCTCTGGTGGGGCCAGCCCTCAGATGTCGTAGGCTCCGTATCTGACCTGCCGCATCCTTGTCTCTTTTTGCCCATCCAGCCTAAGGTCTTCCAGACACCGGAGCCACAGGGTGTTCTTGGCAAAGCCCACGTTGGGACAGCCGACAAGAGGTTTCCACCGCCCTGCGATGGAACTGTGCTCCCTCCCAGTGACTGGGTGGGAACTGTCCTGCGGCTCCTTCCTGTCGGTGCCGGGACAGTCGTGTCTGCAGGAACTGGCCAGGCACCAGGCCCAGCTCCTCTGCCCCTGGTAGCCCGGGCCCTGTGAACGATGAGGCCACAGATGGAGACTGTCACCCTCCGGGACCCATCTGCTCAGCCGGGCCAGACGGGACCATGGAGGAAGCTGTGTGGAGAGCACCTGCTCTCAGGTCTTCTGTGGGGAAACACTACACGTCCCGGCCAGCTCTGTGGATGCTTAACCCCGCTGTGAGACTGGGGGCCGACCCCAGGGTATGGGCCGCCTGGCAGGGCAGACACCCCTGTACCCCTTCACTCTTTCGACCACTGTGATTTTAAGGGGCAGAAGCAGTCAAGTAAGTCCTAATTGTCCGGATCGGTCTGCACGCTGGTGGGGACAGCCCAGCTCCCGCCGGACGTCCGGAGTGAAGCAGCTACTGTATCTGCTCTCCCTCGCCTGTGACCTTGGGGGGCCATGCAGCGTTCCTTCTTTACACCAAAACGATCCCCACCCAGGGCCCAGACTTAGCCACCTCCGTTTCCCTGCGTCTGGGAGGTCGGGGCCCTCCCCAGGGCCCGGCGCAGCTTCTCTCCCTGCTGGGACACCCCTGCGGGGGCGACAACACGCATGGCAGCCTGAGCCCCTCCTGCAGCCCCTCTCCCCGCGCGGCCCCCCGCTGCAGACTCTCGTAAGTATTCCAAGCAAACATCCCCATGTTCTCTGCTCCCAGTTTTCCGACCTCCTAATGCAGAATGATTTTTTTTTCTACGGCTTGGCAGCCAGAACCCAGAACCCCGAGTTCAACCAGTCTGTCCCCCGAATCCCAAGTAGCCCTCTCTGCACACCCGCACGCACAGCCATGCGTCAGCTGCCGGCGGCCGTGGAAAAGCGATTCCCAGGAACCGTTAAGAATGAAGTTGGCGCTGTCCCAACAGTGCAGAGGTGCTGGCACGAGAGCTTCCCGTCCCTGGGGTGGCCACGCTTCCCACGACTGCCCTGCTCGGAGGGGTCCCAGGTGACCGGAAGGGCCCAGGCCGAGGGTCACACCACTTGTGTGCCTAACGACAGGCCTCCACGTGCACGCCCGTGGACTCAGACCCACAGACACGCGGTCCTCCCATCTCCCAAGCAGGCCCCGGGGCAGCTGTCTCCCGGGATCGGCCGTGCCCCCTCCCGCCGCCCCCCTTCACTCCCTTCCCTCCCTCATCCCTTCAGCCCCTTCCGGCCGCCCTCGTCTGGGCCCTGCCCTGGCCCGCTGCCCGGGTGCCTCTCTCAGCCTACAGGCCATTCTTCCACAAAAAATCACGTTAAACTGTGACATCAGCCTGATCCGAGCAATCGCCAGCTAAGCCTGTCCAGATCCTGCCCTACAGGAACGCGTCGCAGCCTCCACACCCACCGTGCCCTGGGCGCCCCATCGGGATGCCGTCCCACTCAGTCTACGTGACACTGGGCTCCGCTCCCATGGCCGCTGGCCCCTTCCTGATGGTCATGCTCAAAACTCAGCCAAAAATCTGATGCCAGCGATGTTTCTCTACTGGAGGTGGAGCTAGACAGCTGTGGGCAGAACAGTGTGTGCCCCCCCCACAAGGGCATGGCCTGGGGAGATGGACTCTGAGCCTGGGGGCTGCAGCTGGGTAAAGACCCACGCCCCCAGGACAGCCGAGACTCTCCCAGAAGCTTCTCCCCCTCCCCACACCGTTCCCCCCCAGCTCCAACCTCATCCTCATGGGGCTGGTGTGGATCTCCTCGCTGGGCAGAGGGTGGTCTCAGTCAACATGAAACCTCCCTCCCACCAACACCCCTGAAAGCTCTAGCCCCCAGCCTGGATCTGGAGGCTCACGGTGGCTTTTCTTTGGCAAGATCCGTCAGACAAGACACATCTCTTGTCATCACTGGATAGTTAGGTTGTCACCTGTAATCAACAGCGCCTGGTGCTGAATCTGGACACCGTGCCGGGTGACACTGGCCCCCACAGCCTTGGGAGGGTGACCCGCCAGCCGGGCAGATTGTGGGACCCCACCCTGTGCTTCCCATGAGAAGGAATTCACGGGCCAGGGTCCCAGTCCCAGGCTCTGCTCTCTGCCAGCTCAACAGTTCAAAGGACACAGAGCAAAGAAGGCTGCGCACTGAGGCACAGCCCTTAATTTAGTCTTCAGAGCACACTGAGGCGTGTTCCCAGGGCTGGGGATGATGGGGGGCAGGGAAGCCCAAACCAGGGCCCAAGGTAACCCCCCAAGCCAGTCACACTCTCCGCGGGAAATGCTCTTCCTTTCCCCGGGGGACTCTTGTTTCCTGCTGGCAGTGTGGGCAGACGTGCAGACTGAAGCAGACAGATGGGCTCCTGGACCAAGCCATGGGCGGAGGCACCGGTGGGGGCGGGTGCCACACATCTGCACGTCTGCCTGCCTCACAGAAAGTAGTGCTTCCGAGCTTCTTAGCCACCACTGGACCCTCCTTAAAGTGTTAGCATGTTAGGGTGTTGTTAGCGTGTTTCCTTAAGGGAAGGGTAAACGTGCCCTCCTTCATGGAGCATGTCCAAGGCAACAACAGCCGATCAGATGCTCCCCACAGCATGTGTCTCGGCATGCTCTGTCCCCGTGCTGTGTGATGCAGCAGGCTCCCGCCTGGGGCACCCAAGGGCCCACGTGGCATCCCACACGCTCTTATGGGCTCGGAATGGCACGGGGACCAGGGTGAAATGTGCCGTCCTCCTCATCTTGCACAATGAGCCTAAACCCCTCAGAGTTAGAAAGAGAGAGGAGAGACATCTCAGAGACAGAGAGGGCTTCCCTCCTTCTTGACACCAGAGATGATGGTTCCTTCCCCCTCGGCACCCCAGACCAGGAGCCCCAACTCCCCATCCTCTCCCGAGCCCAGGTAGACACATACGCAGGTCCACTCACAGTCCAGAGAACCACATCCCCATATACAAGGATCTGTACCTCTCACAGAATAAGACCCACTGTTGTATCTTGGGGGGCCTCCTCTTCACATGTGGGGGCCCCATTGGAGCAAAGCTCTTTCCTGAACCTCTTGGGACTGGAGATCTCCTGAGAGATTTGCTCAGATTTCAAATGTTGTGGTTTGAATTGCATCTCTCCCAAACTCATATGTTCAAGTTCTGATCCCCAGAACCTCGGGATCTGGTCTCACCTGGAAATAGGGTCTTTGCAGATGTAATTCATGGACATGAGGTTGTACTGGAGTAGGTGGGCCCTAATGCAATGTGAGGGGATGCCTTAGAAGGAGAAACATTAACGCAGAGATAGGAGTGCACCTGAAGACAGAACGCACAGGGCACACTGGGCCAGAGTCAGAGGTCAGAGGGAATGCCAGGGGTCACCAGATACTGGGTGGCGGGGGGCACCGGTGGGAGGCTGGTCCTGCTGAGGATGTAATCTGAACTCCTGGCCTCCGGAACTGTCCAGGAACACGTTACTGTGGTTTTTAGCCATCACGTGGGCGATTCTTGGTTACAGAAACCCTGAGAAACTAGTACAGTCACTATATACAAGAACCCCATGTGTGAATGACGTGAACGCCAGGCCGCCCTCCTGGAGACGCACGCAGGAGAAGTGTGCACAAGGGAGAGCACCCACAGCAGCATGAGCCTCGGAACGACTCTGTCAACACCAGCCACGGAGGAACCAAACCACAGCATGTGATGACTATGAGCACAGGCGAGACAGAGGAACCGTGGCCGCACACAACACCCAGGTAGCGTCACTAGCCTGGACTGAGGAAAAGAAGCCAGACACCAAAGAAAAGATGCTGCACGAGTGTGTTTATATAAAGAGGAGGTGAGATGAAGCCCGGTGTCAGAGGTCACGGTGCTGCAGACCCCCAGGGGGCATCGCCAGCAAAGGCACCCAGCGCCCGCAGTGCTGAGCTAGGTACTTCCTAGAAAGGCACAAAGTAAGCTGAGCCAGGGCGTCCGGGAGGCTCAGTGGCTGAGAGTCTGGCTCCTGGTTCCAGCGCAGGTCACGATCTCGGGGGCGTGGGATGGAGCCCATCTGTCACCATGGCGTCGGCTTGAGATTCTCTCTCCCTCTGCGCCGCCCTGCATTCTCACTCTCTCTAAAGTAAGTGCATACATCTTAAAAAAAAAAGAAAGTAAGAAACAAATGGAAACGTGGCCTGATGTGGCCGAGGAGTGGTTCCGTGGGGGCACCCACAGACCTCCCCAGGCGGGACCCTGGAGCTGTCGTGCCTTCTTGGATGAAACCGTTTGGCTCCAGCCCTGGGGGATCTGTGACTCCACCTTCTCCCTCCCTTCACGGACTCTGTGGTCTGACGACCAGCACAGTCTTATGTACCGTGTCCCTAAAACCCTGACCCCAGCGTTAAACCCCGCAAAACCTGACCAAGGACAGACAGGACAGTCTAACCGCTGTGCACCTGGCGAGGGGATGGAAAGCGTGGGCCTCCGAGGACAGGTGGTCAAGCTGGACGTTACTCAGATCAAAGCTCCGTTCTGCCCCAGACACGGTTAAGACACTGAGAAAGAGAAGCCTCCAGCTGTGGGGAAATGTTCACAGAACACGTTCTGATAAAGGACCCGGATCCCCAGTACACGAAGAAGTCTTGATTCTTGGACTCAGCAGGAGGAGACAACGCAGTGGAAAATTGGGCAGAGCATCCGAGGAGGCTCCTCGCGGAGAAGATGCAGGGATGGTGACCAGGGTGTGGACGGAGCCCCGCGCTTGTCACAGAGTCTCAAAGCAACAGGACAACTCAACACTGACATCCCTCCATCCGTCTGTCCGTCTCTCCATCCGTGATGGGGTCGGGGAGGAGATGCACACGGCGGTGAGACCCTAGCTGTAGGACAGCCCCATGACTCTTCTCTGGAGCGGCCGTGGGGACACAGACACAGACCTAAGAAAGTGGGGGAGGTTGCGGGGGTGCAGGGTGCGGTGGGGGAGCGCCGTGGTCCAGCTGGCATAAGGCATGAGGCAGGAACTGTGAGGGCACCACTGAGCACACGGAGGGAGGCGAGGGTGCAGGGTTCTCCCCGCGGTTGCAGGGGAGGGTCCATCAGCAAGGGCAGGAGGCCGGAGACATCCAGGAGGTGACGGACCCGACCCACATGCGAAGACAGTCACATACACACATGTGTCTGCACACTCGTGCCTCCTTGCCCGGAGGGTGCCCGGAAGCAGCGAGCCCCCAGCAGCAGGAAGCTCCCCTGGCCCGTAAATTCTAGCTCCTCTCTCCCCTCGGAGGGGCCTGGGCATAGCAGGGACTGTCTGATTGTAGGACGGTGGGAAGTGATCCGTCTGCAGCGTCTGGTAGCACAGAAAAGTAGGAGGTGAGGAAGAGGAAGGAGGGAGGCAAAAGGGAGGAAAGGGGGAGGGAGAGAGGGGTAGGGAGGAAGGGAAGGAAGGAGGTGGGGGGAGGGAAAGTGGAGAAAGGAGGTGAGGGGAGGGAGGGAGGGAAGAGAACGGGAAGCGCAGGGACAAGGACATGTTAAGGACACGGGACACAAGGGACCGGGCACCCAGTGGACAGAGCAGGTGTAGGTGAGCAGCCCCAAGAAGCAGGGCGGGACCAGACCCAAATCCGAAGCAGGTGTCCGTGGACTCAGACTCGCGTGAATGAGTGAGGAAACACAAGCACAGGCCCGAGACTGTGTCCTGCGCACACAGGATGGGCCATTTCTGCAGACGTCGGCCGAGGAACGGCGGCAGACCCCGCAGTGTGGGCCACACACAGGACCCCTGCAAAGAGGACAGGACACAGTGAGAAGGCAGAGCTCCGCTCCAGAGAAGCAGACAGAAGCCCAGAAGCAGACCGAAGCCGGGGGACTGTGGCGGACACCCAGGGAAATCAGGTCCCAGCGTGCACCCTGGAGGGGGTGGGGGCGGTCTCCCTCCAAAAGACCAGGAAGGTAAGGGAGACCAGCACCAGGAAAATCCGGGAGATGCCCTCTGCACAAAACACGTGCCCGGTGCTCCCCAAACTGCCAAGCTCGTGGGCACACGGGCCATCTGCGGGGCTCAGGGCAGGAGCAGCCAGAGGAGACCCGACCCCGCATGCGATGCGGCGTCCTGGGTGGGGCACGGGCAGAGACGAGGGGCTGTGGACGAAAGCGAAGGACGCCGGCCCGATAAAGCACGGCCCTCAGCCCCTTAGAAGGACTGGGCGGCATGAGGAAGCCCAGGCTCGGGGACCTCCGAGCCCCCAGGCCTCCTCCTCACGCACCTGCGGGATCTGCGACCCTGGGGACTGGGGGATGCTGCTGGCACCCGTGGTCCTGAGTTAGCCTTCGGGAAAATCCCACCTGCGGGGGTGTTTGCCTTGTCCCCCTCCCCCATAAGGAACCTACAGCGTCTTCCCGCCACCCTGTGAGCCCCAGGGCCCTGCCCACCTCCCTCACCCCTGCCCCTGTTCCCCTTGCACAGCCTGGACTCACATCCAAGGTCCCAGCAACATCCAAACCACCTGCATCTGGTTTGCAGGGGCGCACGCCCACCACCACCACAGCCACGCTAGCTCCCGCTTTCCCAGGCCTCACCCCTCCTTCCCACTCCCGCTCTGCTGCCCGGAGCCAGAGTCCCTGCAGGTGAGCGGCTGGCTGCTGGCCAAGCCTTTCGGAACACCTGGCCCAGCTGCGCGTCTTGGCTGCGCCTCCCCCCTCGCCGTAGGGACACCCTCCCGCCCCTCGCAGGGGACAAAGGCTGCCCCCGCACCGGGCACCGGGCCGGCTGCATTCATGACAGAAGCCCCAGGCCTTCTAGCCGCAGACAAGAAATTGCACCCAGGTGGCGACGCGCTTGCCAGGTCCCTCCACACGGCGCATTCCGTCCTCACTGATTGTCAGAGCTGCTAAAAATAAGAGCCCGTTAGGGACACGGCGCCAGTTCCCCTGTGCCATCAGCGGGCTCCGCGCGGGGCTGAGACTCGGGGACCGGGCTGCGGGTGCGGGAGGGGGCAGCACCGGGCGCGGTCCCAGGAACACGTGACTTCCACCCCTAGCTGTGTCTGGAGCCCCACCCCCCACGGTTCAGACCATTCCCAAGTCTCCACGAGGCCGGGGAGAGTCGGGTCACCTCGATCAACACTCGCATCCCGCAGGTGGAGAGGACCAGCCAAGGACACGGCATATCCACGTCACCTGCCAACCAGGCCGGAAACAGTCCCGGCCACTGGGAGGCCGCGCCCTTTTCCAGGGACAGAGATGCAGCGGGAAGGACGTGTCCCCACGGCAGAGCCATCCGGGGAAGGAGGCCTTGTTAGAACTCAGGCTTGTTCCTCCTCCTGTCCTCTCACTGGGCCTGGGAGGCTGAGGGCACGGCCACGTCCAGACCCACCATGTGAAGCCCCTGACCTCCCGGCAAGGTGGCGTGGAAGCAGGCGGCTGAGCATGGCGCGTCGGGAGCACAGCGCCCGGACACCGAGAACCCTGACGGGCCGCCGTGCCATCAGGAATACCAGTGCAGGCGTCCCGAGAAGTCGGCTGCCAGCCGCCATCGCAGGAAGGCACCCCCCAGCCCACCCCGCTCCTCCCCCGGGGCTGTCCGCGGCTCCAAGTTCCCGGCTCCCCTGCGTGCCCAGGCCGGCTCAAACCAGCTGCCTGTTCCAAGACATAAGCCTCATGTTGTGCACACGCGGAGGGCGCTCTGGGGGCACGCTGACTGTCCCCGGGCTCCGTGGGACACAGAGGAGACAACGGCCTGCAGGCCGTGCTCCTGAGAGCTCAGAGCCCCCGGCGAGACCCCCTCCCCACCTGCACCCCCCACCCCGTGGGCTCAGCTATCGAGGCCCCTTCCAGGAGGAGCACAGGGGCCGCTTCCCTCGTATTGCTTGTAGGTTTGGAAACCCAGTTTGTTTCATGTAGAATTTTCCAGAGTCTGGCTCCACGCTCCAGTGAGGGCCAGGTCTCTCTGACCTGGGCCAGGCCTGAGAGCCCTGGGGCTCCCATCCCAACACGAGTCCCGCGCTGGACCATGTCCTGCAGAAGGGCGCCGGCACCCTGCTGGGTCCTCCTAGTCGCCGCCTTCCTCCCGTGTGAAACTACCCTTCCCTGGGATGTCCGTGAGCCTTCCAGGGCTGGGCGAGGGCGGCAGACCTCGGGGACACCCCACCCGAGGTCACAAGGTGCCAGCACCTCTAGGGAGCGGCCCAGAGTCCTGCCTGGCTCTGAGTCCCTTCCCTGCCCGTGCCTCGGTTTCCCCAGCTGACAGGAGATCAGCCCCGCTACAGGCTGGGTTAAGTTCCTCCCCCAAGTCTGAGAATCTCTGTGAGCCTCGGAGTCCCCTGCTTAGCACAGCGTGCCCCACCCCGACTCGGTGCCTCGAGACAACTGAGGAAACCTGGTCTCCTGCCTCCTAGACTCCCCACCTTGCTCAGGACACAGGGTCTCCTTCTCCCGGTGGCGGGAAGCTGGGGCTCTCCCTGGATCCTCCACCTGAAACGTGGCCTTTCCTCCTGTCCGCTCTGCTCCTTCTGCAGTCTCCTCCTCCTAACCAGGCCCATGGAGCTCCCCGGCGGTGCTCCCCTCCCACTGCCCTGAGCCTGGTGCTCCTCTCTCCCCAGCGCCCACCCCACCACAGGGCCTTTGGATGAGCTCCGGCCTCTGCCTGCAATTCCCGACAAGGGGACTTCGGTCACGGTGCCCATGGCCCTCAGACCGGTCATGATCGTGTGTTGGCTGGACACCCTCCCCCAAGTCCTCGACTCTGTCTGCAGAAGCGGCAGCCTGCGGGAAGGACGGCTCTGGGAAGTGCTTCTTCCTGCCTGACAGACACCGGCCGTGGGCGTGGGTCTCGGGGACCTGACCACAGAGGGAGCCAGCACAAACCCTGCCAGGAAGGGCGCCTTGGAACTCTCATGACTGGCGAGGGGGGTCCCATGTGCCTCATCAAGGGCCACGGGGCCCCGTCCCTCTGTATCTGGGCCAAGAGGCCATGCCAAGGTCCTGCTTCTGGGGCCCCTGGGGAGGTCCCTAACCCCAAAGACGGAGGGAGGCTCTGAGTTCTCTCAGTGTGAGCCTGTCTGCTGGTCGGGAGGGCCTGTGGCTTCCTCCTGTCTGTCCCCCTGGCCTGCAGCCGCCTTCCCCATCCCCATGTTCCCCCGCCACAGCCCTCCTGCAGGGACAGGCCCTCCGTTGTGCGGGAGGCTCTATGCACCATTAATGGATACCAGCCATCACGGTGTGAAATGGGCCTTCAGGGCAGGGGTGACAGAGAAGATGAATCCCCTCTCTGGGGGGCTGCCTTGCAGCGGGGAACCCGGCGGACCTGCGGCCACCCTGCCTGCTGTCTGCAAACGGCTCCCGTCGGCCTGCACGGGCCCCCAGACTCACAGTCACGGAAAATGCATACCCGGCCCTGTTACTTGGAGGGGGAGTGTCTCCTACGCTTGCACACAGTTAGCCCGAATGAACCCGGCCCCACGGCCCCGGCCACGGCCACAGGCCCGTGCAGCCTCCAGGGGTCCCTGTGCCACCAGGTGCCCCTCGCCAGGCATAGCTCCCTGATTAACCGATGTCAGCGTCCCTCACTCCTCAGGCTCAAGCGTCCAGCGCCTGTGGCCCTGCCTCCAGGGGCATGAGGGCACCCCAATCTCTGGCTGTGGGAGGCCCACAAGGGGAGGCCCAGAGCGCCAGGTGCAGCTCAGCCTCCAGGAGCGGCTGGTGGAGGGTCAGGGCCACACCAAAGCTGCCCTCCCCCCAGCGCTGCCCCTCCAGCGCCCGGACTCCTCCTCTCCCCCAGGCTTTCCATTCTGGAAGGTTCATCTCTGAGCGGTTCTCTTCCAGGAGCCTTCCCTGCAGACCACCCCTCGCTGGTCCAGTGTACCCCCATCGCCCTACTCGGGACACCTAACCTCGGCCCCAGTGCCTGGGACACCCTCTGTGGACATGGGACGAACGACACAGGGCGGGCAGTCCCGGCGTGGTGTGAGAGGGAACGGGGCCGGGGGCAGAGTCTGGGGCTTCCAGGCTGTCTGCTCAGCCACAGAGAAATACCACGGACCAGTATGGACACGAACTTCTCCCTCCGTGCACGGCCTCCGGTCCCCGGCCAGAGTGTTGGTAGTGCTGGTTCCTGCGGAGCTCACACCTGCCTTCTCTGTGCTCCCGTGGCCAAGACAGAACTCTAGGCTCCCACTCTTCTAACAAGGACACTGGTCCTGAGGGACTGGGGCCACTGCCTCCCGACACAGCGACCCTGGGATCAGAGCATCCACGTGTGCCACGACTCAGACTGTGGCAGACAGCGAGGGCAGGTGGGGTCCATGGGGAGGGGTCGCCAGACCCATGACAGGGAAGAAGACCCCATCGGCCAGCAAGACCGGGGATCCCCACCCCCTGGGGCAAGCTGGGGGGCCAGGACCACCGAAACTGGCAGCCATACACCCCCGGGTCTCGAACACCAAGCGCGCAGGCATGGGGATTGTACGGGCTGGTTTCTATTGGGAATGATGTCGAGCTTGTAGAAGAGTCACACAGACAGCACGGAGTGGGGCTGGGGTGGCCACCTGCCCCCACACACGCCCCCTGCTTCCCTCCCCCCACCCACAGGCTCCCATTTCCAGAAGAAGGTGTGTGTTTCCCCAGCCCCCCAACTGGACATTCGTCTGAGAGTGTTTCCTGAGGTCAGGACTTGTCTCCACAGCCCTGGGCACCATGGGGGGCTTGGGTACATCCCTTAAGGACAGAGCCCTTTTCTGATCGGCAAGGGCCCCTCCCCAGGTGGAAAGACACCCAGAAAGTCCCAGCCCAGGGAAGGGGAGGGCGTCCCTGCACCTGCTGTCAGGAGCCCATGGGCCCTGGCACAGCCCGGGCTGCCCGGACGTCACGGCCCGGGGTCCATCCACGCAGGACGCCGCACGCCACCAGGCCCTGCTCTGAACTAGGGACAAGGCAGGGCAGGGAGGCTCTGGTCACACACAACCAGCCCAGGAGGCCAGGTGTTGGCCAGCTGCCAGCGGCCAAGCGTTTGGTTTTTGGAGATTTAGCTCTTAAAGTCTCTGGAGCTGAGCTGGGCCTGAGCTGAGGCCGCCAGCACCCCGGCTGCTCTGGGACTCTAGCCTAGAGCAGAGTTCCCGGTAACACGCTGAACTCCCAGAGCTCAGGGAGCTGTAGGACCCCAGGAAGGCCGGTCGGGGAGAGTGGAGGGAGTGGGGGCAGGGTGCGGGGGGGTGGGGGGTGCTGTGGAGGCACAGGGCACCCGGACACGGAGGGGGGGCTTGCAGCTAAATTGCCACGTCGGGCCTCTGCCCTGGGCCTGGAGCCTTGCTGTCCTCCAGCCCGGCCCATTTTCTGGGCCCTGGTACGAGGTCGCCAGGCATTTTCAATGGCTTTCCTAACCGGAAGACTTATTTACATAAATGGTCGATAAACATATGAAAAGATGTTCAAACTCAATAGTCATCAAAGATATGCAAATCCAAACACCAGACCCGATGGGCACCTTTTTCTGCTTAGCAAATTGGCAAAGATTAAAAGGAAGATAATCCGGGTTTGGGCGCCGACCGCGTGGGAAAGGCAGGCCCTCCGCCGTGGGCTGGGGGCTTCTGAGAAGCTCTGCTGTCCCGGAGGGGATCCGGCAACGTGCGGCTCATGTAATAGGGTACAGAGCTCTTCTACGGTCACCCCGCAGTCCCAGCCGAGGGTGCGTCACGCTGGGACTCTTAAGTGAGGGCAGGGCTGACCGGCGCCCCATGCAGGGCGACAGGACATCATGCAGCGGGGCGGGGCCGGCGAGCAGGGAGGGGCTGCCAGCCCTCTGGCGGTCTGGGCCGCCCTTTGAAATTGCAGGGTGCATTTCCATTTATTCGCATGGAACAAGGCCGAACACAGAGTCCACTGAAAAGAGCGGGTACAAAGCCCAGGGCCTCGTGCCCAGCCCTTCCCGCAGCCTGCTGTGCGCCTGCACAGTTGCAGGTGCCGAGATGGCCGGCAGAGAGCAGGACAAAGAAGGCTTTGCCCGCAACGGGCAGGTGCAGAAGACAAGGTGTTTGTTTCCGCGGCTGCACAACACCGGGCCGCACACTGGTGGCCTACCGGGACGGGACCTGGTTTCTCCAGGGCCCTGGGGGCCAGAAGTCTTAGGCAAGGCCTGTGCAGAGCCTGTTCTGTCCGAGGACCCCTGCTGTCTCCTCCCTCCCCCTTCCTGCCTGAAGGCCTCTGCCTCAGTCCTCAAGGGCGGCCCCGAATGCTGTGTCCGGGTCCTCGCATGCTCAGAAAGAGGGCCGGTCACGGTCACAGGGCTCAGCACCCACCCTGCTCCAGACCTTGGTGTGACCGCATCTGGACCTGCTCACAGCTGTAAGAAAGAGCCCGATTCCGAGAAGGTCCCATTCACAGGTGCTCAGACCCCCAGGGTGTCCCTCTAGGGACATGAGCAGAGCCATAGCAGAAGCTAATCATGGCCCAGAGTCGCTAAGGGCAAGACCACCCCCTTCATCTTCAGGATCAGCCTTGTCAGCCCCGAGAGACGAGAGACAGGATGGAAGGGGGATCTCCGAGGGAGGTCAGGAGCTCAGCCGGGCTGTGCAGCCCAGGGCGGTGGGTCGTCAGGGTTTTCCGGGCCCCAGGCTGTCCGTGCGTCCACGCTGCCATTGCGCACCTCTCCGCTCTCCACCCCGGGCGCACAGCCGGTAACCAGGCTCCTGGCTTATGGACGTAACTTGATTGTTTTCCTTCAGGGTCAACCTCTCTGAGAAGCAAAGTAGACTTTTGTGTCTTTCTGAACTTTATAAAAAGAGAAGCAAATGTCACGTCTACATTTGATGCCCTATTTCTTCCACTCAAGTTATGATTTGAGGATTAATCCTTGCTTTGCCTGCATGGGTGGTAAATTCCTCTGCATCACAAAATGCACCACAATGTGGCTGCGACGTGCCCTTGGCCTGTTCCCGCTCAGGGCCGTGATGGGCGGTGACCCCAGGCGCCAGGACGACTGTGCCCCTGTCCCCGATGTGCGGGCACCCCCCCCCTCAGGTTTCCTGGGAAAGTCCCCACTCCTCCCTGGAGCCTGGGGGCGGGTGCAGGGTCACGGCTGGGCTTCATTTCCTCCTTTCTATGCCCCTCTACTCCCCTCTACTTCTCTCTACTCCTCTCTACTTCTCCCTACTTCGGGGGTTCATGTACATTTCTAAACGCTTCCTGTTTCATAATTAGATCATTCAGGAGTCGTGTAAACAAAGAAGAAGCGTGTAGCGCTGTGTTGACAAGCGGGACCGGCAGCCCGATGGACTGTACCCCCTCCCCTGCCGTCCCCACCTGACGGGCCATGTCATGTCTTCTCCAAGCCAGGGGTCCTCACGGGGCCGCCTTGAGGTCAGAGGGGACACAAGACACAGAGGAGGGCCCGCTGTGTGTCAGACCCGGGGACAGGATGGCTACGATTGTTAGCATCCAGAAACAAAGCCATTTTCATTTTGGAAAAATGACAAGAGCAGACAGACACACACCCCTCGTTCTTTGTAGGGCCCGGTGTCATGCTGGGGTCACGCAGAGCCTCCCCCGGGCCCCGGGGACGGCATGTCCTGCTCCGTCCCACCCCACCGTGGGGTGCCCCTCACAGGCCTGGGCTGCTCCAGGGACAGCCCTGTCTGGGGTGAGTCAGGGTCAAGTGTCAGGAACCGGGTGGAGATTTGGAGCTGCCCCATAGCTCAGGGTCTAATGGGGCAGCAGTGTGGACGCAGCCACCATCCTTCCCGCCCACTTGCTCTCAGGGGCTGAGCTGGGTCCCCCAAACTCGCGGGCTGGAACTTAAGACGTGACTGTGCTTGCTGGGGCCTCTACAGGGGGGATTAAGGTAAAGGAGCACCTGGGTGGCCTTGAGCAGAGGGGACTGGTGTCCCTATAGGAAGAGGAAACAGGATGCAGACACGCAGGGACGACTGTGAGGACCAGGAAGGGAGGCCTGAGGAGGCAGCCGCCCGCCCACGCCTGATGTGGACTCCAGCACCCAGAGCCAGAAGAGGAGAGAAGGACGCAGCTGTGGTTGTCCCCCCACCCCCACCCCACCCAGCTGGTGGCTTGTCACCCAGCTTGTCACCCTGGAAACTATCACATCTATGTAACGTTTCCCTTCTAGGCTCAGGCTGAGGCTCAGGAAACTGCCCCTACTTTGGTCCCCAAAGTAGTCAATCCTTTCCCTTTTCTTCTGCTCCTCTCTCTTACTCCCCGAGTGGGCCCCTGTGGCCACATTGTCACTGGGACAGTGAGTTTTCTGTGTCCAGCTGACGGGGCTCTGGGATGCCCGGAGGGCCCACACACGAGTCCCAGGGTCGGGGAGGGCGTCTCCTGCAGAGATGAGCGTCTGAGTTAGTGACCGGAGTCCGGCAGGGGTCCTGCGCAGTGTGGATGGGCCTCACCCGATCTGGGGAGGGTGTGAATCCCCTCCCTCTGCCTGAGCCCAGACCCCCACCTTGCCCCCCTTAGGCCCGGGTCTCCAAGGGCAGATCAGGGAACTGCTCGGCCTCCAGAGCTCTGTGAGCCAGTTCCGGTCGTGTGTGTCCTCTGACTTAAATCTGCGTGTCTCCTCTGGGCTCACTTTCTCCCCAGAACCCTGACTGATACATGCAGGAGGTCCCGTCCCCTCGGGTGAGGCCCGGGCTGCACCCCACAGGGGAGCACAGCAGGTCTCTGCAGCCCCACGAACTGGTGCACATCGGCCGGCTCCGTGGGGCTTGCGGGAGGTCCGCACACCTCTGGAAACCTGTGTCTTCCTCTGTCAGCAGGAGGCCAGGCAGCCCTACCTGCAAGGCTGCCCCCGCATGGAACCAGGGCAGTGCTGAGCCCCGCAGGTCGCGCACGCCAGCCGGAGCACGGCTCTGCCCCCGACGCGGGGGGACCACATTGCAAGAAGGGGGCAGCAGGTTTACCCGCACCAGCCCGTCTCGGGGTGCGCACCCCCAGAGGCGACAGCCCGGCGGCAAGACGAGAGGGGACCGGACGTGGGGCCATGAGCGCCACTGAGCCTGACATTTCGCTGATGTTCAGTCAGATTGCAAGTAAGTTATTCAGAGAGTTTTGCAAAGTCCAAGGTTACAGGAAGGTAAAGGCAAATGGCCCATTTTATGATTTCACATCGGCCGCCATCTCACGGCGAATGGGCACCTCGGTGCGGGAGTGGCCGGCAAACTCCCCGCGTCCACATCTGTCCCAGCTCAAGGAGCAGCGCCCCGTCCTCTGTCTTCTCTTGCCCACGGGGCACTGGTCAGTGAGGCCATAGGCCCGTCTGGGGTCACAGGCCTCCGGGGAATTCCGTGGGTGCACACGGGCCCTGCTGTCCCACTCCCTGCTCTTCCCGGGGTCCCCCGAGGTCTGTGACCCCACATGGCCGGTGAACCCGTGACAGCGCCATTGGAGGGTGCTGCTTCTGCTTCAAGCCCTCCCTGGCCTCCAGTCGTGCAGAGTCACAGCCAGGGTCCTGCCATGGTACCCAGCCCCACAGGGTCCTGCCGTGGTCCCCAGCCCCCCAGAATCCTGCTGTGGACCCCAGCCCCCCAAGATCCGTCCCATTAGTCCTCTGACCTCACCCCCTTCTGCCCTCCCCTGTGAACCTTCCAGCCGTGCACTCCTGACTCCTGGGTTTGCCTGGAGCACAGAGGCTCCTTCCTCCAGAGCCTTTTGCACCTGTGCTCCATCACCTGAGCCCCGTTAGCCCCACACTCCTTTCCTTCAGTCTTATATAAGTGCCCTTACACCCCACCCCGCCCCCTGTTCTGTGTCCCCTGGCACCTCTTCCCATCTGACAGCAATGTCGGCCTCAGGAAGGAGCTGGTTTGGGGCCGGGTAACCCCTTCCACTCCTTCAGTGCCCAAGACTGGGAGGGGAGGGGCACCCATGCTGGGTCCCCCTCTAGCCCTGAGTTCTGTGAGACCCTCTCAGGTCCAGATGGCTTCAGCTCTCAAACACACGTGAAAATGTACGAATGTCATGCTCTGGGGGTCACCCCTACAGGCAGTGGGCTGCCTTCTCTTCTACACAAACAGGAACTAGGAGAGAACAGGTGGGAACATAGCCTCTTGCAATGAGGGGGCAGTGATTACTTTGGACTCTCTTGTACTTATGATATCTGATCACCGGGGGCAGGAACTAGGTTGGATAAGAGATCCCCCCTCCCTGGCTTTTGCAGACCTCAGGGGAACCTGCACAGCACACATTTTCAAAGCAGTCAGCACGTGGAAGGGCAGCTACTCTTGGGAGAGGATAAAAAGAAGCACTGGGCTGGCTACACAGGCTCCCCATAACCCCTGACACATAAAGGGTCATAAGATTTGCAGTAAATGAAGCGTCAGCTGCCACCTTTGTAAGAGGCTGCCAGTCCAACGTGGGATCAGAAAAGGAAGATTGAAGGTGAGAAATGGCTTTGAAACCACTGACGTTGAGAGAAGACGTCCCGTTCAGACCAGTGTTGCACACAACGTCACGTGCGTGCCGGCCACCCACCATCACACAGGGCGCAGCCAGCAGCACACCACGGACCCCTGCCCCACCGTGTCCCTCTACAGACGTCTGGCTTGGAATTTGCACTCCTTGTTCAAATCAAAATAACAAGAACATTTAGGATTGACATAGAGGAGGAACCTGAAAATATGCAACAGAAAAATTTGGCCAGAAAACCAATAGTGACAAATATAATCAAGGAAAGATAGTATCTCATGGACTTAAAGACCCCAGCTGAGAAAACGAAAACGAAAAAAGTTGTAACAAGTCAGGAACTGAAAGCCAAGACACAGAAGGGCAATGGAAGTGGTAATAAAAGAGAAAAAGGAGATGGAAATAGATCACTGGACTTCGGCAAGGAATGGCAGAGGGCAGGAGAAGTGGGGGTCACTGAGAAGTCTGTCTTGGAAGCATCTCAAAGATGAATAGCTGTAGCCCGGGGGGACGGAAAACTTGAGCAAAATGAAACAATTTGTTCCAGTGTTTGCACATGAGAGAGAATTTGAGCGCTGTATGAGGCCAGGGCGATTTCCAATATCCACAGACGAGGAGGACGTGAGATCCGGGATTTGTAAGAGATCCTGTCCACCGACTCCCCCACAGACTCAGCGGAAATGCTGAGCTGTCTCAGGACCTCTCCACGGGAGCCTTCAATGTGGGGAGAGTGCGACACAACCTCCGCAAAGATCTCAGGGAAAGAAACTGTCACCCGTGATTTTATACCCAGCTGAATGGTTATCTGAGTCAAAAGCAAAGAACAGATCTTTTCTCAACTATGAAATCTCTCCTCCACTTTCCTAAAGACCAAAGCTAGCCAGCGAGGAGCTGTATGAAGAAGCTATGACAACATGCGCTGGGGACGGGCCCCTTAGGGACCCTCATACACCTAGTAGCAAGGCTGAGACAAGTGCACAGGTGATGGTTATGGGATTGGCGTTAAGGGGTACAAGCTCGAGCCATGTAGCTGTGGTAACACATCCCACCAAGTCTCGGGGCACGGGGAAGGCACCTGGAGATGGAGTGAAGAGTGTCCCCGTGTCATCCTTAGCTCGGGAGACCCTGGGGGCCACGTGAAGCTCATAAATCAGGGGATGGAAGTGTGATGCCATTGTAGAGCAGCTAATGATAGCTTCTGCATGAACCAGAGTAACTGCATGGCCGGCCAGGCTGACGATCTCATGCTTACCCCTCAGGCTCTTGAACCCACTGGCTTGCAGCTGAATTTAGGCACCAGGGAGGTCCAATGAGAGATCAAAGGAGTGGAGGAGAGTGGGTTCAGGGGGCTCATGCCTCATGTTTCTTTGCTTCAGTTCTTGACCTGGCGCGTCCCTTGGCCGACGGCTACTGTCCCTCTCAGGTGGTCTATCGCCGTCACTCATTGCTCCCAGATTTCAGGAAACTGTCCCTGTTCTGGTCCCTTTGGGTGTCGGCTGGCTCTTCCGACATGAAGTTCGTGCACACCTGCACAAGATGCTGCTTCCAAGAGAAAGAAGGGAGAGAGAAAAAAGAAAAAAAAAAACTCAGGTAAAGCAGAAAAATAGCACAAGGAGTTTTATATGCATAGAAACTCTTCAAATATAACTAATTATGACAATATCACGATGCAAGAAAAGCAGACATCGGACCTACCTGCAACATAAGGAAGCAAATGTTGAAAGCCAAGAGAAGGATACAGGCTTGGAAGCTAATGAGACAAACGTGATCTTGATGCACTGCGTGAAAAATGGAATAAAAGTGACCAGAGGTGAAGGGGGCGGCTTCACAATGGAAGTGTGAAATTCATCAGGGAACATTAAAAAGTCCCAAAACAAACGCACATACATATCTCCACATTTTATAAAGTCAAGGAGAGATAGGAAAACCCACCACTGTGCTGGGAGATTTTAAAAGAGCTTTCACAGTAAATCAAGACGTAAACATATTTATTGGTGAATACATAAAAGATTGAAACAACACAATTAACAAATGGATCCAACGAAAACATAGACGGCAGAACTGTGTGCCTCAACATTTCAGGATATGCTCTCTTCTTATGCACACGCAGAACACTCACGGAGATTAACCTGTATATAGACTGTAAGTCAAATCTCAACACATTTCAAAGCCAAAACATTTTTTTCTACTGTGAAACAATATATTTTGTGAACATAATTACATTGCAAACCAATGACAAGGTAACTTAAAAGCCCAAATGTTTAGATCATCTCAACAAGCTGGGGTCCGTCCACACCCTGATGTACCACTCAGCAATGGAGGGGGACAAAGGACTGTCCATGCGTCTACCTGCCTGGGTCTCCAGGGAACTGTGTGTGGCAAAACATCCATCTGCAAAGATGGCGTTCCCTGTGAGTCCACTGACGTGACATTTGGAAAGGACAAAGCTTTTGAAGTGTAGGAAGTGTTTGCGGGGGAGGAGGTGGTGTGGATGGAGAGGAAGGTGGTGGAAGGTGGTGTGGATGAAAGAGCCGCGGGCGTGGTGGGCGCGGTGGGTGCGGTGGGCGCAGTGGGCGCGGGAGCTGCCTGGTGTCCAGTCTGTGGCATCGGATGGACAGTGTTCTATGTCACGTGCCGGTAACGTTGCATAGAACAGAATGCACACACGCACACGGGAGTACAATGAAAGTGGTGGAACCTGGGTGAGGTCAGTGGATGGTATCACTTAGTTGTTACACAGCGCTACAGTTTCGCGTGATGGTTTCCGTGGAGAAAACAAGGCAAAATGCACACGAGATTGGTCTGTGTCATTTCTTCCCACTGCCTGTGAATCTCCAGTTATCTCAATAAAAATTCCAATAAAAATTCCTCTCTATGAAAAAAAATTAAACAACCTTATTTTTGATCACTTATTGTCTGAAGAGTAAGTAGTAACAGAAATTATGTAACACGTGTCTCTCAATAGCCAGGAAACGCCATGTGCCCAAGCACGCCGGGACGCAGCTGAGGCGAAACTACAGGAAATTTACAGCCTGAAATGCTCATGTTGGGAAGAAGAAAGAGAACAGAGAGTTAGGAAGTTAGGAAAAATAACAAAAAACAATGGTGTGAATACCAAAAACTAAGAATAAAGGCAATTTAAAAAGCGTGGAACTTAACGAAATCGAAGTCAGACTAAAAACAGTGAAGGACGTCAAGATCTGAAATCTAGACTTTTGAGGAAGAAAGATCAAAATTGACAACATCCATGAAATGTATTTTAAAAAACCCCACCTCAACAAGCAAGAAGACCTGTGCGTGTTCAGAGACGTAACCCGCTGTTAGGAGTACGAGACAGGGTCATACCTGCAGAGGTGGTGCGGTCCTATTATTTCTGTAAAGATGAGACAATTTTCAGATAAGGATGGTAGATCACACATTCCATTTTTTGGCAACTTCCCCAAAACTCCACTAACACTGTAAACTTTATTTTTAAATCTGAAAATCTTTTCAAAAAATCTTAACAGATGGGAAGAAAAGGAACAAATTTTTTGAAGCTGAGAAACGGACCCATGAATAATAACTAATTGAGGGAGCCGGAGAAGTCTGACTCCCAAGCAGCGGCCAGGAATGCGGAGAACCTAACTGATTTTCTGAGAAAATTCAAAAGGGAGGAAGGGGGAGGGGTGGAGGGAGGGGGAGGTGGGGGAAGAGGAGGTAGGGAGGGGAAGGGAGGGAAGTGGAAGGAAGTGGAGGGAAGGGAAGGATGGAGGGGAGGGGAGTTGAGGGAAAGGGAGGCAAAGAAATAAGGGAGGGTGGAGGGGGAGGGGAGGGAAGGGAACAGGAGGCAGGGGGGAGGAGGGAGGGAGGGAAGACCCCCTCCCCCCAGGCTCTGGCTGCTGCAGCACCACCTCCACCTCGGACCTGGGGCAGAGAGGGGGCTGGAGGACACTGTCTGAAATCCGGGGGGTTCCCAGCTTTCCACTCCCACCTCACAGCTTCTCCTGCACCCGCTGGGGTCTGGAGGTATGTTTTCTCCACACAGCACAACTGAGAGGATAAAAACTGTACAAAAATGAAAATAAACAAACAAAAAAACCTCAAAGAACAAAATCTGGCGGACACACCTTCCCTTTTTTTTTTTAAGATTTTATTTATTTATTTATTTATTTATTTATTTATTTGTCAGAGAGAAGTAGAGAGAGAGCACACAAGCAGGCAGAGGGGCAGAGAGAGAAGCAGGCTCCCTGCCAAGCAAGGAGCCCGATGCGGGACTCGATCCCAGGAACCTGGGATCATGACCTGAGCCGAAGGCAGTGGCTTAACCCACTGAGCCACCCAGGCATCCCCACACCTTCCCTTTTTGACAAAAATGGGAAGATAGTTTTCTGGGGAATAAGAGTGACCCAAGAGGAAAAACCGAAAGAACTGACACTAGGCAGGGATTTTCCAGCAGGAAGCCCATCCCAGCCCCCTTGCAGCAAAATTCTGAGTCAGTGATTTCATCAGTACAGAGATCCCAAACAACATCCTAGACCAGGAGCCACTGGTCAGGTGTAGGGAAGGTCTCCCGCATGGAGGGGAGAGGACAAAGCAGGCAGAAACACAACACGAAGGTGCTTTCCAGAGGGCAGATTATCAGGAAAGTCATCCAATACCCCAGAGAGATCAGGAGAAGCCGTCAGCGGAGCATCAGAGCACAAGGCTGTCTGTGCAAGGAGAGCGGATTCCGATGGCAGCGGCAACGCCGCCACCGGGAATTGAGAGCGCAGCAGCCAAAATGAAAAACCCCACGGAAATCTGCAAGACGGAGCTGAGACGACCTCATAAAACCTTAGCAGAGATACAAACAAACAGATGAAATGGAGAAATGAAATTTGAAGACCAGTCCAGAAGGTCCAACACCCAAATAATCGAGGTTACAGAAGAGACGAAGTCGTCAAACATGTTTTTCAGAGCACGTTCTCAGAAATGGATTTGAAAGCCCCACTAAAGAGGCAGGTTCACCCCCAGGCTCATCTTTGTGCGATTTTAAAACAGAGTAAGAAGACGCGCTGCTTCAGTCAAGGTCGGATAAAGGACGGGGAATCGGAACGGCTTTGGGTTCCTCAGAGCAACCCAGAAACCAAGACAATGAAGCTTTCCCTTCAAAAGTCAGAAGGGAAATGGTTTCCATTTCTTTACCCAGTCAAATGCTTAACTATGTTTTAAGTGTCAATAATAAAATACACAGACTGTGTGGATGCAGTTGCGAGTTACTGCGGATAAGTGGGCGTCTCAAAGCAGTGCTCGATGGCTCCTTCTCGGGAGGTGCCCCACAAGCTGAAGGGCAGACCCACAGAGGGGCACGTGGGCTCCAGGTCACAGGGGATCCAGTGTGGGAGGACGGTGGCCGCCGCGCTTGGGAAGCTGGTGGAGGATAGTCCTGTGGGGACAGCTGCTCGTTGGATGCAGATGTTACCCTCCAGCTGGAGGAAGCCCCATGAATGGGCATTTTACTGTTAACGCAGAACCTTCGCCATCACCGTGCCTTCCCTTCAGCCCAGCGCCATAGTCCTGGGTGTCTGTCAAGGCTCCTCTCCGTGGTCCCCTTGGCTCTGTGCTGTCTTCTCCAGCCCTGGATTCCGGGTCAGCTAAGGGCTTGCATCCCACCCCACGCACACACCTGCCTTGACCAGCTCCTGGGAGCGGAGGACGTGGCCAGCGCAGTTCCTGCCCACGTTCCTCCAGGACGTGCAGCTTCCGGTCTCACCACAGCCCCTCCAGGTGCCTCAACCAGGATGGGCCCTCGGGTTCCAGCCTCATGAATGACTCGCTCCTAGAATCCTGCAGAAGCCTCGGATCAACACCCCAAGACCCCAAGCCAGGCATCCACCTGGACATTCTCTTCCATTGGTTTCCTTGGGCCCCTTCACCTATGCAGGAGCGATACTACTCTTTGCCCATAAAGCCCGTTTTTGTCTTTAATACTCACATCTCAAACTAAACAATATAATGTTTATGGACACATTATTAGACAAGAAAACTATAAAGAAACTTAAGAAAATGATTTCCACAGAGTCAGAGCCATGATACCTGGTGGCTCGGCATGGGGCTTCCAAAGGACTGTCGGGACCTGATTCCTAACGCAGATCTGGAAGGATGAGGGTGCCATGTTTTACTGTTCTCCAGACCCTGCCTGTACGGTGCGGAATGGACAATAAGTGTCACAGGGACGAGGGTAAGGAAGGGAGAACTCTATAAACAAATTTGCACTGGTAAATGTGCAAACTTAAATAAGCTAAAAAAATTGCTGGGAAAGTATAACCTCCAAAAAATGACCCAAAAAGAAATGGCAAGCCCACATAGACCTATAATCATTAGAGAAAACGGGTGAGTATTTTAAAGGCCACCCACACTGTATTTTCAATTTAAGAAGAGGCACAGATGGTTTTATGGGTGACTTCTACCAAATAGTCAATGAACAGATCATTCCAATTTCATAAAGAATTTTCCAGACAATAAAAAATGAAAGAACTCATTTTATGAGGTGAGTATATTCTTGATCCTAAGCCAGGCAAGGACAGTATAAGAAAAAAAAAAAAAAAAGAAAAAAAAAAAAACCCCCACAACCCTGTAGGTCAGTGTAACTTAGGAGCATAGATTTTTAAAAATCAATCAAAATATTAACAATTCAAATGGAGTAATCCATTAAAAATTACTCATGACCAAATTGAGTTTTCTTAGGAGTAAAAGGAATGCATTAACACTGCACGCTATAATTCACCACATAAAAACAGCACAATTATTGGAAAAGATGCAGGAAAGCACATTTTTAACAATTTAACCCCATTCTTGATAAAAGCTCTGAGAAAACTATCAAATCTCTTAACTTGATGTAGGTTGTCTATAAAAATCAACAGCAAACGTCAGGATACAACTTGTAGACACATTCTTTTTAAAACCAGGGCGAACTAAGAATAATCTGGGGGGGTAAGACAAGAAAAATGAATAAAAGATATAAAATCTAAACATAAAAATAAAATATAAAATTTAAACATAAAAATACCGACATCGTTGCCAGACAATGTCAGCGTGTCAACAGATATGTTATTCAAATTAACAAAAGTTTTCCAAAACACTTTGTGTAAAACTAAAAGGAATAAAGCCTTCAGATGTAAAAGTCTTTTAAGGAGAACTTAATAACATTGAAGTATTGAAGGACAATGAGAAAATCTGAATAAATGAAGAGATCTGTGATGTTAATTAATGTAAAGTCTCAATTCCTTAAAGATGTCAGTTTCCCTCCTTAATCCGTATGCTCAATGCCTTTCTCATCAAATTTCTGCAAGATTTTTGGTGGAACTAGAGTGCCCGAGATTCACACATGCTGCTCAGATCCGTGCCGTGTGCGTGGGTGTCTGAGTCATGCCCCCGGAAGGGTGCAAAGTGAGAAGGTAAGACGCCCACCCAAGGAACCCGGCAGAACTACTCAAACAACAGGAATTAAGCCTCAGCACGGAGTACTATTTGTAATAGAGAAGATCACAACATAAAGATAAAAGTTCTAAGGTGATGACATAACACGGTAACATTTATCACGCTTACTCTTAGTAAAAGAGCTTCCAAATGTGTAGAGAAAGAAACGAACAGACCTCGTGGGAGGAGTCTGTCCTAATCTGTCATGCTGGGGGGATTCCACGCCCCCTTTTTAAAGGCTGAGAAAAGGGCAGAAGGACCAGATTTGATTTAGGGAACCAACACGTGAAGAATGAGTTTTTTCCACTTATTCCACACATGGAAAAGTCACAAAAAGCAATCGCACATGAGGCCGTGAAGAGGACCAGGTTATCTAAGCAGATGTACCTAGAAGGCACAGCCGGACCCCTGACCACCGCACAGTCGGGAAAATGTAAAAGCAAAAAGATATATTAAAGATCACCTGCAACTTCAGAAGTGGAAAGACCATTGCTAAGTAACTTCTGCGTGAGGTCCGTAGTAACAGTGAAAATGGAAGACGATCGAGAGCTGGTCTGTCACAGAAACCGCCCCCGTCAGGACACGGGGAGCTAATGCTTCTGGTGCGGCAGCAGGAGCCCCCGCAGATGGGTCCTCCTGCTAAGATGAACGAGGAACTGGGCAAAGATGCAGCCAGCTGAGGAGGCTCAGAGTGAGCGGGAAGCAGGGGGTGGTGTAGGGACCTCAGAGCTCAGAGAGGTCACTGACCTGGGGAGACCCTCTGGGTTCCGGAGCCTCGTCCCGAGTGTGGGCATGGCCGTAGGCTGGTGACAGCTTGCAGCTGTGGCCCTTTCTGGCCTGGGGACTGGGGAGAAGGTCTGGGAAACTTCCACCAGGGATGGGTAAGGAGCCAGAGCATGGGAAAGAGAGCTGGAGAAGGGGCCCCCAATCTGTGCACGACCCATGTGCTTCCGAGCAGACATGGCATGTGTCATGAGCACATGAAGGCGGGGGAGGGGGTGCATGCTAGTTTCAGAGGACACGGACTGGGTCAGCATTGCCTGAGCTGAAGACAGACCTCGAGCGAGTGATAGAATGGTCCATTGTTCAGAAGAGACAATAATTAGAAACCTGTATGATAATACCAGAGACTTTGGGTACTGAAACAAACATTCATACAAAATCGAACGGAAAACTATAGACCCAGGATCGAGGACGAGATGTCCGCCCCATCTCAGAGATTCGTAAACAGCTCCACGCGGAAACAGCGAAGACATGTGGGATTCGAATAAGGAAAAGAAACATGTTCATCTGATCGATCTTACAGACATTCAACAGTAAACATCAGGGTTAAAGGGAACGTGAGCACGTTATGTCCACAGCAGAGGATGTGAACGTGTGTCTTTCAGCAAATTAAAGAGAACTTGGCAGAAAATCACCCACCACCTTGATCAACTTGGTATTCCCAAAGCACTAAGCCAACATTTACAAAATAGACGTTTATTTCAAATTAATATAATACATTCACCGAGATAGAGCGCGTGAGGGCCAGAAATCAGGCACCTCCATGTATTTTTAAGGGGACAGAAATCACCGGGACACTTTCTGTCACCCCGATGCCGTGTCTTAGATGACAATTATACTAACGTATCTAGAAAATCCCCAAGAACTTAGAAATTAAACTACACGTTTCTGAACAATGCGTGGGTCAGAAAGAAATAACCATGGAGATTGGAAAAATGTTCTGAACAGGACAATTATGAAAATTCAAAACGTCAAAATGAGGGTCATGCCTCCAAACCAACGTTGGGAGGGGCGCTCACAGCTTTAAGTGCGTATGTCAGAAAAGCAGAAAAGCCCAAAATGAAACCTGTAAATGTTGACCTCAGTCGTCCAGGAAACAAGAGCAGAGCAACCCTAGAAGAAGGAGGGGACGATGACAGAGGCGATGTGAGCAGAAAGCAGGCAGGAGTGAGGGCGAGGAGGAGGAGGGCCCTCGGGGCTGTGGAAGCCTTCTTGGCTGTGGCCGAGCGAGCGGCTGGGTCCCCTCCACGTTCCCAGACCCAGGTCCTAACCCCAGAGTGGCGGTACCCAGAGACAGAGCCTTTGGGAAGCAGGCGGGCTAGGATGCGACCACGAGGGTGGAGCCGTTAATGACCCGTCGGTCACAACGTGGGACACCTGCGGCCGAAAGCCCCGCTCTGGGCTTCATTGCTTCCCTCCTCTGTTGTTCTTCCTTTTCACCGACATGTCTGTTCTCTGTGGTGTTTCTTTGTTCTTCTCACACTCGGTTTACCCCGCTCCTCCTTCTAGCTGCGTAAGGTGGACGCTGACATCGCTGCAGACTTTCCGCGGCTTTTAACAGACGCTTTCGAAGCTGTGCCACTTCTCGAAGCGTTGGCCACCTGCGTGGGTTTTAGTGTTTCGTGCTTTGGTTACCACTGAAATACAAATATTTAAATTAATCCAATTTAATTTATAGCATTTGTATTTTCCTCTTTTTCCCCCCCCTTTACCCATGGATTGTTTAGAAGGCATTTCCGAACATTCGAGAATTTGCCAGACATCATTTCCTCATCGATTTCCAACGGACTCCCGGGCAGCCACAGGGTCAGAGAACACACACTGTGTGACGTTCATTCCTGGGCACGTTTTGAGCCTGGCTTCGGGTTCTCATATTTGACCTTGGTTCATCTTCCGAGTGTCTTGAAGACCGTGTGCAACGTTAATGATCTCTTTATCCCAGAATTGCTAAGACCCAACAAAGACTGCTCCGACGTAGTCCAGCCCTTCTGAGTGGGGATTGGCGATTTGGGAAGACAGCACCCCCCCCCCCCCCGCGGTCACTGCTGTTCCCAGATGCTCACTCCCGGGGTGCGGAAGGTTCCATAGACGTCCGGCAGACCCCCGCCGCGAGCCGTCTGTTGGCGGCATCTGTTGCTGACAGAGGAGCAGGGACCACTCCAGCCCCGTCGGTTTCCTTCCCATTCCGTGGGTTCTTGTTTCACGTACGTTTATGTTTTCCCACGTATGTACGCGCTGTACACTCGTTGTCATTCTCATTCTCCTGCTAAGTGGACACTTTGTTACTATGTTACTATTATTTACGCACCTGCTGTCTGCAGTCACCGCCGGTCCTGGTCCGAAAGTCTGTTTCCTCTGCTGCTAACATCCACCCCAGCCTTCTTCTTAAACTCCTTTTCTTTTTCTTTTTTTCAAGACGGAGGAGAGAGCGCAGCTGGAGAGGGCGCCCGGAGGAAGGGCAGGGGGACGGAGAGAGTCCCGCGCAGAGTCCAAGCCCGGCGCAGAGCCCGACTGGGGACCGAGATGGTGAGCTGAGCCGAAATCAAGCGCAGGAGGCTCACCTGCCCCAGCCGCCCCGGCGCCGCCCACGCCGGGCTTCTCACGCTCCGGTCGCCCCGACCCGTCCCCACCGTCTCGCCGTCCGCGGAGCTGCCTTCGTGACGACGCTGCTGAGCGCGTGCTGTGTCCCTGCCCGTGACCCCGTCCCTTCTCGCTCCTGGACGGGCTGTTTGTTCTTCTTGCTCCCGATGTAACTGCCGCCCGGCTCGCAGTCTGTGGTCCCCTCGTGATTTCTTGTCTCTGGTCTCATCTCGTTTTTCTTTCTACATTTTTCCTTTCCTGCCTTCCTGGCGGCAGACCACTTTCCTTCCGCTTTCCGCCTTTTACGTAAAATGTCTTGGCGCTGCTTTCTAGTGGTTATCCCGGGGATGACGTTCTGCTGTCACAACCAGTTCGCGGTCAACATTAAATTCTCTATTTCCGAAAAACATGGGGACCTTGGGACAGGATATTTTCTACCCGTACCGCTCATTGCTTGGGCTAAAGGCCTACAGAACACAATAATTAAGGCCTCTGCATGCTTAAAGCCAACGGTATGGGGACAACGGACTGTTTTGAGCAGCCGTGTTTCCTACAGAACGCAGGCGATGACGCACACACGTACTCGTTTATACGCGTGTCACGCTTCAGGAGTTCAGGCAATGACGCACCCCGGCCAGTGACCATGCTCATCTTTGTTTTACTGGAAATGTCCTGGTTTCATGTTCTCTTTAGAAGAATCGTTTTGGGGGATGTAGGGTTTTTGGTTGGCAGATTCTGTCCTCCTCTCTGTGGAGGCATCTGCTCCGTGGGTCCCATGTGCGGCAGGCGTCCCCCTGCTCCTGTGCTCTCGGGACCTCCTCTCGTCTCCACCTTTTGGGGGTTGGACTGGCACGTCCTTGGTGATGGTTTCTCATGTTTATGCTGCTTTGGGTCGTGGGTCTGCACAGGTGGGGACGTCCATGCTTTCCTCGAATGTGCAAAGTCTTGGCCATCGCTTCTTCCCAAGCTTTTCCTACACCGAATTTTCTCTTGTGTCCAGGGCTCTGATTCCACCTGTGCTGGACTGGTCAAAGTCGATCCAAAGCTCTCAGAAGTGGTTACGATTTTCTTCGATCATTTTTCTCTCAGATTGGATCATTTTTATCGCTTTATCTTTGGGTTCCCTGCTTCTCGTGTTTTCTACAATCTGCCGGGGGGCCCATCAGGTAAAATTTCCCATTTATTTTCTGATACTGTACTTTTTACCTTGAGAGCTACCATTCCGCTCAAAAAAGTTCCACTTCTCTGCTGAAATTCTCTACCTCTTCACTCATTAATACCACATTTCCCTTTTCTCATTTAGACGTATTTGTAAGACCTACTTTGAAATCTTTGCTAAATGCACCATCAGGGCTGGCTTATGGCTGGTCTCTCGGCCTGATTCTTTCCCCCTAAACACAGGATCACACTTAACTGCTCCTTAAAATCTTGGTGGCAAGATCATCTTTCTATTTAATATGTTGTGGACACTCCGAATGTCCGTGTTCTTTGGGGGGGGTTATTGGATTTTGCTACGGAAGGCCATTATCTTGGAGCATGAAATGCGTCTTCCGGAAATACCTAGTGGCCCATGTCTCTGCTTAGGGCTGTTGCTGGTTTTGGTTTCCAGCCCCGCTTTTCTTTTAAACCCTGACTCCGGTGTGCATCCTCCCCGTGTGGGGATCCTACCCCTGAGCATTTGGGCAGGGTTTATACCTGGATCCGCAGCCTCAACCTTCACTTCCTCTGGCCACCCTGCGCCCTTCCCTCGACGCCTCAAGCCAGAATGTCCTCCCTGGGCTGCCTGGAAGGTGCCGATCAGGGACGCCCTTGATCGGAGACGCAGAGCTTTTGTGCCTGTCGCCAGAGTCATTTCCTCTCCACCTTCTGCCCGGGTGCCGCTCCGCCGGGGATCTGGGAGAAATTCACACAGATTTTGGATCTTGACCCATCTGTGCCCCGCTGTGGGCACGCATCACCTCGACACCTGCGGCTGGCCCGCGGCTCTGCGCTCCGACACCTGCTGCCTCAAGCTGGCAGGGCTGGACTCCTCTGCCAACACAGCTGGGGTTTGGGGGAGCAGTCCCGGGCAAGAAAGACACAAAGTGGCGGTTCTTGCCCGACACGGTAACGTCCTTGCAAAAGCAGATCCCGCTCAGCTTCTTCCTGCGTTTATCCAACCGCCCAGAGCCTTTGAAGAACTGGGTTCGCACCGTGTGACCGTTACCCCCAGAAGGACCCATCGCCGGGTCCTTCTTCTGCCAGCGTCCCCGCCTTCCATCATGCTCCAGTTCTTCCTGACCCTTCTCGGACCACTTCCTGGGCTGCCCCATCCGTGGGAGGAAGGGTCTGTGGTGGGAGCACGGGTGTGACGGTTGCTCTCATCCCTCCCTGGGAGGAAGGACAGACCAGGAAACGGAGGCCGTGGCCACCCAAGGGGCCCAGGTTCTCCGGCAGAGCCAGGGCTGGGGCTGGGGTCCCGATGCCCCAGGCCCCTTCTGCTGTCATTATGAGTGCAGGGCCCAGATCCGGGGAGCGGGGCCGCCAGGTCCCCAGAGGCCCAGTTCCTGGGAAAACACACTCATCCCACCTTCCAGCAACGTGGCCAGGACTGCAGGTGCCCCTCATCCTTCTCACAAGTGCTATCTTTTCTGGAACTCAGGCCCAGGGACGTGGACAGCAAGAATGTATTTCTGAGGTGTCTCCGCAGCGGCCAGCACCCCGGGAAGCCGAAGGCTGTGGTTTGTGTGTCCATAAAATGATAAAATGATGCCAGTGACTTTGCTGAAAGAGTCTGAGATCTGCTCTCAGCAAACACCAAAGATGGCATTTTTTATGCCCTAGCAAGGATCACTCAGACATTTATGAGCAAATGAAAAGAAGACTGTTATAAAGGAAAGCATTTTTCAGTCTCATCTCTGCCCTTGATCACCTTATCCATCTACTGCAATGCTCGTCCCGGCCCAGGGGACGTGGGGTCAGCCCGACACCAAGCAGGTAGACAGAGCTTCCCATGCTACGGACCCCAAGGAGCAGACCCCTGTCATAGACTCGACCCTGCCTCAGGGCCTTTGCACCTGCTGCCGCTTCCTCCAGAAATGCCCCTCAGATTCCTCATGTCTGGTCACAGAGGCCCACCTGGACAGCCATATCCAAGGGGGGCTCCCCACACTGTGACGTCACCTGCTGGAGCAAAAACCCGCGGACGGACACCCCAACTGAGTGGCTGCAGCCAACGTCTCACCAACCCATCGGCTCCCTGGGGGGGTGTTCCCTGGGGCAGTGGGTGGCCTGGCCTGATGTCCTCCCCCACCGAAGGGCCGTTTGCAAACAATATTGGCCAGAAAAGGGAGACCCTTGGCTCCCCTCCTCTGCTGAGAGCTTTGCAGAATGACATTCGGCCCTGACATTGCCCTTGCCCTTGAATAAACCCAGCCCCTCCTGGGGCAGAGCCCACCTCCCACGGGCCCCCTCCTGCTGGTCTTCACCGAGGGAAGGGTCCCCGTTCCTGCAGGGTGGGGGCGTCGGGGCCGTGGGCTGGACCTTGGGGGCTGCAGAGAGAGGCGCTGAGGATCCACTCTGGATTCCGGTCCTGGGGCCTTTGGCCTTGAATACGGAATATTGAAACCAAAGCCCCCGCGAGCAAAAGCAGGCTTTTCTGGATGAAAGTAACCTTGACCTCCTCCTGTAGGGGCACAGAGGGTCCCCAGACACGCGCCCGCTGGCTTCCATGGGGTTAGAGAGGGTCTTTGCCCCCTGCTGGCCCCGTTCTCCTGCTTCCTGGAAGCCGACCGGTACCCGCGGACGTGGAGGCTGCAGCGGGAGCCGCCCGGGACCCCCCACGAGGACCGCCCCCCCCCCCCGGCTCCAACACTGTCCTCCTCACGGCCCAGAGCGGTGATTTAGGGGCTCTGTGGGCTAATGAACGGGCAGTTTGTGAATCCAAAGCAGATCGGTAAGTGTGATTATTTGCAAGTAGAAGCTTTTTCTGTCCCAGTGACTTACAACGGTCGGCCCAGCCACGGGAGCCTCCGCGAGGGTAAAATTGGGCAACATTTTAGGAATTAAATTGACGACTTGACCAAATCAACTTCCTTAGTGGACGTGTCATGTCTGCGGTTCGTGGGGGCGACCCTGAAATGGAGCCGACAGCCGCCGTGGAGGCCGGGGTGGATGGAGATCACATGGGGCCGGGGCCACACTCTGTGCCCGTCCTCACCTGCCCTCAGTCCTACTGTCCCACGTTCGCTGGCCCAGAGAGGAGGGAGGCTCCTTGTTTGCGTCCTCGGCTGGTGCCAGGGAGGGGGACGGGCTGGGGCCGCCCCGGAGCAGCACGGGTGACCCCTGGGGGACGTCCCCAACCCCCCACACAAGAACAGCCCGTCTCAGCTGCTCCAGGAAGATGACATCATTTCTAGAAGACTGAGGGGCTTCCTTAATGCTTACAAAACTCAAGCTCGCTTCTTCCTCCAACCAGACTGGGCAGAAGGGAAAGCCAAAAGGGGGACACCGGGGTTCCTATTAGCGTCCACCGTTGGCAAAAGCTCCAGGCTCCCATGGGCTTCTGGCCTGCTGTGGGTCCACCTTCTCTGGTCCCGACTGAGCATATCCCAGTGACAGGGTTCTGGGAGCCCTGTTAGCATGTGTGCTGCTTTTCGGGGACAAGTCTGTGGGAGGACACAGGGCCAGGACTCTGCACGTGAGTCTAGGGCTCCTCCGAAGCCTGGAAGGGAAGCCAGCCCATCCCGTCTGCCCGGTGCTGCAAGGCCTAGTCCCCTGGGGTGGGTCCTGGGATCCCCATTAGTGTGGCCCACGCAGAGCTGGAGGGGCGTCTGGGTCTGTCCTTGGAATGGCAGGGCCAGCCTTGGACCTGCCCGCCGACCTGCACTTGTCGCCCATGGGCTGAGATGACTCTGCCCTCCCAGGGAGGGAGGGAAGTCAAGGGCTTTGCCAATGGGCCATGCGGCCACCCTCTGGCTGGGAGCGGACCAGGCCTAGGTCTGTGCGGGGTCAGACGGAGCATCACCCTCCCCCCCCGCCTCTCTCCAGAGGAGCGTCGGAGCCCTGGCCATGACCATGGGCTCAGCACGCATCATACTATCTCCCTGGGAGTGGGAGCTTTCCTTCTGCTCTATTCCCAGGACTGAGGCTGGGCTCAGGGAGCGGGTCGCTGGGTGCTTCCGTGTGGGTCAGTGTCTCGCGTGAACAGCGTCCCCTTGAGCAGACAGTAGTCAGGTTCCTGGAGGCCCTGGCCCCAGCCAGGAGACCTGGGCCTTCCACACGCCCTAGCGGCCATGCTCCCTGCCCCACCCTGATGTCACTAGCTGTGGGCCCGCCATCTGGCAGGGACCCTGGCAGCCCCATTCCTCCCAGGGGCCTTGCCCCGCCCACCTTCCCTAGCATCTCCCGAGCACAGAAAACACCGCCGTCTGCAGAGCGTGTGGGCGCCGTCGTGCTGGAGGACGGGCCGGGCCCGGGGGCATGGCTGGGCTTGCTCCTCTGTCATGGAGGGAGGTTCTCTCCCTGAGCCCGACCGCAGGGGACGCAGGACAACACCAAGGGCAGATCCGACCCCAGGAAGGAGACTGCGGCGCTGGTGGGAGGGAGAATGGGGTGACATTCGTAAAAGCAGAAAATAAATGTGGTTACTATTTGAGAGTAATTCCACGACTCTGGATGCCGAAGGAAGAATAAAAGACATTTAACATGCTGTGTTCCCCCTAAAGGAGGCGACAGCTGGACGGACGCTATGCACAAGCCCACAGACGTGGACCTGCCAGCACAGGAACGGGGCACCTAGAACCACGGACGTCCACGGGACTTCTCCGAGGCACAGCTGGTGTCCGGTGCTGAACACACAGACTGAGTGGTCAGGTGCTGGTGTGAGGCTGCCGGGGATGGGGACTAAGAGACAGATGGACACACAGACATCTGGAAAGAGACCACGAGGCTCACACGCAAACTGCTGGGACCTTGTTTAGAGACTGAGGCCGTGTGGAGACGCTGCCACCGGCAAACACAGCACCAGCAAAGGGCCTGCGGGAGGCGGGGGCATGGGTGCATTGATCTGCCTGCAGCCTGTCCCCCGTGTCCACATGTCCCTCCCCACCCTGCGTGCCAGCGAGAGGTCAGGGACAGCACCGTGTGATGTGTGGTCTCGTAGACTTTCTGTTTGGTGGGGAGGCCATCCATGAGTCATGGTGAGGGGCTGGGGAGGGCTGGGTGGGCACACGGGCGCAGGCGGCCAGCCGGACCCTGATGTTGGGACTTTAGGACACGTGTGCGTGGGGATGGTGGGGTGCTCTCCCCCGGCCACTGGAGGTCCCAGCCCCGGTCCCACCTCGGCCGGCTCCTCACCCATGGCCCCTCGCCCCATCTCCCCCACCCCTGCTCTGCTCCTGTGACCTCTCTGCTGAGCGGCAACGGCGCATCCCCCCCGCCCCAGCATCACTACTCCCTGGGGCCGTCCTTGGACCCCACACAGCCACACAGGGCCCTGCTCACCGGTCCTGCTGGGACCTGGGACCACCTTCAGGGCAGAAGAGCTGGGGCTGGGGTGGGAGGCACGGGAACCCCACCTCTTCTTGCTGAGCCCGGCACCCTGAGACGCTCCGGGTCTTCCCATCCTGCGAGGAGTTGTCGAGAGAAGCACACTCTCCACGGGCCCCAGCTTCTCAGGGTGACGGCCACTCAGGACAAGGATGGCCAAGTGGTATCCTCCTTTATGCCAGCAGGACGGGACTCCCGGCAGGAGAGGACGCAGCCACACAGGGTTGGGGGGGCACCTGGCGGGCTGGCAATGCCGGCTGGACAGCCCGAGCTTCTGAGGTGCGGCCACCACGGGAGAGCCCATCTCAGCAGCTCTCCGGGTGGACACCTCTGAGCGTGACCTTGAGGTCCCTGACCTTGGCGGTCCTTGTGGTCAGGAGTCGTGGAGGGCTTGTCCTTGGAACCCTGGCTCACAAGGTTCTCAGTGCATGAATGTCGTGGTTAGAAGGGGCCTCGTGGACACACACACGTGGACACACGCCGGCACGCACACACCACGCAGGCCACAGATGCACTCTCTGCCCCAGAGGCTGAGCGTGTCCACGCTCAGCCTGGCCTGTCCAGGAGCTGGGCTGGAACAGGAGGGCCCCCCTGTCTGGGGCTATGGGGTGACACTTGGCCACGGGGTCCTGCCTGACCCTGGTTGGTAGGCAGAGGCGCCGTCCCACTCTCCTGCTGCCCAGGCTCACGTCAGCACCTGGTCAGAGGCAGACGGGGGCCGCGGTGTGTGAGGCTGTCCTGCGGCAGCCTCCGTGCCCCTCTGCCCCTCCTGCCCACAGAGTGCTCCGGGGAGTGCTCCGGGGCAGACCACATGCGGCCGTGCCCACAGCAGTGAGGTGGGCCTCACACACCTCGTTCGGGCAGAGAGGACTTTCTCCAGCCTGGGAGTGGGCAGCAATCATGGCTGTCCCACCGGCTATATGAGCAGATGGAGGCCAACGGCTCAAGCCAGCGACGGACGGAAGGAGACGACACAAGCTTACTTCCGCACAGAAGCCTTTGCTGCGGGGCTGCAGGCTTGGTGGGTCTCCCCCCTTCATGGAGACGGACTCACAGGACACCTGTCCCCACGAGGTGCACTGGCTCGGGGGCATGAGGGGAGAGCCGTGCTTAGGTGAAGGTCAGGATCTGAGAGTTCCGGCGGTCTGTCCGATACCCTCCTGGCTCAGGCTGGAGGCGACCATCCTTCTCCGAATGGACCCTGGTGCTCATGACGCGAGTTATCCTTTCCTCTAGCCTCATGGTTTGCGGATTTCCCTGCAACGCACCCAGTGATGTCGGGCGCCCTGGTGCAAACAGCTCAGGTGGCCAAGCCTCCCAGGAGCCCCTGCTCCAACCACATTTCCTCCCTGTGACGGGCCCCCTCGGGCACCTCCAGCTCGGCTGTCCTCAGCATGGATGGCGGAAGGAGGCGTGGGGGCACACATCCTGGTCAGCTGGCCTGCCCCATCCCGTGCTCTGATGGCAGAGCCGAAGGCCGCCCCCCACAGCATGTCCCCGCTGCCCAGGGGGGGCCTGTGGCCGCTGTTGGGCCGGCATTCTGCCCCCTTCGTCCCCCCCAGGACAAGCCCGCTCTGTGGCCACCACGATGGCACCAAAGGCCAGGGATGTCTCCTTAAAATCAGGCACAGACTTCAGACGGCCCTTGGCTGACCCTCCCAGCCATGGCTCCCAGGGCTCATATTTTATAAGGGACTGACGGAAACGGACAGATGCGGCTTCCCCATCCCATCCAGGTTCAGCTGGAGGACTCTGGGCGGCAAAAACGGTCTGAAGCCAAAGATCCATGTGCAGATGGGGGCAGGTTTTCCTGGAAAGCGGGTCCTTTCGACGCGGGTCTCCTTTGGGTTCTGCTTCTGTGTCTGGGACTTGGCCTCCCCGTGCGAGGGGTGGGTGCTCACACGGGGGTGGGGGAGGGTCCGCTCGCCGGGGCCAGGCTTCTGGGAGCCCCCGGGCAGGCTCGGGAAGGAGGTCCCCGCCAGCCACGCCTGCTACGGCCCCAACCCAGGACACCGCAGCCCGTGAACAAAAGCCATGCTTACCAAAGGATTTTTTCTTTATTTTCATAATTTAGCTGAATCAACACAAAATTGAATACTGTAAAACAAGGGAAAAAACGCTGTAACATCTTAAACCTCCGGCATCTGCCTCTGGTCTACACTCACCGTGGGAAGACACAGGCTCAGGGAGGCGGCAGAGACACCCCCCTCACGGCTCCCGCCCCATCTGCACTGGGAAGCCCGCGCCCGCCCTGTCCCTCCCTCCAGGACACTCAGACGTCTGCTTGTGTGGCGACCTGAAAGGGAAATTAAATACTCGTGGACATTGAAACGGGTCTTAAATAAGTGGGTCTTCTCTCCTATCTTCAGTCTATGGGTTGCTAGGACAGCTTCTATACACTTATTATTATTTTTTTTACTTTTCTTTCTTTTTTTTTTTTTTTTTTAGTAGCATAGAACTAGCATAGTGGGCCTGTTAATCGGACTGTCAGGTAGTATATAGTTCAGCACAAACTCAGGAGAATGAAGGACCCCGTGGGACCGCGGCCCGGCCCGGGGACAGAGACGCGGACTGTCCCCTCGTCCCCGGGCCCAGCGACCCCGTGCTCCAGGGAGGGCGTGGGAAGGTCAGGCACCTGCCATTCTCTGCAGGGCGGCCTGCCGCAGCCCCTCCGCTGCCAGACGTGAAGACCGAGAGGGAGCGGGACATGGACAGGGAGAGGAGGTCTGGGGCCTCGGCCTCAGGGCCTGCCCGTGGGGGAGGGGCAGGGAAAGGGACACGGAACCCGTCGGAAGCAGCGTGACGGAGAGATGGCGCACTCGCCCTTCAGCGAGCTGGGCCCCGGGCGGGTACAGATGGCCACCTCCCCCCTGGGCACCCGCCACGGCTCCCGTGACGTCAGGCGCGTCCTCGGCCGCTGTCCCCGGAGTCTTGCCCTTCCGCGCCGGCCCCCTGCCCCCGCCCCGAGCCCTTTGGAGACACGGGTGCCCCGCCTGCTGCGTGGCCGGGGGGGCTACCACATTAATTGTTAAATAGGATTTTCTACAAATATACAACATATAAAAACTGTTAAATATATAACTTTAGGCTTTGCAAAATACATTTAATGATCTCTTTCAAACAAGTGTTACTTCAGGTTTCTTTAATTTGCTTTCTGGAGCTAAATGGTTGTGTCGAGCGGACAGCGGTCACGGGAGACCCAACATGCTCTTGGCGGATACTGGATTACCCCACTACCGGAGATGAGCTGCAGAGAGGCGTGTTTAACTGGTTAAAACAGAACGTGGTTTTAGTCGGTCCAGTCCAGCTAGGTACAGGGAGGGGGAGCGCGGTGCCCTGTGTCCCCGGCGAGCCGCACTGGCCCACGGCCGGGTCTGGGTGGGGGCATCGCCGGCTGGGCCCCGGGGGCTGCCGCGGCGTCCTCCGCCGGCTCGGCCCCTCTCAGCGCGCCCCGCGGTGTCCGTGGCAGCGAGGCCTCTGCCGGGGCCGCCCTCTGCGCCCCGCTGGCATGTCTCTGCCCCCACGGGCCCCGGCCGAGCCTGGGGACTCCGATGGCCAGGGCGAGTCCGAGTTAAAATAGATGTTTCTCTTTGGTCTATTGAGTATACTGAAATACGAAAATAAAAGTGATTCGGACAGTCTGGGGCACACGGAGAGGCCTCTTCTGTGCCCGAGGGCCAGTCCTCCCCCGGGCCTGGCGTGGTCTTCCTCTCCCGGGCTGGCTGGGCAGCCGTCCCCTGCGGCCGCGCCCTCGTCCTCCTTGGCGCGCACAGCCCCGGCCGCGGCCAGGGACGGCGGGTGAGGCCAGGCTCCCACGGACAGCCGGTGCGGCCCCCGCTGGGTGTCCCAGGCCAGACTCCTCACCGCGGTGCACACACTCAGCTCGGGACCCCGAGGAAGCAGGCTGTCCTTGACGGGCTACAGAGAGACGGAGGGTGGGCAGATGGTGGAGAGCGGGTTGAGTCCGCAGCAGACAGAGGACCGTGGCTGAGGCGTGGACTCTCCGGGGAGCCAAGGCCACTCCCGGGGCCCCTCTAGGGCTGCGTCTGTCAGGAGACCTGAGGAACAGAGAGAAGAGAGCGTCAGCCCCGCAGACACCAAGGGTCCCTGCTGGCAGCGGACATGCCCAGGACGAGGCCACCAGGCTGCACCACCCGCTCCAGACAAAGGCCGAGACTTCAAGGGGCCAGAGGAGGACTCCCTCACCGTCCCCAGCGACCGCGGCCCCTCGCCCGTCTCCACAGCAGTCACTCCCCTGCAACACTGGGGGACACCCTGGTGACATGCTGGCATCCAGAGCCTCCGTGGTTGACACATCATCTCCTCCTGTTTTACTCACCGCACCCACAGCCCCCGTCCCCAAGGCTGGGACGGGCACCCCTGGGACAGCGCTGCAGCGGGGGCCATACCCCGCTCCAGAAGACCCAGTGCATGGTGCCCTCCTCTCCCGGAGCGCAGGCCGTGCAGCCCGACGCGTGACCCTTCATCTCCGCAAGGCCACCCCTCACCCCCACCCCTGCGGGCGCCCGGATCCCTGCAGGTCCACACCTGCACGGTCACGCATTCATTCATTCATTCTGCAGATTTCAACAGCAGCTCCCCCCGCCCCACCCTGGGATCGGGGCCACAGGAGCGCTTCCCAAACTGGGAGGTCCCGGCAGCCGCGGGGTGACACTGGGCATGCCCACAGGGGAGGGAGGCCCGTGTTCGCGTGCTGCGAGGACGCCTCCTCCATGAGGCCCCACGTCCACCAGCACGCAGAGCCGGCTCCACGGCAGGGTCACGCTCTGGGAGGTCAGTTGCCCCCTGTGGACCAGTGAGCTGGGGTGCTGCCGCAGGGCCTGGGGGCACCCCTCTCCCCAGCCCCCATGTCCTCGAGATAAGACAGGAATCAGGCTTCCTTGCCGTGGAGACCGGGAGGCGTGACACTCCTCCTCGGGGCCTGGGGTGGTCAGTGCTGGGCCCGGCCGGCCTTCTGGAGCTTAGTGACCCTGCTCCTCCCCGGACATCGGAGCCTGGGTCCCGGGCATGGATGGGAGTGGGGCATCCACAGCAGCCCTGGGCCTGGGGCCTGCCCACTGTCCCTGGGGCCAGGCCGCTGGAGGGACAGGGTGTCCCAGGGGCAGGACCTCGAGGACAACAGTAGGTGGATGCCTGGCCACCGGGGACCCTGGTGGGACAGTGGGAATGGGGCTCAGAACCCATGGATTGGAGGGCGGACAGCGGTGTTGGGAACCAGGGCTCTGCGGGCAGCCGCCCTCTGCCGTGTGGGGACAGGACGACACGGCCACCATTACCCGGGTGGGTGCCTCCTCCCAGAGGCTCCAGCCACATGCTTGGCCACTAACCGTGGATTTCAGGTAACACAGCCACTGGCCTCCGGCATTTCCCAGTGCAGATATTTTAATTACGAAAATAGCTCTGACTAGGAACCCAGGAGACTCGAAGTGAAAGGCCACGGAGCTCCAGGCAGAGGGGCGAGCCTGGGACCCTGTGCAGGACACAAGACGCCCGTCTAGCAGCAGCTGCAGGAGAATCTGCAGGGAAGGGGTCCTGGAAGGTTGAGAGCTTGGGGTGACGGGCGGCAGGTCCCACCCAAGGGGGAGGCCACATCCGACTTGCACCCAGTGAGGCATCCTCTCCCGGTCTCACACAAACCCGCGGGCCCGTGAGCCAGGCTGACCCCTCTGAAGCTGGGCTTCGTGCCCCCTGTGAGATGGGACCCAGGCGGCAAGGGGTCCCCTCCTCTCCTGACTGGTGGGCCGAGGTCGGGAGGGTTGAGGCTTACAGCCTCGGAGCAAAGCTGTGTGTGAGGAACGACACTGGCCTTGCTGCCGGAGCTCAGCCCAGGGGCGCGAGCCCAGGACCAGGGTGCTGTCTGCCCCCAGCCCCCACCTGTAAGCTTGTGCAGCTCCACGTCCCCACTCCCGCAGTTCACACCCTAAAGCCTGTCCTGAGTCCACGCATATCTGTGCCGACTTCAGCGGACCAGCCGGTTACTCAGCGGCCTACCCAGTGCGGGGGTTCCTTTCCCTGCCCCAGAGGATCCCTGCCCCACCCTAGTGCTCCCCATCTTCCTACACACATGCCGGCCTCATGGTCCCTGCCACTGGGCAGACAGGGGCACAGACACCAAGTGCGGGAGAGCAGAGGTGTCCTCAGTGAGCACCGGGTGTCCCCACTAAAGCCGACCGGGACCGGACAGAGGAGCCCGGAGCCCAGTACATTGGACAGACGTGGACGCAGACCTGGCTTCCGTCCTCGGTGCCTGCCTGTTCCCTTCCTCCTGCCTCGAGGCCCGGGGTGGGAGCACAGCACAGAGAGGGTGCCCTGCAGAGGACAGAGTCTGGGCCCTGCTGCCCCGGCCTCTGCCTGACCCCAGGAGGGGACCCGCAGCCTGACGCCCACTGTCCTGGCCCAGCCCACGGCCCCTCCCTAGGCCTGTGACAGGGACTTGCACTTGCAGTTGGGGCTGTGGCATCAGGGTCCGGTGAGGCCTCCAGCGGGGTCCCCACCGACGTGGGCAGAAGCCAGCATAGCCGTTCCGGCCCCGGGAAAGCCAGATGCGTCTGTGGCTCAGGAAGCTTTAGGGGCGGCCCATCTCAGGGCCTGCACCAGCCGCCACGGCTCCACGGAAACAGATGGTGTGTGGGCCTCTGCCGGGGAGGGGTGTTGCTGGCCGGGTTCACTGGCCTCCGGCCTCCTTCCTCAGGAAAACCTGCTCTGTCGCATCCTGGAAGGTGCCCCTCACCTGGAGAGCTCATGGCTGGGTTCCCGTGACAACAAAGTGAGTCACCCCCACATGAGGGGCTGCCACCAGCTCAGGGACGAGCTTGGCCCATGACCCTTGGCTTGGAGGGACCACCACGAGAGCCATCTCAGGCTTTCGGACAGTCCTTGTGAACACCCCGCCTCCCGAGAACACGCCCTCTCTGGGAGACCCTGCGTCACCTGTATGTGGCCCCCGGGCAGCAGGTGGGGTCCCTCCAGCCACAACCCATCTCCCTGGGGAAGGGTCCCGAGCAGGTAGATCCTGAGCCCCGTCGGCCCCAGGAGGTTCTCGCCGACCCTGCGGCGGTGCTGGGGGTGCATCGGGGTCCAGTCCCAACGGGTCATTCCACCCGCCCCGGAACGCACGTGTTCTCCGCGGGGACGGGCAGGCTGCTCGCAGTATCTGGCCGCTGCAAAGCATCGTTTAAAAAACAAAACAGAGCTCCCCAGGCCCTGCGAGTCCAGCGACCATGGTCTCCGCTCCTCATTAAAGCCCGTGTTCGGCGTTGGGTTGGGACAAGTGTTCTGCACGCGGGAGCGCGGTGTTCTGGATTGCGAGTCCGGAACAAAAGGTCCTGATAAACAGCAGACACATGGGCTCCGTGAGCCGTGCGGGAGGCAGCCTGTGCTGACAGGCTCGGGACAACGAGAGCCGTTGCCATGGGGAAGATAAGACACAACCGGGAGGAGCTTCTGGAAAGGCTGCCGTCATCCCTCCCGAGTCCCGCCATCTGTGTCTCTTCTCCGGGACCGTCCCTGCGGCTGTGCGGCTGGTCCGCGAGGAAGACCGGACCCCACGTCCTCCCCCAACCCGAGCTCGCGAGAGCGGCTGGAATGGCCGTGGTTTGCTGTTGGGTTTTAAAAAACAACAACTCAAAACAGTGTGACGTGGCCCAGGGCAGCTGTTCCGGTAATGCAGCGAGGCCGCGGTCTCAGGCACGTCCTGTGCACACCCTCCCCTCGGACATCTGGGCAGGGGCGTCTGGGTGGGTGGGGGGTGAGCTCAAAGCTCCCTGCGCTTGCTCGCTGCATCCACTCCCCTGTCCGTCTGTCCTCCAGGCCTGTGTCTCGCTGCGTCCTGGGCTCATGCTGCAGGGTGCTTGGGTGGGGGTTCGCAGGGGATGTGAGGTCCCGGCCTCTCGTGGGGACGAGGCTCCAGCACTGGCCCAGGGGGCAGGAGGGCCGTGTGGGTGGGAGGATAGGCTCAGAGGTCCCTCCTGCTCCAGCCCAAGAATGAGTTTGGACCAGCGCCCCCCTGCCCCCCACCCCCCAGGTCCTGGGGCCAAAACCAGGCCACTGCTTCCCAGGAGCCTTGAGGGCTCATGTTCTGCTCCTGCTGCTTCAGGAGCACTTAGTAGACACAGAGACAAGCAGCTCGCCCCCCGGAGCCCACAGCCCCCAGGGCCAGGTGCTGGGCCCCCATCCTCTGTGAAATGTCTCCCAAACCAGGGCAGCCGGCTGTGAGGACATGTGACACACGGCGGGCCTGTCAGCTCTGGGGAGCGTGTCCCGGGCCGCGGGCCGTTGGACGGTGCTGGCTGGGCCTTCCCGGAGCTGCTCCTGCAGAGGCCACACGGTGCCTCGGTGAGGGGGTGGTAGGGCCTGGTGCACAGGGCAGCCCAGACAAGGTGCCGAGCTCACTGGGCTGGGTCACCCGTCCCTGTCATGGCCTCACCACGATCCCTTCCTCCTCGTAAGCAGCACGGTAAACCCCGGTGCCCGGCGTGAGCCTCTGGACGCTGCTGTGTGTCGTCAGCCCCAAAGCACCGACGGGCCTGAGGCGCCAGCGGGAGCGGCCGGCTGACCCCGGGGCCCACAACCCCCGTCCACAAGGCCTGTGCGCCACCCACCATCCCCGGGGCGTGGGCAGATCGGGAGTGAGACGGGCCCCTTGCTGAGCGGGTTAGGACCTAGCGAGAGGCGGGAGGGCCGCCCGTGGCACACACGAGGGCCGGGACTCACTGACTCTCAGAGTCGGCACGTGTGGGCGCTCGTCGGACTCCCACTTGCACAGCGCACCGGGCGGTCCCAGGACAGGAGCGGGGCGGGTCCCCTGAGCTGGCTGGTTCCACTCTTGCCTGCCGTGGGCACGGACGGCAGCCGCAGGGATGAAGGGATGAGCACACGCAGGGGGGTGAAGGGCGGCGTGCGTGTGGGTGCCGCAGAGAAGGCACGAGAGAGGGGCACAGAGACGGGAGAACAGGGCAGAGAGGCTGGGAGGGGAGCCCGGGGCATGGGCGGAGCCACCACAAGCCCCTCCCCCACATCTCAACCTGTATCCTTGTTAGTCCTTCCGAGCACCGAGCACCAGCACCCGTCCTCTGTTGCATCTGAGCCGCTGCAGAGGCTGCCCGCGTCACCCCGTGGGACGCCAGCCACTAAGCCCGGCCGCAGGGATGCAGCACCTGGACACGCACATCCTGGGGGCAAGCGGCCAGCGGCTCTAGCCAGGGCCTCAGGGGAGCACGGGCCGGCACCGAATGTGCAGCCCTTCTGTGCCACGAGGCACAGAGCTCCCTTCCTCTCCCTCCAGCGTCCCAGGCAGGTCCTCACCCAGAACCGGCTCCACCGGAGCCCCCTACCGTCCCCTTCCTGCAGAGCACGGCCCAGGAACGGCCATCTCCTGCCCGGATTTCGTTACTTGTGAGATGTGGGGTTTTATAAAGAACGTGGTCTGGGCTATTCCTGCTCGTGCAGACTCCAGAAAGGTGCTCCGCTCCCCACACGCTCAGTTTCTGCATCCACTAAATGGGAACATGAAAAGGGATCGGCTGAGAAGTGTCCCCGCTGCCCAGGAGTGAGGGTGTGAAGACCGGCTGCTGGCCGGTGAGCTGGGGAGGATCGCAGGGCCCCGTTTTCAGTGCGACACGCTCCTGTGTGGCCGCGCTGCTGTCCAGGGTCCTGTGGGTCCACAGGGGCCGCCCGAGGAGAGAAAGGAAGCTGGTCTCTCCGGTCTCAGAGGAAGGGACCTCACCGGGGGCAGACGTCTGCCAAGGAAGCCCGTTCTCACTGAGAATTCCCACCATCGGCTGGGGCCGCCCTCATCCCAGAGAATCGCTCCCACAGGGCCTGAGCCCTCTGAGCCTCGAGGTGGCTCGCTCCCCGGCCAGGCAGGGCAGCCGGCACACAGCCTGGGTTGCAGGCTCACAGGAAGCCGCATGCGACACGGAGAAAGAGGCTCTGAAGGTCCAGAAGGATCCTGCTTCCGGCTTCGTAAGGACCTTCAAGTTCTTACTCTACTTTTTACCAATGGGAAGCAGAACTCAGAGACGGTGTCCCTGTGAGAAAGCCCATGGGGAAGCCATCAGTGGGATCCTGCAAGTAACAGGACAAGGGCTGGAGGGGATGCAGGGCAGGGCGCTGGGAGCGGCCCCCAGCCGATGGCCACAGAGAACAGACTCTTCCCTGAGCCGTGGGTGAAACCCTGCCCCGCCCACACCTGGGAGCCCCGTGAGGCCTCGGGCACACCTGCTGGGCTTCCGGCCACAGAGCGGGGAGAGGACACGTGTGCCGTCCTCGTCGCTGTTCGCAGTGACTCGTTATGCAGCACGGAAAACCGAGGCACCCTACGGACCAGCTGAGCTCGTGAATTCGCCTTAAAACAACACGTTTGGGGAGCGTGGGTGCCCCGTTGTCAGGAGCCCCGTGTTAGTCCCGCTCTACTTAATAAAGGGCTCTGGCGCGGACGACGTCCGGGGGGCGGTGTGTGCTCACCCCCATCTGCCGGGGCCCCTTCTCCTGGAGAGCAACTCGGGGGTCTGCACGTCTCCTGCTGGGAGCGGCGAGGGAGGGGACCCTCCCCAGAGCAAGGACGGCAGAGTTGTGCCCGCCCTGCCCGCCTCACAGGCCCCGAACTGTGGAGACAGAAGGAGGGCTCTCACGGGGGACCGCACGGGCCTGCAATGCTCCACCGTGACACGGGGAAGTTCACGCAGGTCACGACGTCACCACCTGTGCGGCTGCACGCTTGAGGCGTGCCCGTCCCTACTCAGAGTCACACCACAATCTAAAAAGTCGTGGTAACATTCAGGGAAGGTCCTTGATTCCCTCTGACTATGGTAAGCCCCTCCTGGCCTCCACCACAAGCACCAGCCTCTCCGGGCCGGGCAGAGGACAGAGGGAAGAGCCTGGTGCTCGTGACCATGTGCGGGCCCCTCGGGGTCACAGGGTGACAGCTCCCTTCCCCAGCCACAGAGGGTCCTTCAACACCAGCTGTGCTCTAAGAGGAAACCCCCACTTAGCATCTAGCTGGAGGGTGAGGCCCTCCACCCTGAGCCAGGCTCTGGGCCCCAGAACCCCCCAGAGGCCACCAGCTCTGTCTGCTCTGCTGGGGAGTCCGACGGACTGGTCCCTGGACTCCATGCTCTTAGCACAGGATTCTGAGAGGTGACGGCTCTGCCCTATCTGTGGGAGGCTGGGACCCCCGCGACCTCCTGCCCACATGCTGCCCGGCTTCTCCAGGGAAGTGTCCCCGTGCCCCGGCGGGTCCCCTCCAGCCCTCTACCTGTGGGAGGATGGACTGGCTTTCCCCCTCCCTAAAGCCCGGCTGCCGGGCGGCATTTCCAAAAGGTGCACTGACAACCGCAGGAAAGCTTTGCTACCAGATTCCTATCCTCTCTGTCCCCGCCCCAAGGCAGCGCCAGCTTTGAAGTCCGTCCCTCACCTGTGCTAATCTGGGGCAGGGCCGCCCGCAGCATCAGAGCAGCAGGCCTCAGCCCCCTGCCGCCCGCAGCAGACCCGTGGCCCACGTTCACGGGCGGTGGGATCAAGGGGACACGGAGATGACAGAGTGGGCGGGAGCTACCCTTCACAGAGCCAGACACGCTCCGGCTGAGAGCAGCGTCCGCAGCGGCGAGGGCGGGCCCGGCGTGCTCGGGATCAGACCCTTTCCCAGGTCTCCCTCCTGGGTCCGCTCACGGTGGGGAGGTCACCTCTGCATGGCCAGGTCTGGGCCTCTGAGCGGAACCAGGCGGTGCCTGCGGGCACTGTCCGTCCAGGAACGGGGGGACCGGGCGGAGGAGTGGTCCTAGGGACACGTCCGTCTTCCTGTTGGCTCGTGGCGGCTTCACTGGGATCCAGCAGGCGCGACACACAATCACACCTTCAGAGGGTGAGGCCCACGCCTTTGTGTGGCCAACGCCACGGCCCGTGTGGAAGACTCGCTCCCAGGAGCCGCCCGGAGACGTCAGCGGTCACTGCCATGCTCCGCCAGCCCCCGCGGCCCTCGGCAGACGTCCTGCCTCCACGGATCTGCCTCTTCTCAATGTTTCCTGCACACGAGTCACACCGCACGTGGCTTTTGTGTCTGGCTTCTTGTGCCGTGTGTGACGCATCCTGGGCTGGTCCATACTGTGGCCCGTCGAAGGCCCGTCCTTTGGCTGAATGACAGCCCGGGACCGGCTTGACCAGTTTGCCGACGGTTCGTCAGCGGGTGGGCTCTGGGCCGCCCCCACCTGCCGCGGCTTTGCTTCCGGCCGCGGCCATCCTGCGAGCACACGTGGGCTTCCACGGCTCGTGGCCGGACACCCACGGTCCCGCGGGACAGCGACGGCTGCTCGTGCCGTGACTCCGCGTTTCACTCTGGAGCGACTGCCAGCCTGCCCTCCCGGGGCCTGGGCGTGTCTTTCTGCTTCTCTTGACGCCTACCCCTTGAGCACTTTCCAGAAAGACGGACAAGTCCGCATTCTCCCCGACCCCTCGTGAGGCCTCAGAATGACACCGGGTGGGATTAAAGCAAACAGCGCAGAAGCGCCTCCTTCGTGCGTGGCCGTTGCTGCCTGACCGTGTCTCTTCCTGCTTTCCTTGGTTATTCCCATGTGGGGTTTTAGGAACTCTCTACCTGTGGGCTATACTCATCTCTCACAGGCTACACTCATCTCCGTCCACATGCCGTCCCTCCCCCACGTGGTTTGGCAACCAGCCATGGCTGACACGGAGCATGACTCGGCCCCTCTGTGGCTCCGTGTCCTCCTCTGAGACGCGGGCGACGGCAGCCCGCAGCTCACGTGCGGATGTGGGCATGAACTAGTGAATTTGTGCACACGCGTCCACAGCAGCTGAGCATGTGTCACTAGTGTCTGGGTGTCCCCGGCTGTTCTGGATTTACTAGGACACATCCCTGTCCCCGGCCCGCACCCAGACTCCCTCACACACTTCCTCCGGCTGCCCCACACTCAGGCGCCGTAGTGCGGTCCACCATCTCCCAGGAGTTTGGGGTGCCCTGTGGTGAGAGGTAACACTCCAGCGTGAGCTGTCCCCAAATATGAAGCCTGTCTTCCCCCACCTGCCACTGGGGACCTGTCCCTTCCCCACCAGTCAGTGCAGCCCGCAGTCCCCTCGCCCCGATGCCAGGGTTCCCCTCAGGGCCACGTGGTCTGCTCCGTGGGGCAGAAAGTCACAGTAGGAAGACCAAATTTTCTCAGGTTTTAAGTGTGTCCTCAGGACTTGGACAAACTCCTTCCCTGTATCAAGGACAAGGCGGGTACCTGGTGGGGGGCAGCCCGGGGCTCAGCCAGTCACAAGCTTCCCCTGCACACCCAGGCGCACACCAGTGGGACGTGGGTACCAGGGTGACCTCTGTCCCAAAGCCTTCCCACACTGGGACGTGTCTGCACGCCCAGCTAAAATGGAAAATCACGTGTGATGTGCGTAAATCTTCATCAGGGACTGGACTGAAACTGTATTAAATCTAAAAATTGTCTCTGAAAGAACAGACAACCGCACAGGGCTTGGGCATGCATGGACTTTAACCAAATATGTGGCAGCTTTTTGTTTATTTATCCCAATCTCTTTAAAGCTCTCCCAGTAAGACTCTGCCACTACCTTTACACAGGTGACCAGCCTCTTCTTGCGGAAGTTATTTCAAGTTTTTCATACGTTTCCTGCTGCGTTTCGCAGAGACCTGGCCTCCCTCATGTTTACTCGGGTTTATTTTACTGACATATTTTATGAAACCATGACTGTCCTGAAACCTATGTGCCCGCAAACTCTCCCCCTGGCCAGGTAGGCAGGTTTCTTCCTCGAGTCCGCCTGCAAGCTCGCCGGTGCTCACGTCCTCAAGGACACGCTCCTCTCCTGCTGCTTCCTCGCCCGGCAGGCAGGCTCGGAGGACCTGCGTCGGCCTCGTGGGGCGGGCAAACTCACGCTGGCAAGGCCTGAGCCGTGCAAGTTTCAGCTTCGGAAGGTCTCTCCTGCCACCCCCTGGCTCTGCCCCCTCGGCACAGAGGCAGCCCTGGAGCGTCTGAGTGAAACAGGCTTGTTCCAATAAAACTTTATTCATAAAAATAGGTCGTGGGCCAGATTTGACCTCGGTTTGCTGACCTCTGATCTAGACCACAACTTGTCTGTGTCTATGAAAACTTAGGGCTGAACACAAGTAGAGAACCTTCTGTATTCATAATTTGTCCAATTTAATAAGCTCTTCAACTAGTTTCCAAGGCACCTCAGCGGCTCCTGCAGAATTCTGGAAGCACCTGTTTACGTCATCGGTGAGTAATAAACATTGCATTTTCTCATACCAAATAATGATTGCATCTGCCAGATCTTCCAGAAGGTCATCGTGGGGACGGCTGCAGGCCTGCACCTACTGCCAGCCTCAGTCCTGATGGGCACAGGGCAGGGGTCCGGCTCTAAGGGCCATGCTGGCACTCCTTTCAGGTGGACAAGAGGCTCCAGGGGGCCTGCCTTCTCCTCCAGGTTAGCCGGGAGCTCTGCTGGTCCTGATGCTGTGGCTGGTTTGGTGTTTTCCTTAGGAACCAGTGTGGTACCTGCCCAGCGCCTTTTCAGCGTCTGCTTACTGACAGCACATTTTTATCTGACTATCCTTTGGGCTTGGTCATCCTTGCTGATTCTAAAATATTAACAACATATTATTCTTTCTTACATAAATCTACTTTTGTGTTGTGTCAAAGGACCACAGGACTCAGCACACTGTTGCTTGATGTAGGGAGAGGTGACATGTGTCCCAGTCATGCCTGCACATTCCAGGGAGCAGGGATCCCCTGACGTATCCACAACCTCAAAGCAATGCAGAGTACACGAGGGCCTCACGGGCACTTTGCTGAACCAGTCCAGTGCCCAGCACGGTGCCAGTCCCGTATCGCAGACTGAGTCTTCACAGAACACAGTGGTTCCATGTGTGCTCTCCTACCCTTGGGGAGATTTCCAGCATCAGGGTTTCACTAGTCCCTAAAATGAACTGGGCAGTTTCCCAGTATTTGGGGAAAGGACACCTGCACATTAATGTTTTAAAGACCGTGCCTGGTAAGCCATCTCTGTCTGGGATTTCTACTGGTGGATGTTAATGCCTGTCTACTCCTTAGTTATGATGGTAATTTGCACCCCAGGAAATCATATAAGTACTGAAACCCTATAGACGTGGTGATCAGTACACAAGCTGTGTATGCACTCTTGAATGATCTGAGACCCCAATACTGGCTGGTTTTCCCTCCTTCCTATCAGATTTATTTTCTAACAAAAAATTTGCACATGACAGAGGTCAGAGTGCGTCTTTGTGGTTTTGCCAGTTACACAGTGAAGGATCACGTCCATGTCTTTCTTTTGAAAGTTCACTGATGGGGCGCCTGGGTGGCCCCTGGACGGCATCCGACTTTGATTTCGGATCAGATCGTGATCTCAGGGTCATGGGATCAAGCCCCGTGTCAGGCTCTGTGCTCAACCCAGAGTCTGCTTCAGATTCTCTCCCTGTCGGCCCCTCCCCAACCCTGGATGCATGGGTGCTCGCGCGCATGCTCTCTCTCTCTTTTAAATAAATAAATAAATAAATAAATAAGTCTTTTAAAAAAAATTCACTAATATTCCTATTTCACGTTTAGCCTCTTTCTCCTCTCCTCTTGAGGGTGGCTTCTCCATAAGTTAGGTTATTTTCATTCTTCCTGATCTAAAAATTAAGTTCTCTAAAGACACGAGTATTTCACCGTGTCTGCAAACACACCGTGTGTCAGCCTCAGAACATGCAGAATGTGATTCAACAACAAGGACATGTGGACTCGGCCATCAGGGATGTGCCGGCTCTGCTCTGAGGTTACTGGTCAAACCCCTTCAATCTTAAGGCAGCCCGGGAGGCGAGGAGCGCCATTCCACCCATTTTCCAGATGTTGATGGTGAGGCACAGAGAGTTAGGTGACAGGTGCTTCGCTAGCAGACTGACTTCAGGCCCTGAACATGGCTGCATGAGCTTGACTACACACCGTCTTTCACCTTTCCCGCCCTGCCCCGCCAAAACATTGTGGGAAAGTACTGGCTGATATGGTTATTATTATTATTATTATTATTATTTTGCAATATTTTAAACAGATGTAACAAGACTGGAAAAGACGGTCGCCACATTTCTGTGCAAGTTCAGCTCACAACCTGGATTACGGATTCTTCTGCACAGATTTCATGCATGATGGGGAATTAGAAGCAGCCTGTTCATTTGTTAAAATGCTCAATAAGTAGCTGCAAATTCAGTCATGAAATTTTTATTATTCAGAAGATCTGCTTCCTGGTTTTTTAAATTGTTGCTTTGGATGGCTTTTTACTTGACCTTAATGCAGGTTAAAGGGTTGTTTAAATTTTGAACTAAAAATCGTGTTCCTGATCATTTTGTTAATTTGCAGTTGGGCTTGCCTCATAGAAATGTAGGTGCATCCATGCATTTCTGTGGCACGTTCATTGCTTTGAACTGCAACGTATCCATACGTGTCAATAATCACATATACTCGTGTGATCTTGTGTGTATCGATATATGACTTGCTGTCCCAATCTAATCATCTTACCTGCTGACTTCCTTTTCCTCTCCTTGGCCGGGTGCACTGTCGTGTATTCTTTGCTTTAACACTTTTAGTTCGTTAGATGTGCCTTTAGAAGGCAACGTACATTTGACCACCTTAGAAGCCTGATTTCAACAGTCTCTGCCTTTCAGCCGGGGAGATTAACCCGTGTACGTTTATTGTCACCATGGGTACGGTGGTTCCATCATAAGCAGCATGCCCCATCCTGATTTCTGGTCATGCTGCTTTCTTGGGTCATTTTTTCACACACACACGACATTTCACCTGCTTTCCCTCCTGCCATGGTTTGAGGAAATCATATTCTTGCTCCCATTAGTGGTGGCCTTTCTGTTAATCTTATGCACTCTTAATGATTACGCCATTTGTCTAATGACTTGAGTCATTACGGCTCCCTCTACGGCACAGATAGACATTAAGTGGCTCTTTTCTTACTCGGCAGCTGCCCACCTCCCACCCTTTTCTAATTCAGTCAGAGATTACAGATCAGTTTGCTATTACACAGAAATTGTTTCTCAGTAATAAACACAGTATATTACATCATACGCCATGGATTTCACGTTGTATCATGGGAACAACATTCACATTAGCTTTGTGTATGTCTTGGTAGCAACAGTCACCACGGTTCTTCTTATCTATGACCTTTTCCATCATCAGCCCCTGATTTTTATTTCTTTGATTGGCTTCAGATTATCCTCCATTTTTTGCAGGAAAGCTTTGTGGGTGGTACACATTCTAAATGTGTATTTGAATTTTGCAAATTCAAAACCGTGTTCTTTAGTCCCTTGGTGTGAAAAACAACTAAAACTAGAATTGAAGTTGTGAATGTATTTTTCAGCCCAATCCCTGGCTGTGATTCCTCCTTGCCTTCTGCTCTAGAGGGTGACTGGCCTATGCTGTCGCAGCTTCTGTGGACCCCATCCTCTTGTCTGAATCTTATCTTCCCAATTTGTTATGAGGCAGCTTCCTTTCATTCTTTCACATCAAACACGCCCATGGGGTGTGTGGGTCATGATAGTGTTGTCTTGTTTCTAGTTGGGGGTTTTCTTTCCGGTCCTATTTCCATCCTAACCTGATTATGTGTCCCCTCCTCTCCCCTCCTGGTCACGGTGGTTTCGTCTCTGGAGCACCTGCTTTCTAAATTAGGGATCTGCCCTCCATCCTCCACACCTACAGACTTTTTCTCTCTGACTCTGTTTCTTTGCTTTCTCCAATGAACCGGCCCTCGGCTGAGGACCGCCCACATCACTGCACGGCTTTTCTGCAGGGACAAGTCCTTCGTTTGCAGCCTCCCATATATATCTCACTTGCACTCGTATTTTGGGTATCTTCGTGCTTATGCCCCAGGTCACGGAGCAAACCTTGGATGCTTGCTTTTGCCCCAGCCTGTCCTTTCTCTGTAGCTCCTAGCTCCTGGGTCACAGGAGTTGCGGCTCCTTATAGCTCTCCGACACAAACAAGCAGATGTTCTCCAGAAGTCTCCTCTGTGTAGAGTTGAGGACTTTTAAGAGCTAACTTGGCTTTTAATCCTTTAGAAAGTATTCCTTTCCACAGCATCTATTTTCCCACAGGCTCATGTTTGAACTTTGGCTCTGATGCTTTTTTAATCCCCTTTAAATGGGCAGAGGCCTGTCGGGGGCTGGTATGAGCCAGCGGGCCCAGCAGTGAGCAAGTCTTCATCCTTCGTGTCAGCTCCTGCCTGGCCTGGAAGGTCTGGATGTTCAGAGACCCTGAGTCTTCTTGTGACCCCCAACAGGCTTTCAAGTGGGGGGTGGCTCCCAAGAGTATCTCATCCCCCTTGGGAGGTCAGGGACTCTGTCTCGCCTGGACATTCTCTTGAGAATGGAGGACCGAGTGTCCCTGTGTGCCCCAGTGGTCTTGCTCTTTCCTCCTGCCCCCGCTCCAAGGGGCTCTTGCTGCGGACTCTGCCCCTTCCGGTGAGGCTCACCTCCGCCCACCACCTCCTCTCCTGCCACGCTGCTGAGAGCCGATCCTTGAGGTGGGATGGGAAGAGCTCCTGCTGGCCAGACCCCACCTCTGCTGCTGCCTTCTCGGTCAGCGCAGCAGTGTCTGGGCCCTGAGGTCAGGCCCAGGAGCGAGGAGCAAGCCTCAGCCTCCATCTGCACCTGAGGAGGACTCTGTCATCACGGGGCTCAGATGTTCGGGCAGGGACATGACAAGAAGTTGCCTCCCACCCACTCGTGACGTGCCCATGGGGATGTGACCAGAGCTCAGCACCTGTTTCTATTCACGGGGTCACGGTGTGATGCTAGTTGTTCTCACTTCCCAAAATACTTGGAATGGGAAGCTGGGCAGAGGCTGTGCCGATGGCATAAGAAGTCGGCCACCGTATCAATCCAGAAAGCCGGGCCACTTCTTTACAGACTTGGTGGAAGGACCAGACTGTTCCTCTCTCCTCCAAGGGTCGGACCAGCTTGCTTGGTCATGGGGGTGACGGCCGTGGTTGTGGGGAGGAGGACACTGTCAGGGGGGATGGCCATGGTTGTGGTTAGGAGGGACACTATCTCCCCGACGCATCCGGTTCTGGGAAAACTGAAGCCATGCGGGCCATGACATGTGAGATGCAGCCAGAATTCAAACAAAACTGAGGTACGCAGCCACACAGCCAGCTCTGGGACGTCTGCAGATGGGCTGGGGGTTTCCCGGTTTCCCGGGGAAGGCCATGGGGACGGCTTCCTCCTGGTGCAGCCCTGGGGATGTGAGCCATCCGGAGTGCTCTAGAAGGTGGCCCACAAGGAAAACAGCAGCATTTCTCCCCTCACAGACTCCCTGGGTCTTTCATATGCCATTCTTTCCCCTTCCCACTGACCCAAGGACCTGTGAGGCCAGCGGGGCGGTGGGGAGGCATGGATAAGGAAACTGAAGCTACCCAGGTGTGCACCACAACTATCACCCTGTGGGCAGGGGACACAAGCCCACGCAGAAAGTGGAGATGGCAGCCCTAGAGGGGGGCGCAGTGGGGGTGGTCCACGCAGCCCCTGGCAAGCCTGGGTTCTGTGCTCTGGCTCTGGGAGGGGGGGCGCTAGGGGGGCCGGGGCCAGATGGTGACGCGGCATCCCTATGACCCAGGGCCTACATCACCCAATACCTCTCGAGTCTGATGGGGACTTGACATTTAAAGTCATTTGAGTTGGGACTCAGATCCTTCAATTCCATCTGTAAAGACTCATCTCAAAGACGCATCCCTGCCACATGCTGTAGCCCCTACCCCGTGACGCGTGCGGACACCGCCGGGAAGGGGCCCCTGCTCCCGAGGGCTGCCGTCTGGGCGGCGGAGCTGGGCCGAACACCGGCCTGCCCAGATCTGGGGGGTGGGCCGGGACCCGGGCCGTGCGGGTGACCACCGGCCCGCGTCATGTGGGGCACAGCACTGCGCTGGACGGGGAGGAGCTCGGCCAGGCAGCTCCCGCCTCGTGTGCACTGACCGGCTTCCCGCTTACGTGACCCCTTTCTGCAGTGCTGTTGGGGGCCGCTTGCCTCCGTCCTCCACAGAGAAACACAGCCCCGAGCAATGTCATCTGGGATATCATAAGGGCTTATTAAACCAATAGGAAAGAACATGTTTTTGACCACTTTGCCAGTATTTCTGCCCGATAAGCTCATGAAACCTGGACTCAGAGAAGAGAATGAGCTCTGACAGCTCCTCTGGGAACTCGGGATCCCTCGGAACTTTCCCCATCTTTCTCTCTCCCTCACTGCCGGCAAGGTGACCGCCTCATGTTCGCGGGATCACAGGGACTCCCCTTGACTGGTGGTGCAGCAGGAGCGCTCCTGGCAGCGGATGGGGCAGGGGAGGTCCACGACGGGCTGGTGGAGGGGGCGGCGTGGAGGGGGCAGCCCGTCCGCTCGTCCAGAATGGGGATCCCGTTCAGCGGGTCGCTCTCCGACGGGCCCCCATGGGGGTGCGTGCCGTCCCAGACTTCCCTCAGGACTGCTGAGGTCTGGGGCCATCAGACCTTTTTGGATCCCAGAGCACCCCTGCCCCGGCACAAGGAGCTGCTGTGGGATGCTGGTGCCTGGCCAGAGCCCCCGGGGGGGGGGGGCGCTCTCTTCCGCTGATTCAGCAAATACTTCTGAAGTCACACCTCAGCCGTAGCTGATGGGGACAACGCACATGGGACCCTGCGCTGCCTCCTGGGGAACCTTGCTGGGTGCCCGTTGGTGCGCCGAGAGCCGGGGGCTGTGATGCTTCACCCCTGCGTCCCTAGCATCCAACGTGGAACCGGAAAGCATGGGGGGGGCGGGAACAGCGTTGGGGGAGGGGAGGGAAGGGAGTGCGGATCACGCGACCCAGCTGCCCCTGCCAGACCAAGGGGACGGCAGGCCTCGGCCTCCTGGGCCCCACACGGGGACCACAGTGTGGTCCGCTGGGCAGGATGATGTCCTGTCTCTGGCGTCAGGAACACTCGGTCCCCAGGTGGCGGGCTCGGCCCAGGACCTGGCTTCTCTGGGGCGCGTGTTCCCTCCCAATTCAACCATTTGCCATTTATGTACTTGGGACGATTCAAAGAACAACTCCTCTAACGAAGATGGGGACGGACGCGGCGCCGTAGCCGAGAGGAGCTCCCGGCCCCAACCCAAAGGGCCCACGGAAACCACGCGGGCTTGGGCAAACCGGTGTTCTGCCCCGGGCGCATTTCTGCCGGGGACGTGAAGAATGTCACAGCTCGCGGTCCCCACCGATGCCACGGGGGCCGCACACGTCTGTGCTCACACAGGGAATCTACCGCAACGTCCAGCCACTGCCGTGGTGACGGGGAGCGTGGCTCAGAGAACAGCGCGGTCGCAGACCGGGTCCACAGTGCTGCTCGTGCGGGAGAACCAGCCGGGGCCGGCCTGCGCTGCGTCGGGGTGGGTCGCCGCCACCCGCTCGGTCTCCCTGGACGCTAATCCTACAAACCTGACAGAAGCCTTTCGTCCTCGGGAGCCCCCCAAATGGGTACAAAAGCACGTCCCTATGGGCCCCTGTGGGGCAGGAGGGGCTCAGCCACAGGCCCCGGGCCACAGAGTCAGCCAGAAAATCTCCTGCTGAAAACCCCGTTTGTCCTTTATTTATTTATTCTTTTAAAAGATTTTATTTATTTATTTATTTATTTGACAGACAGAGATCACAAGTAGGCAGAGAGGCAGGCAGAGAGAGAGAGGAGGAAGCAGGCTCCCCGCTGAGCAGAGAGCCCGATGCGGGGCTCGATCCCAGGACCCTGAGATCATGACCCGAGCCGAAGGCAGAGGCTTTAACCCACTGAGCCCCCCAGGGGCCCCCTGTTTGTCCTTTAGAGGCAAATCTGCGACCCCCTCGCTCTGGTGCTGAGACGTGTAGTGGTGTCCCAGGAGTGGTCACTCCCTCTGCTGGGACCCAGTGTCCAAGGCAGGAACCGCTCACACAGCAGCAGCTGGACTGGCGTGATCCGACGGGGCCCTTGTCCCTTCCTGAACGATGAGGGGTTTCCTAGGCCCCAGGTTTGTCTCCTGTACCCCACCTTTGGTCCCCACGCCCTGCCGACCTCCACCTCCTACCACGAGGCCCCTTCCCCGAGCACCTGCTGGGGTCCTCACCTGCATCCCAAGTCCCCAGACAGGGGCCGAGGTGAGACAGTCCAATTTGCTCCCCAGGTACCCGGATCCACATGAAGCTACAGTCCTTTCCGTGCCATCCCTCTGTCTTGGCATCCTGGGCCTGGGGCAGCTCCAAGGCTGAGGTCACGTTTCTATGAGGCCAGCCTGGGGCAAGCCCAGTCTACACCAGTCTACACGGCGGCGGAGACCCCAGGAGGGGAACGTGGCCAGTGAGCCGCCCCCAGAGGCTGGGCCTGCCAGGAAGGCTCTCGACGCAGAGCTCGGGGGGTAGGGGGCTCTGCTGGGGCCTAGGACGCTGCCTGGCCGGGTGACGGCAACCCCACCAGAGCCCCAGGGACCGCTGTCTCCCTGTTCCCAACAGAGACAAGGGGGGGACCCACCACACAGCAGCCAGCTGTGGCCTCCGACCAGGACGCCCCACGCCGTCTCCCTTGCGGCCCAGAATCTTTTTTCTTACATTGGTTTTCAGAACGAGCCGCAAAACGGCAACTGAGACTCCGCTGTGTAATAAAAGCTTCTAATTGCTGGGATGGCTCATTGGAGATCAGAGACAAACCCAGGGCCCCCAAGCACCTCCAGGAGGCACTGCGCCCCTGGCTGGCGTCCCAGTCATCCCGTGGGCAGGAGCTCGCAGCTGCCGGCGGGTCTGCAGCGCCCTGGGGCCGGGGCTGCTGAAACGGACGAGCCGCCTGCTGCCTGACGCCGGGGACGGGCCCACGGAGCCATGCCCGGTGCCTGGGCGTCACTCAGAACTCGCCGGCTGGTGCGATGGGAGAGTCCGGTTCCCCGGGGGCCCAGCTGGGAGCACAGTGTTTGGGGATGGGACCTGCTGTGCCCGACGCTCCCAGGAGTCCCAGAGCTCGGGAGTGAAGGAGCCGCCGGCAGCTGTGGGTGCGGAGGGAGGTGTGTTCCCAGCAGCCGACAGCGGAAGCGGACTCACGGGGAGAGAGAACACGGCGGGCATGGAACCGCAGAGGCCCCCAAGGCCGCCAGTGTCGGCAAGGCTGTGGGAGGTCCTGCAGGAGGGGTCCGGGAGGACCAGGAACCCCTTTCCCGAGAACAGGAGGGCCACTTAGTGGTGGATTTTGCTTACTAGGATTTTCCCCGGCTTGCCTCCATGGCCAGCCTCCAAGCTGCCCCTCACGGGTGCCGGGTTCTCGGCCGCGCTGGCCTCCCTCTGACCTTGGACACCCTCGTGCCCACACGTGCGCCTGATGCAGTGACCATCCATGCCCCTCATCGTCTCTGTGTCACGCCGGTGGCTGCCCAGTCCTCTCAGTCACTGCAGACCCCGCGCTCCCTCCCCTCCAGCCACAGCTTCTTATCTGCCATCTGTCCGGGTCAGAGTGACCTCACACCCGTGGCGCCAACTGGCCTCACCAAAGCAAAGCTCACTGTCCCCTCCAGCAGTGGCCCACGGCCCCCAGTGCATGCTAAATGAACACCAGCTTCTTCCATAGGTCCCAAGGTCATGCCTCAATCCCGGAGATGAACTGGACCCTGGGACTCCTAAGAAGCCAGGCTCTCTGGGAAGCCGGCCCCAGGGCGGGCTCTGTGTGCACCTGTCTCTCTCCTGACTGTCTCTGACCAGTTCTGACCTGCTGTCACCTCCGGGAGAAGCCACCCCAATCACCTACGTGAGGCAGGCTTGTGCCCATCGGGGGTTCCCGGGGCCTCCCCAGGGGCACGTGCACTGCCCCACAAATGCCGGGCCCACAGAACAGGTGTGGGTGAACACCCGGGGAGCAAACGCCCGGTCAGCCCAAAGCCTGGGGACCGACCACTGCAGCAGGCTGTGCCGGGGCTCCCAGGGCCTCATGCTGGACACGGAGCACTCATTCCCAGCCCAGGGGGGCGCCCAGAACAGAGGGGGCCCTGCTATCCACAGACACTCTCCCTGAGCCCGGGGACCATCGCTGCAGTCTTGGGATTCCAGGCTGGCTGTCTCCTTCCTCCCCCGATGGAATCCCGAGTTCCAGGTCCAGGACAACCCGGCACGGCTGAGCTCTGGCTTCGAGGGGCTCGGCTGAGCGTCAGGCCTGCTGGCATCTGAGTCTTTGTCCGTGACCCATTTTTCCGTCTGGGTTGAGAGGACGCCTTCCCACCTGTAGCCCCGCGCTTGCGGCCGCGGACGGACCTGCGCTCGCCCCACCCTTGGTGAGCACGCTCGTGGAAGCCCGAGTCTGGGAGCTCTGGGAATTCGGGTTTTAAGTACTTCTTTGATCATCTGTTCTCCGCGTTTCTCTACTTTTGGACCTTGTAGTCTTCAGAATTCCTGAGCTGATCTTCTAGAAAAAACTAGTCTAGTTTTTTCCTCCTTATCTGAAAAAATCGACTCCTCGGCTGAGACTTCCTTGTTCTACCGGATTGTTACCAGAACCAGTTACACACTCACGCTGGTGTACGTGAGCACAAACGCTCACGCGTGCGTGATCCCACGAGTACGTGTGTGTACATATGCGTGCTGTGCACATACTGTGTCCCCCGTTCTTATAAAAAGATACATATTCTTGATCTTCTTAGCATCCACGTCTGCATCCTGACACGACCATGACTCTCCTCTTCGCACAAACCTGGGGCTTGGCGGCTTGTGGGTGACGGGTCACCCCTGTGTCATGGGCAGCCCGGCCCGGCTCGGGGCAGGTTGGCAGGGGCGCCTCGTAGGGGAGCATGGCGGCTGCGGGGTGATCGCACCCCCTACGTGGGGCTCAGGGGCCCGGAGCCAGACGCACCCCCAGGGGAGGAAGGTTCAAGGCCGGGGCCGGGCGCCCCATCAGCATGCTGTCCCCGCCTCACTTTCTGACCAGCTTCTGCTCCCACAGGCCACCGGCCAGCTTTAGGACCCTGCTCTGCGGGGCCTCCCCCACCACCTCCAGCACCCCGTTCCTCCGGTTTCCCCCGCTCGTGGTTGGGCGGTGGCTCTTGGTCACTGTCGTCAAGCAGTGACCCTTTGCTGCGTCCACGGTGGTGAGTGTGACGTGAGGAGCTGGTGGGCAGATGGTGGGCTTCCCAGAAAGGTCCTCAGGCCCCAAACCGCAGTGACCTGGGATTTCAGCCTTGAGCCTGGTAAGTTAGTGAGGGGACGGGTCAGCTCCCCAAAGTCATATCCACCCAGAACTTTCCATTTTTGGAAATGTCATTTGGAACTAAAGATGGGATCGAGTTTGTGACCAGGAATCATCCTTGAGGTGGGAAGAGCCTGGGTGAGCCGGCGTCTTCACAAGGCCCGGCTCTCGCGGTCATGCGGTCCTGTGACGACGGAGGCACACACTGGGTGATGCGGCCACACGCCCCGGAGCGCCTGGAACCCCAGAGGCAGGACGAGGCTGGACAGACACCCCGCAGAGCCTCGGAGAAGCACGGCCCTGACATACCGTGGTTTCAGCCGGTGAGAGCGGATGTCTGCCCCTGTGAGCCTCCAGGTGCGGGGGCAGGGGTCGGGCCGCCAGAGCCTCGCAGGGCGTGTCCCCAGAAAGAAGCCGCAGCGTCCCCTCCGAGAGCCGAGGGCCTGCGCGCCTCAGGACTTGGGTCTCCGGGACGTCGCCTCCACACCTGCAGTCAGCGTGACAGGGTCCAGGGTGTCCAGACTTGTTCCCCTCGCTGGTGTGAGCCCCCGGTGGGTCTGTCTGCCGCGGGGCCAGCTGGGAGGGCTGGGATGGCTCGTCTGACCTCCAGGCCACCCAGAGGAGCTGCTCCCCACTCCCGGGGACCCGAGCACGGTGCCCCGACCAGCTCGCCCACCAAGAGCGTCCACTTCTGCCGCTTCCTCTCCCACGCGCTCTGCCTTTCCTCCTCTCCGTCTCCCTGTCACTTTACACAGGCGTCCTGAGGGCAAAAGCAGGAAGCACCTATGTGCTGTTCTTTCAACTGGGAGCCCAGGACGAGCACTGCTGAGTTTCTACGAACGGTCTTACAGGAATCTCCATGCCGGTGTGTGGGGCTCAGAGCCAGGGCCCAGTGCTCGGGGCCCGGTGCTTGGGGTCCAGCACTCGGGGTCCAGGGCTCACGGCTACGTGTACCCTCCTCCTGCTGTCCACCCCGGGCAGGTGCCTGGCTCAAGGAACCGTAAATGGTGTCTGGCTGGTGGAGTCAGGAACCACATGCTCCAGGTGCCCCCAGAGCAGAGGCCCCACGTGTCACTCTGCATGGACCGCTCAGAGGGTCCAGATCTGGCACATGCTAGGCCCTCAGGGGTACACCTGGAATCCAGGAACGCAGAGACCTCATGGGTAACTGGGCAGTGTGGACACGGCGAGTTGTCCTCAGGACGGCAGAGCTGGGCAGTGGCCCCCAGCCTGGCCTGTGCTAGCTCACACCCAGGACCGGACACTTGGCACTGCAGGAGACGCCCGTCGGCAGAGCCCAACAGGACTACAGAGAACATAACCCACCCGGGGGCTCACCTATCGCGTGATCTGGTTTGCAGTGAGCGCCGACCTCTGGGACCGTCAGGCTGGGCCGGGCGTCCCCTCCCAGTGTCGTTCAACAGAGACACCCCGCCGCTGCCCACACCTTCCCTGGCGGTCCCCCCCGGACAGCTGTCGCAGATGTGCTCAGGCGGTGGCGGCTGTGCCACCCGTCAGAGCCTGCTCATGGGAAGTGTTGTTGGGGGAAGGGAGTTCCCAGGAAATCCCAGGTCCTGGATAGAACTAGACGGACACCCCAGTGAGGGGTCCTCATGCCTCACAACGGGCCGTTGACACAGGACGGAATTAAGAGGTGTTGCGTAACAGCTCCCGGGGAAGATGGGTTCCCTTTTGGCTGGTCCATTCTGATTGGGGAGACGGGACAGCAGTTCACGTCGGGAGCCCGGCAAAACGTACACGTGTGGAAGTGTGGTGGAGCGACTCCCGAGTACAGCATCATGGTGGCCGCCAGCACGCGACCCTTGTGAGCTCAGCCTCTAGCATCTGAGGACGCGCGCGGCATGGGGAGGGCAGGAGGGCACTTCGCTCTCGGGGTGGACCCAGGCTGGGCGCTATCAGCGACTGCGGAGCTCAGGGAGACCGTCTCTGGGGATGCCATGGGAGGGCGCTGTCGCCCTGGGGGACAGCCTGCAGCGTCCCCCACGTCTCCTTTCCTGGTGCTGACTGGCGTCCACGGGACCAACCCAGGGTGGGAAGCGGAGCCTGGAAATCCTGCGCGGATGCCGGATCTTCCCCGTTTCCAGGACGGTGGCTTCCCCGCGATTCACCGTAACCTGCAGCCGTCACCGCGTCCCGCTGGCGACCCTGCGTGCGGGAGCTGCGCTCAGCCGGACTCCCCCTCAGGACACGACATTCTCTGATATTTTTACTTAATTTCTTCTTCCTTCTCCTAAATGTGGGTCACGACCCAGCAAATTAATTTCACGACCCACTAATGGGGTGAGGACCTGACCTCCGAGGAGCGTCCTCGGAAACGCACGCGTCAGCACGTTCCCGGGCTCCACACAGGTGACAGCACAATTAATTATCGCACGTTCTCATGTCCGCCCTGAGCGGGGGGCTGGGCGGGGGCCTGTCAGGCCCGTGTCCGCCGCCGGCTGCTGCTGGGCACAGAGACGTGAGCGGCACGGCCCTCGCAGAGGAGTGGGGCGGGACGAGGTCGGGGTGGGGGACAGCCCTCCAGACATGACTGTGGCCGCTGAGGGGGCTGTCACGTGGCCAAGCAGCCACAAGGGCGCTCCAAGCCCATCTCACGGAAAACCTACTCGTGGTGAAACGGGACGCGGCGGTGCTGACCGACGTCGGTGGAGGGACCGAGCTGCCGTCCTGAAGACCGGACCACACGCTCCAAGTATTTGGTGTTTGGGCCGAGAGCCTGAGTGAGCTTTGAAGAAAGCTTTGCGAACGGCCACCACATGCAGGGCCGCTGTCAGAGCCAGAGACGCGTCTGCAGACCCCTGGGGCGGCCCGAGCCTCCAGCATCACCACGCAGCCCCTCAGCGGGACGTGCCAGCCCAGATCCAGAGCACGCGCCCTCCACACGGCCAGGAGCGCCGGGCCCCAGGCGTGCACCCCTGTGGGGGGCGAGGAGCGCCGAGAGCGAGCCCTTCGGCAGACTGGCCCCGGCCCGCCCAGCTGTCCTGCCCACACCCGGGCCGGCAGGGGCATCTGCCCGAGGACCAGCGGCCCCCCAGGCGGGCCCCCCTGAGAACGGGCAGACGGGAGAATCCAGCTTCAGAGTTAAAAGACGCGTGGGCTTGTGCTAAACCAGACCCAGGGTTTGGAGGGGGGGCCAGCAGGCAGACAGACCACGTCTGCTGCCCACTTCCGCCTGTGGTTTTCACAGCAGCCAGACCAAGGCAAGGGTCCTGAGTTTCTGGGCCTGTGGGGTCACGGGACCAGCCTCAACAAGGGACTGCATCAAGGAACAGAGCCTGCCTTCTGGCGCGGGGCCTGCGAGAGGGGCTGCAGGACGGGGCTGCAGAGCTCAGGACTGGGGGAGGGCTTGGGAGCCTCAAGTCACCCGTGAGACCTTGAGCGGTGCTGCTGGGTCACCTCCTCCAGCTGGCTGGCCCCCAGCACCGGGCTCGGGGCCTGGAGTGCAGGCCTGACCCCACAGTCACACCCCAGGGCCACTGAGGTGGGCGGGTGGTGTGGAACCTCCCCCCAACGCCCTCCCCCAGGTGCTTGTTAAAAAGACCCCGTCACAAGCATGTCCCGCCCTCAGGGCTGCCATGGGCCCTGCGGGGAATCCACGCACTGACCCGCAGCTCCCAGGGACGGGGACAGTGACTGGCTGTCTAGAATCTGCTTGTTCCCAGCTCTCTGACTTTTGGGTACAGCACGCAGAAAGACCCGGAAAGATCCAGAAAGGTAAGCTACCTCCTGGATGCCCCTGGAGGGGACAGCACACGCCAGAAGCCCCCAGGCCCCTGAGAGCCACCCGGTAGGTGGCAGGTCACGAGCCGGTGATCCCCACACACATCAGAGGTGCGAGGCCCAGCTGGCCGGCTTCCGTGCTGGGCGTGGGCGGACAAGCAGGCGGACATGGCCTGGGCGGCTTCTGGGCTACAGAAGGCTCCCTGTGGCCTCCCCGGCCTGTTGGCTGACAGCCGCACTCCGCCGGTGCCGTGGGTCCTGCCCACGCTGCCGCCCACACAGACGCGCCTGACCCCCACAGACAGACGACCCGTCCTCAGAACATGCCCCCGAGGGGCCCGGGTCGTGCTTTTCCTCGGCAGCCACAGGAGGCCTGGACATGCGGCTGGACGGCCCGCCGGGGCTCCCCCGCAGAGACTGACCCGCGAGGAGGGAGGAAGCGGGGCGGGTTCTCCCCCTCCCCAGCGCCAGGGGCTGCAGCCCCCATCTTGTGTGACCCAGTGAGGACACTCGGATGCCAGCCGGGCTTTCCAGATCCTTCCCTGCGGGCCCCAGACCTCCCTGACTGGACGTTCCCAAGACACAGAGGCGGAAAATCAAGGCCTGGAGATCACAACCCACTTCAGGTCTCAGGTTCTATGTGGAGCACACGGAAGAGTCAGGATTGGGGTGACAGGCAGCGGGGGGCAAGCAGAGGCCGCTGCTGGACTGGCCGAGATCTGCAGAGCCCCAGCGCCCAAGCCTGTGGACGCAGGCGTCGGCTCCTGTGGCTCACACCATCGTGCGTGGGCCTTGAGGAACTTGCCTTGAAAAAGGGACCTCAGAGAGCAGCCCCGGAGCCCTTCCCCATCCTCCCCTCCGTCCCCTCGGGACAGCAGCCATGGGGCCCAGGCGGGTCTCGGCTCCTGGGACAGAGGGTATGCAGGGGCCCCTCAGCGGGCTCTGGGAGGGACTGGGGTGCCCTTGGGGATTTCAGGGTTGGGGCCTCTGCTCCGGACGGCCACCACGCAGTACCCAGAGAGGAGCAGACCTTGAGGACCGCGTCCTTCCCCAGTCCTGCTCCCTAAAGAGGCTTCAGCGGCTGTGGGGGGTCCTAACCCGTCCTCCTGCCTGAGCACACCCGCCATCCCAGCAACGAGACGTGACCAACCACCCCGTGGGGCTCTGAGCTGCCTTCTGGGCGGACGCCTTCAGGCTGGTTCTGTCCGGCCCCTGGGCCCCCCGCCGCGGGACAGTCTGACGCAGTAGGGACAGACCGGCCCGGTCGCAGGGGGCGAGGACAGACCGTGCGGGGGAGACAGCGAGGCCGGCGTGCTTCCACACCAAGCCAGCTGCCCCGTCCCCCGCCTGCCGACGTGGGACCCACCTCCCCGCGGGGACCCGCCGCCCGGGGCCGGCTCGCCTCTGCTGCGCAGGGTGCGCGGCGCCGCGTACGCACCGTTGTGGTCTTCACCCGCCCGCCGGGCTGCGTGCACGTCCAGCCTGACCGGTTGGTGAGGAGGTCACAGCCTTCGCCCTCCAGACACGGCAGCATGTCGCACCACTGCTTTGTCTTGATGATCCGCGCTGCGGGAGAGAAGAGAGCCGCTCAGCCGCTGCCCCCTGGGCCCCGGGACAGTGCCGGCAGCCCGACTCCCGCCCTGGGCAGGGACGGCCCGGTGGGCAGCGCCTGGCGTCCATCAGGGGGCCGGGCCTCTGCTCCTCCCTGTCCCCGGCCCCCTCTTGAGCGCTGTCCCCGGGCCCAACTCTGCCGCCAGCCCATCAGTAAGCGGCGGCAGAGGGAGAACTGGGACCACCACGTGCACGTCCTTCTAACCGCACGTACGAGTGGTTACACGGTGATAAGTCCGGGGCCCACGCAGTTACACCGTCTGGGTGCTCAGACCGGATTCCCACCACGGGCCAGATGCCATTTCACCTCAAAGCTGAGCCCTCCACGTGCACACTTCCAAACACGGCGTCCTCCCCAACTCCAGCCCACTGCTGCGGAAGGCACAAAACCTGGGATTTCCTAGGACACGAGGATGTGGAGTCTGGGTCCAGGCCACGTGAGGACACGTGCGTCTTTGGGCACCTGCCCTGTGCTCCCTACGCTTCACTGGCCCCTTGGGGGCAGCAGGAAAAGGTGAGCGGGTTGGGAGAGAGCCATGGTGTGGGTCTCGGGGCCGTTTCTGGGGATACAGGAGCTCATCACCCTGGGCCAGCTCCTTTCTACGCTGTGCCATGAACTGGGCTGTGCCCCCAGAGTAACATGGCAAAGCCCTAAGCCCCAGTGTGCGGGTCCTTAGATGGTGTTTTTAGAGCAGTAATTCAGGTTAATGGAGGTCACGAGGCTGGGGACCCGACCCGAAAGGATCAGTGCCCTCGCGAGTAGGAACACCAAGCTGTACGAGGCCTCGAAGCACCTGGGCCGGCCGGCCCGTCATCTCAGACCCCTGGCCCCCAGGGCGGGGAGACGCAGCTGTTTGCTGCTGAGGCCACCGCACCTGTGGCCTCTGTCCCCGCAGTGCAGCAGGTGGTGGTGTGGGGGAGACCCACCCCTCAGATGTGGTTCTCATCTTGCTGGGACGTCAGTGTGGGAAACACGCCAACCAAGCGCCTGTGCGGGTCCCCGGGGCAGGGTGAGGACGTGCTGGATCCTGCTCACCGGGGTCGACCTCATCCTGGGGAGACCCCAGGACGGGAAGCTGGGGGCAGGCGGGAGCCCCTTCCCGGACTGCTCGGCGGGAGCTCAGCGCCTTTCCCTGCACATCCCTGGGGCCTCACTCCTCCTCTGCTCCCTCTTCCTGCTGGAGCCCCAAGCAGCAGGGCCTTCTCAGAAGCTCCGTCTGGTGACAGGAAGAGATGGCCCGGAAGCCCGGCTGGACACCAGCAAACACACCCCTTGAGCCCACGGAGAGGCTAGAGGCTTGGAGCACGCACACAACCTAACCCCTGGAAATCCTGTGCGGGGCGTCTGCGCAGATCCTGACGCGGAAGGGGCGGCTTGTCTGGGCTCAGTCGTGAGGACCGGGCAAGGGGGCTCAAGGAGCTTCTGTACTTGCGCTCCCGTCTGTCCCCCAGCCATGCCCGGGAAGCGCTGTCAACGTAGGGGGCCAACGATGCTGATCCGCACTGCAGGGAGGCCCAGGGCCACCCGTCCTGTCTGAGGGGCCGAGAGCAGGACTAAGGCTGTCTCAGGGACGGCTGTGCCCTCCCACGGCAGGAAGGCAATGTGCTCCACAAGAGCACACGCGCACACGCAGACACATCAAGTCGCTGATGGGCACCCCTCCCCCACGCGGGGTGGCGTCCGGGTGTGTCGGGTGCCAGGGCTGACGAGGGCGCCGCGGGGCCGCTGCTGAGCACACACGGCTCTTGTCTGCCACTGGGCTTGGCTCACCCTGCCGAGCCCACTTCCTGCAGGAGGCGGTGGGAGGCACAGCACGGGCCACCCCATCCCAGGGACAAAGGGACCTTTCATGCCACATGTCACCACTTCCACGATGCTGAGGCAGCTCCAGCGCCCAGGAGGGCGTCCTCCGGGAGCTGACAGTGCACAGGGGCATGAGCGACAGCAGCTGACCAGTGGCCTCTGGGGACTGTGGTGGCAGCCAGCCATGTGCCATAGCCACAGGAGACCCCTCGGCCCATGGTGTGTCAGGGGTCGTCACCACGTCTCCCAGGCCTGTCCCCAGGCCCGAGGAGACACCGAGCTCTCTGGAACATGGACAGGCTTGCGCCCTCAGCACGGGTCTGTGCACCTGCTGCTGGTCCGGCAGGGGCGTGAGCTCACAGCGCCGCCTGCGTGTTCCGTCCCGAGTGCCGAGGGCCTCAGGCTGGGGCTCAGTGCAGCTCCGGACACTGCTGCAGGCTGCCCTCCATGTGGGCCTTTAGGTGCTTCTGGGACGGGGGCTCTGCCTCAGTTTCCCACTGCTTCAGCCCAGACATGTAAACGTAACATGAGCTATGGGCACCGTGCGGGCGGCTGGCTCAGGACACAGACGGCGCTGGGAGGGCAGTATGGGGACCGAGCGACGGAAAGGTGATGGCCAGGCAGAGCTGGTCACCCTGGTCTCAGGAGAGAAGTGAGTTAGGTGGCTCTGGGCCACGTGGTGGGAGGCCAATGTGCCCAAGCAATACTGGGACAGGCAGTGACCAGGGCTGCAGACAGACCAGGGCGGCCGGAGTGATGGAGTCTGACAGGGGGCAGCACGGACCCTTCAAAGGAAGGACAGGGAATGAACTGCCTTCAAGGGAAAGGACAGCCTTCGGAGATGGAGCAAGGACAGCAAGGCCCCGTGCCTCCCCCAGCTACCTGTATGACAAGATGATGGTCCTCTCAAGGCCTTTTCTAGAGAAAGTAGGGACCTTTCCTCCCTGGGCTTCAGCTTGACCATCCTTTCCTTGGGGCATCCGCTCCCCATTCGTATGGGTGTGCACCCCACACCAGCGAGCAGAGGCCCCACAGGGTTTGCACAGCGAATGCTAGGGACCTCGTGTCACATGGCAGGAGGAAAGCATGTGGCAGGACACATGCATGGCTCTGTCCCCAGTCCCCGTTGTGACTGGATCGTGCAGCGAGGCCAACGTGTCCACGCACGTGAGAAGCTCGCGGCGGGCACTGGAGGGCCTCTGGGCGGCTCTGCGTGAAATCCCAGGCCTGCTCACGACAAAGACTCACAACGATCAGCGCGGTTCCTTGCAGCGTGTGGCGTCCCCAACCTCACAGCCCGCAGCGAAGGCAGGAGGGCCCGCAGGTGCGTCTCCGCGGCCGGCCCAGCGCCAGGGTTGGGCTTCCCCAGATGACTGCCTTGTAACACGAACACTGCCAATTTAAATTTTATGAGTTTTGCAGTTTTGCTTGTGTTTAATCTGTCAATGTTTCAGCTTATTCCGGCTTATGGTCTGCTGGGGGCTCCCCGCTTGCAACATCATAATAAAAACGATTTAGGTCACTAACAAGGGGCCCAAGGAAGTAGCTTTCCCTTCAAAGGAGTTCTCAGATGACTGAGGTCTGAGGAACACTGCTGCCCGCCCACGGCTAACTGGTCAGGGAAGGAGGCAGGGCTGGTGCCCAAGATCTGGACGTACGTGGAGCCCCACGTACTCTGGACGTACGTGGAGCCCCACACCCAGTGGGCCAGCTCTGGACGTACGTGGAGCTCTGGACGTACGTGGAGCTCTGGACGTACGTGGAGCTCTGGTGAGCTCTGGACGTACGTGGAGCCCCACACCCAGTGGGCCAGCCTGGGACTGTGGAAGGAAGCCTGGGAGGAGCCTGCCCTGTGGCCCACTGCCCTTCCTCCAGCCAAAGGGGTTTTGGTCTCCTTCTCCTGTGGTGGCCGCCCCTGGGTTCTCCCTGCTGTGGCCCCAACCCAGAGACAGGTGTGTGTAATGCTCATGGAGCATGGGGTCCCTGTCCCTCCATTGTCCCTCCGGCCCTTCTGGTGTGGGAAGGGTCTCCCCTGGGATTCTAACAGATTGCACGTCTGCTTTAGTCTTTGGGGTAAAAAAAAAACAAACAAAAAAAACATGTTATGTTGTTGGCAGCATCACACAGGCATTAGAGCTGGCCCCAAACTCAATTAGGCTTGGATCAGTCCCTGCTGCAGCTGGCCCACCCCTCCATGGAGCCGGGTCAGTGGCTTCCTTCTCCTTCCTTCTGAAATGACCTGTGAAGGACAGTGTAGGAAAGGGCATGAACTGGTGCTGCCACTCAATGGCCCCTCACTGAACCTGGGGGACCCTCAGCCCTGGTTCTCCTTCCTGGAGCACATTCCAGAAATCTCCAAGGTCGAGGGGTCTGGCTGCAAAGTCATCTATGCTACCCGACCCTCACTCTCAGCAGATCTAGCTTCCTCAGGCTCAAGAGGCCTCCTCATCACCACCAGCACCACACCATATGGCATCGTCACCTTCACCACAACTACCACCACAGTCACCACCACCATCATCATCACCATCATCACCACCATCACCATCATCACCATCATCTCCATCACTGTCCTCACCATCACCATCATCACCGCCATCACCACACCGTCACCACCATCATCGTCACCAGCACCCTTGCTAACCATCAGCAGCATCAGCAGCTCCTGGATTTAGCCCTTGTTGTGCTGAGCACACTGGTCCCTTCGTTCCCACCAGAGTTCTTGGTGGAGGCTCTCAGGAACCTCATTCAGACGGTGCAGGTTCTGAGTACCCTGTGACGTGGAATACTGAGAAGCTGGGTTTCGAGCCTGGAGGTCACCCTGTACCTGCCCCCTGTGCTCCCCGTCGTTCCAGCAGAGATTTCCCTCTTTTCAGAGCCCCCCCACCCCACCTGTCCCAGCCTCATACCTCCTGCCTTGTGCCCACAGTGCAGCATGGGGGAGGGCTGGGGAGGACTCATAAACCTTTCCCTGAGCACGTGGCTGGAGGAGTCCTTTGTGTTTCATTCCCAACAACCTCCAGCCTTCTTGGGGGACAGCTGACCTGGAAGGCTGCAGAGCTGTGTTTGCACAAGCCTCACACTCAGTTTCCCCAAATCAGCAGAGGACTCTGATGGACGCAGACACACATACAGCTGCGGGAAGCAGGGCCCCAGCTGCACACCCCAGGCCTGGGGCTGGGCATGCAGCTATGGAAGGCCTGTGGGCATGGGAGTGCCGAGCAGTCACCCCCTGCCTGCCCTGGCTTGGCCTGCAAGGGCCTGTGTCCTCCCAGTCTGTGGAGACTTGGGACCCATGGTGAAGGGTGAGCAGTGCCAGGAGGCAGGAGGCCCGGGTTCAAGTCCCAACCCTGCCCCCAGTTGGGCTCCTCGAGCCTCTCAATTCAGCTCCCGGTCAGCTTCTCCGAAAAGATCAACAGAGAACATGCTTCTCCCGATGCTGGGTGCTCCCTGGGCAGGGACCCCCGCTGCCAGGCTGTGGGCAGGGCCTGACACCTCCCCCCTTGTATGTCTCAATGGCAGTAGAAGGTAAACCTGTGTCCCCATCACGCAGCAGCTCTGGGGCCTGACCTGGAACCACGGTGAGACAGTGACACCCCAGGTCTGCCAGAAAGCTCACAAATGCCGTGCCAGGAGCGGCAGGCCTCCAACGTGCCAGCGAGCAGGTTAAATGGGGAGTAGTAAGGAAAAGTGTCCTGCACCAGCACGGGTCCCCCTCCCCTCTGTGAGGGTCAGGTGTGCTCTGGAGGACACCTGCTCCCCAGAAAGGCAGGTGTGCACCGAGCCCAGACAAGCACTGAGAAAAGAACCAGACACACAGTCATTAACCCAGCTTCGACCATGCCAGCTGCTTGCTCATGCATCCACATGCTCTGTGGGACCACCAGATCCGAGCGCACACTTGCCTACTTGGGTCTGTAAAGATCCTGAGAGGACAGCATCCCAGAACCTGAATTCTGACTTCCTCAGCTCTGTCCAGCCCCCAGGACATTCTGCCCTAAGCGGGATCACATCCTCTGTCCACCTGGCCTCCCAGGCCATCCTTTCTCCTGGCCCCTGAGCCCAGGGGGCCGCCTGCCAGGCCCAGCAGGTCCCCCTGCCCAGAGACACAGATGGCAGATGTGCTCATTCTCCTGGACTGGCTCTGCAGCCAGGCCACGGCGGCCCTGGGACCCAGAGCCCACACCAGGGGCCCCGTGATGCCTCGGAGCGGATGCAGACCTGGCGCACCTTTGGGGGTCCGCCTTGTGCATCCAAGGTCACAGAGTGCCCCACGCCCCCCAGCTTCCTCCTGTGCAGCGGAGTCCTCAGCCGGAGGCTCACTTTCCAGGCAGGAATTAGCATGAGACCCGAGTCCAGAAAGGCGTTCTCGTCCGAGGAGGACAGGTGTGCACGGCCGGCCTGGAGCTCTCTGGCCGCCCCTGCCTGGGGTCCCCTCCCCACCCCGTGAAGCACCACCCCCGGGGCTGAACCAGGCTCCCAGGCAGTCAGGCTTGAGGCCCTGGACCTAATAACAAGCTCAACGCTGAGCCATTTGCGGAGTTCACTCACACTCCAGAAGGGTAACGGTGCTTTACATGTGTGATTTCTCTCGAACCCTCCAAACGGCCACATTGTTCTCCAGAAGGCCCGGGAGATGATTTTAATCAGCTAACATTCCCCGAGCACCTGCTCTGTGCACGTGTGACATCCGCACCGGCTCCTGGGACCAGCACCGTGGCCCGGGGGTGGCCCTCGGCCCGGAGCGGGAACAGCCCATCCCGGGAAGTGGCTCTGAAGGCGTCCACCGGCAAAGACAACCATGAGAGCCGTCGCCTGCACAAGCCCAGAAGGTGAGGCCCCTCGAGGAGGAGAAAGCAGGAAATGCCTTCACGGAGCCCTTACGAACCACAGGTAACTTGTAGTAATGACCTCATTAAGCCCCCAGAGCCGTCTTTCAGGGAGGGGCATGAGCCCCTTCTTCACAGACCAGAAGACTGAGGCCCGGGAGTTTCCGTCTCCTGGCTCTTCTCTGCACGGCCGGGTGAGTGCCGCCCTCTAGATGGGCCCCCCCAACCACCACTGCTCCCATAGCCCCCCAGGAAGCCAGGACAAGGGGCTGCTGCCAGTACCCAGGTCCAGACTCTTCTGGGCTCTGCCCCCCACGAGCTCCAGCAGCAGAAGTCCCACCTGGGTCCCCGATGCCCCCGCGGGTCAGACCTTCCTGATGCCCCGCCCTCTTCCTCTCCCACGGCCAAGTCTCCTTCCTCCCAGCAGGCATCCCCTCTCCTGGAAACCTTTGTCCACAACCCTCTCCCCGCTCTGCCTCTCCCTCCAGGAAGCCCAGCCCCCACCCCTGCTGTCCCTGTGAGGGCCGTGGGGTCATCTGTGTCACAGTCCCGGACCCAGCGTGGTGGAGGACCACCCACAGCTCTGTGGAGGGCCCCGGGGAAGGAAGGACGACGGATGGAGGGGTGCAGACACACAGGACTGGAAGGCCCCTGGGCCGCCGGCCCAAGGGGTCTCAGCTACACAGACGCTTAGAAACGGAGCCTGTGCAGGTGTGGAACCAGAGTGGACTCAGCGTGAGGGCACGGGGCCTGGGGCTGGGCGGCCTGCCCGCGTCCCCTCCCTGACAGCAGCGGTCCAGGACTGGTGCCCTCACCCCCCGATTTCACTCCTCCCACTCCTGTCACTCAGGGGTGCCCAGGAGGTGGGCGTGAGGGTCTCCGTGGACCCCAGTTTAACCAGAGCACCAGGGCCACAGGCACTTCCCACAGCCAAGGTGCTTGTGATCAAGCTGCCGGCCAGGTGCCTGTGAGTGACCAAGCTGGGCCGTGTAGCTGTGCGTCTGCACACATGTACGTGATGCTGCACGTGCCAGCATGGGGGTGTGCACACACGTGTGCGTATATGCACACGTGTGCGTGCGCCCCTGCGTGTGGCCTCTCATTTAGGAACCGAGTGGGAAGTGCAGAGCCAGCTCCAGCCCCGCCCGGCGGGAAGCACCTGGAAGTTTCCTCCTGGTTTCCCGTCACCAATACGCATCAGTGCCAGCCCTTCACGGGGAAGCTGAGACACAGCCCAGCGGACCCCCTCACGCACCCGACTGCGGGGACCTCAGACGCAGCTGACCCCGAGGCGCCAGAGTCTGGCCCACGGCAGCGGCGACAGAGGCCAGCGCTGCCCGCCCCGGGCTGGACAGATGGACAGGGCCAGCCGTGCTAATTTGCCCGGGGACCGCAGGGATTGCGCCGCTCCACTCAGCGCCGGGCCCTCCACTGCCCGCAAATGGCGTGGCTCCCTTCAGAATAAACTGTTTCTTCATTTCCATTAGCATGTGAATCTGCTTACTTTACTCAACGGCTCGGAAAAGACAAACCACCCAGGACAAAGCCAGCGGGGCTGCAGCTCCGGCCACGTTCTCCGTTCTCCGGGGACCCCGTCTGGCCCATGCAGGGGCCCAAGCCTCTCCGGCAGGTCTGACCCACATGGGTGTGTCCCCTGAAGCTTCCCAGACCCTGCCGGTGACAGGGGGTCAGGCCACACACCAAGAAAGGGGTGGCCGACAGCTCACACACATGTACACGTGCTGATTATAGGTCCACGGACACTGACCCTCAGGAGGCAGACCTAAGTGGGACATCGCAGGGTTCCAGAAACGTCTGCCCTGTAAAGAGCTGGCGCAGACCCTGACATCTGCACTGATCCAGGATCCTGGAGCGAAAGTTTGGAGGATGAGGAAGGCCCGGGGCTCCCATCTCTCTGCTCCACGAGGCGCATAAGGGGCCTCCTGCAGGGACAGCCCATGAGGCTGGGAGGTCAGAGGGCACCCTGGGTGGCCCCCAAGCTCTCCTCAGCCTCTCCTCCTGGAGCCCACTTTCCGCTGGCCCTCCCGGGCAGCCTTTCCCTGGGGCATGGAGGAGCCGGCTGGGCACTGCCCTGAAGTACAGGGATGGTATCAGGACAGCTGACGGTGTGTGGGGACCCGTGTGCCGGGTCTGGGGTACAGGGCGAGGTACTGGCCTGTGGACAGGCCAGAGGCCATGTGGAGATGAGCTAGCACATGCAGAACTCCCTGGACCCTGCCTCCCCGGCAGGGTCAGCCGCATAGGGCTCGGGAGAACAGAAACAAAGCTAGAGTCTCTGCAGGGACGGCCCCCCGGGCATGGGAGACACCTACATGCTTGCAGCTCCAGAAACACCTTCTGTGCTGCACTGACCACTGGAAACACCAAGGCCCAAAAGCAGTGGGGGAGGGAGGAGGGCCACCTGGCCCCTAGGGAGCCCCACAACAAGCCACTGGGGACATGCCTGAAGCCTGAGGCCACGGGGACAGCTTGCTGGCCCTTCCAGGGATGCCCGAGCTCACTTGTTGCTATGATCGTGGCTGATCATTACATACGAAGGAGTGACCCACCTTATCTTGGTATCACAGAGGGGGATGGGAGCACAGAGAGGTTAGGAGACTTGCCAAGTCAGCTTGACAAGCTGAGAAGTGACCACGCAGGGAGCTGAGCTGTGCTCAGTCCGACCAGAGCCCCACACGCTTTGTGTTCCATGAGGCCCCCCGGTGGGAACCTTGGGGGGGGCGCGACCAGCTCCCGGGGGCAGCAAGAGCCAGAGGAGCCAGGACACAGCGGAAGGAAAGGGGGAGATGCGGCGGAAGGACGGGCCCAGGCCAGTGTTTGCAGCAGCCCCGCAGTTCAGTGTCCAGTGGGGCCACCTGTGGGCCCCGAGGGGTGGTGCCGGCCCTCTCTGACCCCAGTTCCCCACCTGCCACATGATGACAGCTCGGTGGAGCGACTCCCACGGCCACTGGTCAGAGCTCCTCACGGTGCCGCACGCCCAACAGTGGATGGGTCACCGCATGCACGGAGCTGAATGTCGCACACAGCGGCGGCCGGCCCCACGGCAACTCTGTGGCTAGGGCGGGGCCACCCCCGATGACCAGCACCGGGGGCCCCCAGGGATGACAGCGCCATGACCCCCCACACGCTGGGACAGATGTCCCTCCCGTGTTGTGTCAAGGACCCTCAGTTCCAAGTCACATGGTGCTTGTCAAATCCCAAAGCCCCACCATGACAGTGCTCCCTGATGCCACAACGGAGGCCCGTCCACGGGACCCGGCGCATGGCCTGGCACTGACCTGGGGCCAAAGGGCCCGTAGCTGCCCGTGGCCCTGCAGGACGGGTGACCTGCCTCATGCCTGGCACCTGATATGGCATAGAGCAAGTAGGGGGGAGCAGGACGGGCACCCCAGCTCTGTGATGCACGTGGGGACCCTGAGGTCAGGCAGGCCCGCAGCTCATGGACTGTGAAGGAGGCTATGGATGCACATCGGGGGACAGCCGAGACTGAGGCTGAGGGCCTGGCTGGGCCTCCCCTCCACGGCACTGCCCCAGGCCCGGGCCAGCTGCATAAACGGTCCCAGCTCAGCCCTCTCCGTGCCTTGGACTGAGCTGGGGGTCCAGACTCCACCCCCAAGATCTAAAGGCTGGGGGTGGGTGGGGGGCCGCCGCCACCCCCTCACACAGCAGACACATGGGGCCATCTGTGCAAGCTGTGTTCGCAGCGTCCATGGACTCTGTGAGGTTGTGGCCACACAAACGGTACCCCAAAGCGAGACCGGAGAGAAGGCCGGCAGACGGACAGCCCAGCCCAGCCGGGGCCAAGGCACAGGCCTCGGGAAGAGAGCAGGCTCCCCTGGGTCTCACGCTGCAGCTCCTCCTGACCTGGCCCCGAGGATGCTCTCCGTGGCCTCACCTCTGCCCTGCGCGGCTGCTGCCAGTCCGCATGCTGTCCTCACGGCCGGGCACTCTCACGGTTTGAGCTCCTGGCGCAAGGCTGCTCTAAACACACCTTTCCTCCTTTTTTTTTTCCCCCTTAGGGAAGCAGGCTCCCCGAGCAGAGAGCCCGACGTGGGGCTCAATCCCAGGACCCTGAGATCATGACCTGAGCCGAAGGCAGAGGCTTAACCCACTGAGCCTCCCAGGCGCCCCTCCTCCCTTCTTTTGAGTTATCTTCTCAAGACAAAAGTCTAGGAACGGAATTACATGACCAAGGGTCCGAGCATTTCCGTGGCCCTGGACGCGCCCCGCTAGGATGCACACAGAATGAATTCAACCCCAAGCCTGGCCCTCCCCGTGTCTGCCTGTCTCTCCCACAGGAGCCCTGGCCACGTCCTGCACTTGGTGTGTGACTGTCAATGGGACAGAGGGTCACAGGCAGCGTCCGGCGCCCTTGGGCCTGAATAAATCCCTCCCACCTTTACTCTGAGCAGGTGCGGGAGTCGGCACCCAGGAAGCACGGATTCTGGGGATCCGAGAATCACACGAGAAGCCACGGTCCCAGCCTGCCTCTGAGTGTGTGCTGGCTCGGTGGTGGCTGGGACTGAGGGCTTCCAGGGTGGGGCCTCCCCACCCACCCCATTAGCCCCTGAGGGGCGCCTTGTCCCCGCCCTGCACTGTCCCCAAGGCAGGAAGCTTCCGGACTAAATGAGGGTCTGGGGTCCCCGGGATCCCATCAGGGTGGGTCATCAGATGACCTGGGAGCTTCCTTCTCCGGGTGCGACCACGGGCTCTGGCTGCTCCTGCTCCGAACACCCGTGTCTGTCTGTCTGTCTGTCTACTGCAGAAGCCTCCAAGTGCCCCCGGTCCTACTTAATTTCTAGAAGTTACGAGACACTGCAGGTGTCTGCTGCGCCTGAGTTTGTGGGGTGCACTACGCTGACTTCCTCACAGCCTAGAGGACTCCTCTCCTCCTCGTCTCCCCCCGCGGCCAGGCTGCGGCTGGCTCCTCACTACTGGGTAAATAAAATTGCCTCCACTGGCCCCGAAATACACATCAGCTCTTTGCCTCGAGTGGGCCCTGCCGGCGTCGGTGCAGCTGCGGGGGAGGTCAGGACGGTAAATCCCAAGAGCCCTGCCCGCCTACATGGCACCCCGGCTGGGAGCATGGGGAAGGCCCCGGGCAGCCGGGACCGTGAGCGCCCTGGGGAGGAGGGCGCCCCAAGGATCGCCCGAAGCCTTGGCTGTCCAGAGAGGAGCAGCCGGGGGCGGCAGGAGGGACGGAAGCCTGCACGCTGGGCTCAGGTCGGGAGCCCGGAGCCGCACAGCGCGCCACCCCCGTCCCGCTCTGGCAGTAGGTGGACGTCAGCCCAGCCTCAGGGCGTGAGGGCACGGCGCCCAGTGTTCCGTAGACCCTGCGCAGAGGTCTTGCTGGGTGGAGTTGGAAAAGGCGAGAGAGGACAGCGATTCACAGAGTGTCCGGGGCCGGGGGCGTGGTCACCACTATCGGTTCTAAACCCTTCACGCAAGAGTGTCTGGCCCAGGAGACGGGTGAAGGGCTCACCAAGTGCGGGGAGTGCACGAAGCGGGCGCTGGGGTGCCCGGGGATGGGGACGAGCTGTCACCGGGGGGTGGGGACAAGCTGTCACCGTCACTCAGAGAGGATCAGACCCACAGAATGGTGGCTAGAACGTAGGTCAGGGGACATAGGGGAAAACCGGGAGGGGCAGGAAGGGGTCAGGGAGGGCCTCGTGCAGGCCTGGTCCTCTCTCTCCCAGCCTTCCAGAATCTTCTGTGACCCGCCAGTTATGCAGCCGGTCTGGAGTGGGTGCCCCTGTAAATACGTCCATCGTTTCCCTTGCGATGCCTGAGAGCAGGTGCATCCGGTGGGTCACCGCCCGTCCGCGCACACTGCTGCATGGAGCCCTGTCTCCCTGGCCCTCACTCAAGATGGGCACGAAAGTGAAGCCAAAAGCCTCATGGGAAGGGGTGTATCCGCCCCTCCCTAAACTGGTTCACAAACTGTCCCGTAGACCCTGTCCCACAGATCATCAAGGGGACACAGCGGAAGAGTGCTCCTTGCTAAGCCAGCGGAAGCATCCGCCGGCGCGAACCGGAGCCAGCAGGAGCCGCCGGCCTGCAGGTGGGGTCTGGCCCGAGTCCCTGACCTGCTCTGGTCTCCTTGGTTACAGGAGGCGGAGGAGTTCAGCAGCCCGCGTCCATGCAAAACAAAACCTCTCGGAGACACAGCTCTGTGGCTCGCGGGCGCGTGCTGGCTGCCTTCCCCACCTCCTCGCACAGGGCTGTTAGGGCCCAACACAGGAGGCCCATGAGATCCGGCCCAGAAAGACCCATGGGGAACGCAAGGGGCATGGGGGCTGGCCCAGCTCGGCCTCCGGGACCCCTGAGCTCAGGTGGGTGCTTTGCCTTCTGGGCAGAGGACCACACTCACTCCCTCAGGCCCGACCGAGAGTCCCCTGCCTCCTGCGAGCCGGCAGTCCGAGAACAGGTTACACTAAAGAAGCCGTGTCTGCGGGATGTCCACAGGAGGCCCTGGGGCCAGCCGGGAGGGCTTCCTGGAAGAGGCAAGGTTCAGGAAGGAGAGAAGGCAGTGAAGACAGAGGGAGGGGCACATGGAGAAGACCCCAGGCAGGTGTGTCATCACTGCTGTGAGCTTGGAGCATTCAGGGAGCTCCAGAGGCCACTGGAGTGGACGCTGCCATTGGGGTCGAGGCAACCCACTGGGGGACAAGGTCCCCTGTGCAGCTCAGCGACCCACCAGGGTCTTCGAAGGGCCACGGTCCTCCAGGCTTTGCAGGGAGGTGAGCAAGGGTCTGAGGGCTCCCAACCCATTAGCCAGGACCCCGGCCCTTGGCCCCGCCAAACCCGGCCCAGACGCCCAGGAAGCATTTTCCAGAATGAGCTGCCCGTTGTAGGCGCGTCCTCCATGAGGTTCCAGCACATTCAGTCAGCACCGGCCCAAGGGCTCAGCCAGCTCAGGTCCATCCCCTGAGCACGGGGCTGTGGGCCCCGGCTAGGAGCCCTCACCCTGTCAGAGAGAAGTGGGTATGTTCCAGCAGCTTCCCAGCACCCCAGCCCAGGGACAAAAGCGGTGAGGCAGCATCTACGCAGCCGAGAGGGCGGCCACCCCTCCACCGACCCCAGCTCCCCATCCACGGCACAGAAGACCCGGCCAGCAACAACGGGAAGCATCTGGGGGGCAGGGCTGGGATGCGGGGAGGCCTGGAGCAGGTAGGCAGGGACGGTGGCCCTCAGGAGACCATGGCAGCCCGGGCACCCGGAGGAGCCTGAGTGAGCGGCTGCGATGGGCATCTGCGTCTCTCACGCTCTGCCCAGGAGACTCTGACGCGCCCCGGCGTGCAGGGACCCACCCGTGGGGCCACACGGAGACCTGGGCTCTGAATCAAGACCCGGGGCACTGAGGCAGCTGTGTCACCCGGGTCAGAAGAAACAGCCACTTGCCCGAGGAACTCACAGCCTCACGTCCCCGTGGAGTCGCTGCGCGGACACCTCGCTGGCGTTTCCTTAACGTTTGCTGGGAGCCCGCGAGGAGCCCGGAACTCTCCACTGAGCTCTGACTCCAGGTCTGAGGTAGGACCTCAGCTTTAGGGGTGAACGTGTGTCCCAAGGAGTGAGTGACTGAAGTCGGCTGAACCCTGAGACCTGGGGATCAGGGAAGGCGGGGGCTGGCGAGCCTGGCTCAGCAGGATGGGCGAGAAGCCCCCCCAACCCCGGACCGGGGGTCAGTGTGCTAACGTCCCCCGAGTTAGAGGGGGACGGAGGTGGAGAGAGGGCCCTTCTGTGTCCCCCTGAGCCCCGTTCCCCATGCCACACGGCCGCTCAGCTCGTCTGCAGACAAACTCCTGTGCGAGCACCAGGTTCTAGGAGGGACACCCGGGGTGGGGACGGGGAGGACCCGTGGCAAAGCCACGCAGGCTGACAGAGTCACAGCCATCTCCAACGTCAGGACACGCTGCTCTCCAGGAGCTGGTGAAGTCAAGAGTCCCCTTTGAACCCCATATGCTGGGGAGACAGGCAGGGAGCTCCCCACCCCGGGGCAGCCTGGGGGCCGCGCGGCTCCGAAGCTTGCCTGCTCACGGGCACGGCCCCTGAGGGGAGCGAGGGCCTCGGCCTGCGTGAGGCTGGCCCTCTGCGCTCCCGGGTCCAAGACAGGAACGCCCGCCCCCGGCCCCCCAGAGTCCATACCTTTAATCAGGAGAAGAAAACTTGGCAAAACCCAGATTACATCTTAAAATCAGACAAAATCTTCTCTCTACAACTTCTCGACGGCGTAATTTAGTGAGAACAGTCTTAATAGTTATTTTTTCTTTGAATAGTTACTGTAGAATATATTAATTTTCAAGATGGTTCTCTGATTAGCGTGACTCATTAGCTGCGTGGGAACGGTGCCCCAGCGCGCAGGGGAGGAGGCCTTGCTTTGTGATGAGCACCCGGCCCCACCCCGCAGAAAACACTCCCCGTCTGGGTAATCAAATTAGGTTGAGAGGAAGAAGCGAGAAAAAGGCACAGTTGTCACGAGCTGTTTCCTTACTTCATTAGGATTAAGAAATGTAAGTAGAGACGGGAAAAAACAACAACCTCCGATTATATTTTTTGGGCAAATTCTCATGAACTGACAGGAGCTACTGGACAGGGAAGACGCGAGAGGCAGCCCGGCTTTAATCTCAGGATACGGAGGACGGTGTCACCCCCCCCGGCTCCGGAATTGGAGGGCTTCCCGCTGGGGGACTGCACCTGAAGCCCCCGTCCTTTGCTCGGAGACGGGCAACCCTTCCTTGAGAGAGGCCACCTGGGGCAACCGTGTGTCGGTCTCTGGGGAAGCAGCGGGGGGTGGGCAACCACAGAGGTGTGGTCCTGCCTGCACGGGAGAGACCCAGGCCGCGGCCAGGTGACGCGGAGGTTGACAACACGGACTCCGTCCTCGGGCAACCCAGTGTCCTGATGCCCCGAGCGATCCTACTCACAGAGATCTCATTCGCTATGGGGCCCACGAGATTTTGGAAAGAGCCGTCCTCTGTCTGTCCATCCGTCCCTCCACCATCCCTCCACCCACCCACAAATGCAACCATCCAGCCAGCCATCATCCCTCCATCCACCCATCTACCTGTCATCCATCGATCTCACCTGTGTACCCATCCATCCATCCATCCATCCGTCAAATATACAACTACCCATCTGTCCATCCGTCTACCATCTGTCCATCTACACACTCATCCATCCATCCGCCCACAAATCCAACCATCCCTCTATCCATCCATCCACCCACCCACCCATCTATCCGATCATCACCCATCGATCCGTCCGTCTGGCCATCTGTCCACCCAAACCTTCGGTGTGCTGAGCACCAGGAACCCCTGCACTTGCTCTCCTTCTCCCAACAGAGAGAAGGTCAGAGGAGTGTGGTAGCCTTAGACACGGTCATGGCAGCTGCTAACGGCCGATGAACCCACCCCTCAGGGATATGTCCTCTCCTCCTGTTCTCTGGAGAAGATTCGGAAGGGAAAAACAAGGAGGCTGACGTCCCTACCGGGGTCTCTGTCTGACACCACGGCACGTGAGGCCTATGTGCTGTCAAGACCAGGATTCTTACTCCCGGGCCCTCCCTTCCTCTGAGCTTATCCTGCGGTCCCCACACAAGGTCGGAGGGCGGTGATGGAGGGAGTGGGGACAGCCCGTGGGCTCTACAGCTTCTGCCTGAGGCTCCTTCTGCCTGGCTGTGAGCGGAGCTGTGAGGAAGCGTCGTGTGAGTGCCTGTGACAGAGCAGCTGTGGGGCGGCCGTGGGGCTGACGTGTGGTGTAGGGATGCGGGATCTGTACTCTATTGGGGGGACCACCGAGTGTCCGTGGAGCCAGAGGCCCCTGGGCAGCTCCTGGAACATCTCCAGGCCCAGCCCCTCCATCTTCCGACAGCCCCGTCCTCCCTGGCCTGAGGCGGACCTGTGACAGAGGGGCCTGACGGCCTGGGAGACCCTTGCCTGCCCCCACAGCAAGGGCACCCGGGGGACCTCTCAGGCTGACCGGTTCGGGGATGCTCCAGAGACATGGCTGGTTTCCGTGCGGGCACTGGGGTGACCTTGCTTCCCCTGGGGAGTCCTCGGTGCCCAGAGGTCTGAGCAGGAAACGGTGTTGCATTTCCGGACCTTCCTTAAGTCACACCCTGAGACAAGGAGCCCGTTCGTACCAAACAGATACCAGAAAGTTCCCAGGAGCCTACCCTGCGCCCCCTTTCCCAGGAAGGCAGGGAACTGAGGGTTTTCCTGGCGGACACCCCCCGTTTCTAGGTTCAATGCTGCCTGTTTCCGTGTCCCTCCGAGCCCAGCTGCCCTGCCTCAGGAAGCCCCGTGGCTCGCTGGACTCAGGCACCCCCCCACCCCCTGCACAGAGGCCGAGCAAGGGGCCACGTCCTGGTCCCCCCTCTTGGGAAAATGTCGCTTTGACTTCAGTTAAGGATCTGCTCCAGGGTCAGGAGAATCATGGTGCCTGGAAAAACGACAGATCTGAAGGAGTCTGTACCTTGGAGTTATTTCAAACGCGCCCTGCGATATGGAGCTCACATGCAGCGGTTTGGCTGGGCCTGGGGAGCGGGGTTGGGGGCGGGATGCCGCAGTCCTGGCTGCAGGCACGGGTGGGGGCGCCGGCCGGACCAGAGCCCAGGCCAGCTCTGCAAACAGAGCCTCGTGGCCTCGCCTGGAAGGGGACCAGTGGCTCCTACAATCGGCAGCTGTGGCCTCAGGATGGGGCAGACGGAAGGGGCCTCTGCAGCCGAGCCCCAGCCCCGGGGGGCACGGGGCCCTGGTACCCGGTCCACTGCACGGCCAGCCGCTCCGCCGTGAGATAATCCACCTCCGCCACGAAGCAGCACTCTAGCTGGTGTCTGCGAGGAGTGGGCTAAACGAGGTCACCGGCACACCGGGAGGGTCGGTCCCGGATTTCGCTGGTGACAGCCGGGGTTGCTATGGTGTAACTTCATTAAAGTTACCTAAGTCGGAGACCCGAAGGAAAGGAAGCCAGCTGTCACTCCCCTAAACCTCCAGCCACCTTTGACAGGAAGATCTGGTAACGGCGAATCCCTAAGAAACCTGCTGTGGGCTCAGGCACGGACGAGGCCACCGTGAGCGGCCGGGCGCCGCACTGTCCCTCCCTGACACCGGCACGAGTCGCTGAGGCTATGAGTCTGGCCCCGACACAGAGGACAGAGCCGCGGTGGGAGCACCGACACACAGACCGCACCCAAAGCCAAGCGCCCCCAACGCGTCCCCATGCAGGACCTTCATGCGGAGACTCTGTGGTGGTTTTCCTGACCCCTGGCCAGGTCGTCACAGGCCACAGGTGGCCTCGACAGAGTGCGCGGGCTTCAAGGGTCACGGAACACACACCAAGGAAGGTGTGGCCCCGGGCGGGTTCTGCTGCTGACCCGCAGCGGGTCCCAAGGTCACCGGCCCTGCCAGCCAGCACCCCGTCTGCCTGCAACCTCGGGGTCCAGTCCTTCTCCTGAGCTGGTCATCACAGCTCCACGAGGTGTGTGTCGCAACAGATGCCCGAGAGGTGAGGCCACTGGCTTCAGAGGTCACATCTGTCACCCCGAGGCCAGACTGTGGCAGGACTGGGGGTCCTGCAGGCCGTGGTCTTGGGAACCCAGGCTGTTGGACACGACAGGAGGACAGCCCTGGGCAGGTGACATCTATTGTCCCCAGGGACTGGGACCAAGCGGAAACTGAGGGCGGCTCTGGGAGCCACATCCATGTCCTAGAAGGTCCGAGGGCTGCTACTTCCATCCCCCTGTGCGGGGTGGGGTGGGGGGCTGCGGCCTGGCGCTGAGCCTCCTCCCGAGTCTAAACACAGACCACAGCTAGGGGGGGCGGCGAGAAGGAGACACACGGGCGGAGGGAACCACTTCCAGTTCCCCGAGGAACGGGGCCGCACAGTGACCTCAGGTGAGCAGTCGTCCTGACCACCAGCAAGAGGGGAGCGAGGGCCCTGGAGACCAGACAGGCGCTCCCCTCAGCGGCTCCCGCGGACCCTGAGACCATCTATTCACGGGTCCGAGCCTGTGTGGAGGCGCTGGGCAGGACACCGCGCGGGCCTGGCAGCCTGACCCCTGCCCGCACTCGGACCTTAGAGGAGGGCCGGCACAGCTCCGAGTGCCCCTGACGTCCCGCGGCTTGTGCCACTGCCGGGCGCAGCGTGACGAGCCTGGGCTACCCAACTCCTCCCCAGCTGGTCCGTGGCCCCTGCGAGGTGAGGGCCACACCGGCTGGGCCAGAGCCCCAGGGGACCTTGGTGTGCACAGCCAGAGAACGCCAGCCCGGGGTGGCTGCCGTGCCAGGGCCCGGCCATGGCGGGGCCTTCCCTCGGGGTGGCGTCTGTCCCACGTGGCCTGCGCTCCCTGCTCAGGGGGGCTGTTTCCTTACCGGCAGCGGCGGCCTTGCCCTGCTCCGCCAGGGTCCCTCCCCTCCCTGCCCACCTCGGGCCGCCCGGGGCTGAATGGGGACCCAGAGCACCAGGACGCAGGCGGGCAGGGGAGGCGGAAGCTGAGCCCTTTCTGTGTGTCCTTCCCTCGCTCGGCTCAGAGAATCAGCCACGGCCGGCAGCCACCGGGGCCTCAGGGCCGACGGGTCCCCTACCTGGTATGCACAGAGCCACGAACCCAGAGGCGCTCACAGCACAGCCGGCAGGGGCCCGGGCTGTGGCGACACCGGCGGATCAGCTGCAGGCGTGGTAAAGCCTGAGCCTCGTGCACACGGCGACACGGCTCGTTCTCAGGACAGTGGCCAGCGGCCTCCAGCGGCCTCCGGGACTCCAGGACAACAATGTCCTCCAGGTCTACAAGGGGAAACTGAGAGCTGGCGGTCAGCTCAAGGCCATCTGTGAGAAAGAGGGAGAGCAGGGGCTGCGGGGGCATGCTCCACACGCGGGGTCCACTCTGGGGGACAGGTGGGGGCAGGCTGCACTCTGGGAGGCTCGTTTTCTTAACAAGCCTTTATTTCCTCAGCACTGTTCCTGTAGACGGGGACAAGAGGCCTCCCCGTGACGCCACAGCGCAGAGACAACCTTCGGACACTGGAAGGGGGTTCCCGGGCTCCTCCTGCTCAGCTTGGGCAGCACGTCGTCGGGACGTGCGCGCCAACTGGCCAATGCTTACCATTCTGTTTCCTTCCCCAAAAGTCCAAGCCTGTGTGTGTTTCCCACATCACAGCTCTAGAAGTTCCACACTTTGCAAGGGAGGAGGGTGCGTGGGGCACGGGCGTCCCCGGTGCCGGGAGCATCACGGGGAGCTCCCATGCGTGGTGTCCCCTCCCGTGAATTCCAGCCCCAGGAAGACTGTCGAAGAGCAGCTCCCCATCTCTTCTACGAGCTGCTCCAAGTCTCCAAGCTCCAAGTTCCCGGCCCCAGGAGCTCTGCCCACACCACGGGGAGGTCCGTTCCCAGGGCAGCGCTGCGGGGAGGCGGCGGGGTTTGGTCTCCGTCCCGTGTGCGCCGGGGAGCACAGTGGGTGGGACATGGTGCCAGGTCTGAACACACGGGACGGGTCAGAGGTCGCATCTTTCCAAGCACAACTAACTGAATGGAGGGGCAGGAGGAAGCCGGGCCCTGGGGTCTGCGCTGTCTGCGTGCAAGGCCCAAGCTCTGTGTCTCCTGGGACAGATGCTGCCCGGACGCTTTCCCAGGGGTTCCTCCACAGGGAACCCTCCCCATGCAGCCTTGGGAATCTGGCCGCATGGGCGGGTTGGTGCAGACTCCCTCCTCCAGGCGGCCTGAGGCCGTAGGGAGCTAGTGACACCCAGGGCAGGGGACGGTGGGCCCCCCCGCCGCCGACGATGCACGTGGCAGGACGGCCTGTGGCCTTTCCGGAAATGATGGCTCGCTGGCCACACGGGCACATCTGATCAGGCTCAAAGTGGGGACCGGGGTACCTACGGCCTGAGTGGGTCTTGGGTTTGGGTCAGACAAGGCCAGGGACGCTGAAGCGCGGGTCCCCTTCTTCTTAGGGGCTCCAGAGACGGGTCAAGTCCTGCTCTGAGCACCTGGTCTGTCCTCTGAGAGGGCTAACGGCCCGGGTCCCACCTGCAGCCTCGCGGGGCCGGGCCGGTACGAGTCAGGGCAGCCAGTGCCGTGCTGGGGCCGCGACACGAAGGCCGGGCAGCCCACTGCCTCACCGTGCCGGGCTCCCGGCAGGAACTCCGTGGCCCTGGCGGCCGCCGGCCGATGCTTTTGTCGGCCCTCGGAATGCAAGAGAAACTGAATTAACGCGCGGCAAATCACAACGCGGCCTGGGCGTTCAGAAGCGCGTCTGTGCCCCAGCGAAGCCCGCGAGACACAAACATCCGCGGGGAAGCGGCTTGGAGGCCGGACGCGGTATCAGCGTCAAGGACACTTTCCTAACGTGGGACACCCACGTCTGGCCCGATAAGACCCCAGGAACGTCAAGATCCCGTCGGCTGGTCAGGAAACGGGGTGTTATCACAGGGTTCCTGTCCTTTCCCGAGTCCGGCCCCTGACTCGGAGCCACTGTCCTCCTTCCTGCAACACGTGCCCCCTTGTCGCACCAGAGACAAAGGCATCACGGCGCCCTCGGGCAGCGGCTGCCCGCCTTCCCACACACAGGCAGGCCCTCTCAGACCCCACCGCGCGCAGGCCGCTGGAGGGGGGCGGCAGACCCCGGCTCCCTCCTGGCCCGGGACCCTCTACCAAACTCCTCACACAGGGGTAGCTTCCCGGTCCCCAGGCGGAGATGCCCCAGCTGGCCGTGGGCAGGAAGCAGGGGTCCTGCCCTGCCTGCCCTCTGCACCCCCCGTCCTCCGGGGTTCACGTTTGGGCTCCCCATCAGGACAGCCCTGAGCATGGAGGGTCGGGAGACTCAGTTACTCAAGACGTCTGTGCAGCAGGTGCGGACGGCTCTGGGGGACGTGGGGCAAGTGGCCCAGGTCCTGTCTTCAGGCCTTGACCTCAGCCCTTGGGCAGCTGGCGGCCCCTCTATAGGGCCCCTGGATGCACTGGGCCAATTGTCCATGGGCGTCTGGCACCAGCTCTGGCCTGGCCATGGCCCCCCCGAGAGCCCCCGCTGAGGCCGCCCGGAATCAGCACCTCCCATGACACCCGGTCCCGCACTGGGGACGGGACACGGGGAGGGTGGCCTGGCCTCGGGGTGCACCCTCAGGCCGGCTCCTCACCTCCCGCCTTCCCCGCCCCCTGGCTGCCCGGGAGCAGAGGCCAGAGGCAGACTCTGTGCAGCCTCCCCAGAGACCCGAGGGGGAAGGTGCTGGCCGCAGGCACGGAGCCGGGTGCCCGTGGGACCACGCGGGGGTGGACCTGCTCCTGGACCCCAGCGCCCATCCCTCTGTCGCAGGGACCCTCCCCGGCCCTGGGGAACGGTCTGCGCTCAGACCGTGGGTCTTAGAGCAACTGTTGCATGAGTTAGTGACATGCTGGGTAGTGACGTGGTGTGTGTGACAAAACCCAGACTCGGAGACTGACCCTGACGTCACCTGTGGAATCCGGTCAACGGTGGTGTGTCCACGTCGGGCCCTCGAGTGGGGCACGTGCAAGGTGCCAGGAACCAGGGGCACTGAATGGGGACAAGGATGTGAACCCGCTCTCCTCCCTGCTGTTTTCCTGTAAACCTAATAATACTTCTCCAAAAATAAAGCAAATCAATTAAAAACAAACAAAAGCTACCTGCTCCAGCCAGACCTTGGGAACCAAGGGACGGGCCCATCTCTTGGCAAGGGCATGAGGAGAGTGTGTACCCTCCGTGCAGAGCTGGGCCCTGGGCTTCCCTGCCCGGCTGCCTGACCACACTGGGCAGAGGACCCCCCAGTGTCTGCGGGGTCCAGCGTGGCTTCTGTGAGTGGGCTGACAGCCCCAGATGGGGGAGCCCGCCACACGTCTCTTTTGCCCATCTGCCCAGGCCTCATGGTGGGAGTCCAGCTAGGAAGACCACCCGTCCAGGCGACCAGTACCCCACCCTGTGGCCGGGCCTGAAGGCCAGGGCTGGGCTGGAGACAGCACTGGGGCGTGGGGGGACGTGGGGAGCACCCGGTACGTCCCTGCCGCACGCTCCCCACCGAGGGTTCACGAAGGCAGAGGACGGACAGGGAGGCAGACCTTCTGTGAGATCAGAATCGGCAGGGAGGGTGTGAGAACGGACAGTACCCGGTCGCCGCTGCGCTGCGGAGACGGTCAGAGACGATTAGCTAATTAGCTCTAACGTAATCACCGACGAGACCCATCCCTTCCATTCCGCCTCAAAAATGTCTCTCAGGCTTTACATAAAGCCACTGTGAGTAAAGAAGGGCAGACCTCTTCAGTAAATGACGCTCGGCCCGTCCGGTATCCACGTGCGGAGAATGAGACAGAATCGGAAACGGATCTCAGGCCACAGGAAACGCGCACCCACGGTGGGTCACGGGCCTCCACGTGCGTACTCGCCAGCGCAGGAGAGAACACCCCGCGACCTTGGGGGATGTCCTTCCCTAACGCGACACAGGCCACGCGACGGAGGAGGGAAGAGCGGTAAGTCAGGCCGCTTACAACCGCGCACCTCTGCTCGCCCCGCTCCCGGCCGGCCGAGGGAAAGCCCCGCCACAGAGTGAGGGGAGAGAGGAACCGCACCGCCAGCCTGGGACGGGGCGCGGAATGCAGAGACCGTGCGGCCAGGTCACTGGATAAAGACGCAGCCCGAGGAAAGCGGGGGAGATGCGGGCAGACATTCACTGAAGATGCACCCTGGCGGCTGCCCGAGCCGGTGACACCCTGCCTGGCGTCGCGGCTCAACAGCATGTCGGCTCCGCCAGGAAACACGGCCATGCGCCCAGCAGGACGGCTAACGGGGAAACCCTAGCAGCAGCAGTGCTGGCACGCACGCAGAGCACACGGGACCGCGCGCACGGCTAGGGCAGGTGCAGCGGGACAGCCGTGCGCAGGGAGGCCTGGAGGCGCCTGCCGCGTCCGCCGCGTCGTGTGTCTGCCCTTCCCGGGGACATGCCCGGGAGAAACGAGTGCATGTGTCTCCCAGAAGACGGCCCGCTCCAGTTCTCGGCGGCCGCATCCACCGTAGCCAAGCATCCCGGCCCCAAAACACTGTCGTCTGTAGAAGAGTCCGGCATCGCCCTCCGGGGAGGTTCCAGAGCGCCGGGAAGTTAGCAAAGTCCCACTCCCCACATGGACGATCCCACAGACACGACGGGAGAAGCCACACATCACCCGATTCCACGCGTGTGACTCCCCGAGGCCGTCACAGACCCCGGGGTGCTGGGGACCCGACGGGATGGTGCCGCGGGCTCGGCGGGGCCGGACGCACCCAGCTTTTTGCTTAGGTCGGTGCGCGTGCCGGGGTGGGCACCTCTTGCGGCGCCTTTAAAAGGAACACACACCTGCCCGCGGTTCCTAACTCCCACGTGGGGTCCCGCGCCCTTCTGTGCGTGTCCACACGGGCCCGGCTGTGAGGGTATGAGGCTGTGCGGTGTAGACGCATGGGGTCGCTGCGGCACCGGGGCTGGGCACACCCCGTTTCGCGAGCCGCGGCTCCGTGACCGGCCGAGGTGTGGGGGCGTTTCCTGGACGAGCTCAGCTCTCAGGCGCCGGCCCAAGGGCAGATGCATTTGTGAGAAAACACGCCGGCGGCTGGGGTTCACCGTGACGCCTCTCAGCTCACCCGCCGTGGCCTCGGACTGTGAACACGGCCCCCTTCCCAGTTACAAATACGACCTGTGTTCAACCCACCGGCTCGACGATGTCCCCAGGACACTTAGAATGACCGAAGTAAGAGCCCAAGCAGCCAAGCCCAGGCCAGGGCCGTCCCCGTCCGGCGGGTCTTGAGAGCCCCTCGTCCTGCCACCCCAGATCCCAGGATCCCGAACACCCGCCCTCGGCTCGTCAGGCTCTGGCTGTGAGCTCGGCCGGGCCCTTCTCCCCATCGCTCAGCTGTCACTCCGGCATGAGCCACGGCTGCCTGACCCTGCCAGACGGCCTGAATAATTAAAGGAACCCTCTGTTCCCCTGGCTCCTTCCTCCCACCACGCACAGCCCCCAAGGACAAGGTCGGGAGGCATTGACGTCTGCGACCCCCCTAGGGCCCCTGACACATAGCCCTGTCCTGTGTCCTGAGCGGCCTTCTCGCCCCTCCCTGCTGACCGGCTCACCCTCACACCCACCCAGGTAGGTGACCCACCCACTTGCCCCTGGGCACCCCCATACAGAGCCACGGGGCCCTCGCACCTGCCACCATGAGGCCGAGTGCTCTGGGTCCTGTCCGCCCCCTGAGGGGCCTCCAGCCCTGGATCGGGCCTTCCCCTGCCCCCACAGCGAGTGCCACACCCTGGCCATTCCCATCACTACCGTCGCCAGGCTGATCTCTGCCCACGTGCAGTCCTGCTGCCCCAGATTTACTGTCTGGGGGCAGGGACAGATTCTTCTAGGGCAGGCATCAGACAGCATCCTGGCTCTCAGCCCACAGGACTCAGTCCCAGCCCTCAGGCCTACGGAACCCGATCCGGGACGCCTGTCCCTCCTCCCTCCACTGGCCCAGCCTCCCTGGAAGCCGGGGCCCTGCCTGAGGAGCATGGGGATGGGGAGCTGTGTCCAGAGGGCCCCAGAATGAGCAGGGCTGCCCCTCCATCCACGCACCGGGCCCCAGAACCGGCAGGCCATGACGGGCAGGCATGCCTCCCGTCACCCCAATATCCCATGATCAAAGCCTCTCCCAACATCAAAATAAAATTGTTTCATCTAGAATCTCCCTGGCTTTGATTATTTTTCATATCACCCAATTTGATTGAGTTCAGAATCTCCCATAACATCAAAGAGAGAGGGAGGGGTCCGTGTTCATCAAAGGAGGGCCCACCCCGGGAGGCGCAGACACCGCGGGTGGTCGCGGCAGCCCCCTCCCTCGGCAGAGCACCAGCACCTGCGGCCTCACGCAGCACCGAGACGGGTCGCAGGGAGGGAAGGAGGGCGGGGCAGGGGACACCTGTGCCCCACCCGGCTCGGGGCATCCTCCTATGGGGCCCCTGGCACACCCACCCTCCATCCAGGCCCTGCATGTGACTAAGGCAGGGACAGCGACTTGTCCGTCCGGCCAGCTTCCCCGTGCCCTCCTCCCTTGACTCAGCCTGGAAGTAGCCAGTAGGGCTGCATCAGGCTTCTCCCTCCATGGGGTCCCCGTGCCGTGCCAGGGCGGGGCGGACCACAGCGGCCGGGGTGTGCGTCTCTGCTGGCCCGCAGCCCAGACAGATAGCGAGGCCACGATGCTGAGCACCGGTGTGCACCTGTGCTGGGCGTCCACGTACACGGGAGGCAGGGGCTGCTGCCTGCGTCCCTCCTCTGCGGCTGCCACACCCAGGAAGCCTGGGGGAGCCCCGGCACGGCTCTCAGACTTGGCTTACAACTGCACCCGCCAACCACAAGTTCCCTGCACGAGCTGTCTAGTGACGCCCACCTGCTCCTGACAATCATGACCCATCATGGCTGCAGGCATCACCTCCTCCAGGAAGCCCTCCCTGGATGCCCCAGCCTGACTCGGCACTTGTGTTCCTGCGTCCTCCACCCCCATGCAGATGAGCTCCAGACCAGGGCACCCTCGTGTCCTCCTTCCCGGAGGTGACAGAGCAGTGAGACACCTTGGAAGAGGGCCTGCCTCCGTTAGAGGGAGAGCCCTGTGTGACAGGATCTCACCGCCCTTCAAGGAGGAGCGTCTGTGATGTCCCTGAGCCAAGACAGCGGCCCAGGGGGGAGGGGGCCCGTGGCTCTGTGTGGGGATCCGTGCGGAGCCCCCCGCCCCCTTCCCCAATTAATGCCACGCGCGTCCCTGGTAATGGTCCCAATCAGACCTCGCGGGTTCCCACCACACGCTGGGGCCCATCAGCTCCCGGTTTCCTGGAGAGAATTTCCTCAAAGATGCTTCTTCTCACACATGCTGATTATTCCCAAATGCTGATTAAAATGTGCAGGAGGAGGGAGGTGACATTATCAGCACATCCCGGCTTACAACTCCAGGCGCGCGAGTCTGGCACTGGTTCCGTCTGTGTGGGACTATTCCGGGTTTCTCGGAAGTAACTGGGATTGTTTCCTTAGGATCGTTTTCAGACGGCTCACCGCCTCCGCACAGAAATCCGATCTCTGTATGTTGATCTTGTATCCGCAACCTGCCGAGATCCTTTCTTGGCTCCAAGCGTGTGCGTGGATTCCCGACGATTTCATCAGGAAAGACGGCTTCGCCCGGGAACGGACGGCTCTCTCCTCCCTGCTGACCTGCCTCTCGCTCGTGCCTCTCGCAGAGCTGCCCGGGGGCAGCCGCCAGGACGATGCCGAATGGAAGGGACGAGCACGCGGCGTGTTCCTGAAATTGGGGCAAAAGCATCCGGTCTCCCTCCGCTGGGAACGGCGTCTCGGGTGGGTATCTCCTGTGTTCTCAGTTTTGACGGGAAACTCCCTTCCTTCCCTAGTCTGAGTGTCGTCCCCACGATGCGCCGTCGGACTCCTTCAACGCTCTTCCTGCGGCTACTGACACGAACGCAGGGTTTTGTTCTGGACTCGGTGACTGTGGTATCTGTATGGGTTCCAGAAGCGGAACCGACCTCACACCGCGAGGCGTCCCAGGAGCCGCGACGTGCGGCCCTCCCAGGGCGCCCCGGCCTCCGCTGGTCAGGGCCCGCGTGACACCCAGAGGGCCCGGAGTCCCCCCAGAGTCTCCGCCTGATGCTCACGGTGTGAGGGGGACGCTCGCCTCCCACAGCGGGTCAGAAGGGCCTCCTCTTGCTGCGTGTGTTTGGAAGAGGTTGAGACTTGGCGTTAATTCCTTACGCGTCTCCCCGAGTCCGTGTGCGTGTTTCTGGGACGTGCCCGCTCCGTCTAGGCTGCGTGGCGTGTGCACACACCGCAGCGCACGGCGTCTCCGGGAAGCGGGCGGGCGGTCCTCTCCTGTACTGCTGAGCCTGGGAGCTCAGCCCCCACCCCCCTGCAGTTTGCTGACCGAGCTTATCTTGAGGTAAGATTCTGGTTCTCGTTTCTTCTATTCCGGTTCCCGGATTTCCCTTCCGGGCCTTACCACGGTCTGTCTTCTCCTGCGTTTGAGTTGAGCTCGTTCTTTTTTTTACTGTCCCCAAAATGGATATGTTTGTTTTACTTTTTCTGAAAGGGTTTTTTTTTTTTTTTTTTTTTTTTTTTTTTTCTGCGGGAAATGGGGGAACAAAGGGAGAGGGAGAATCTCAAGCAGACCCCCCCACTGATTGAGGAGCTGGTGGGGACTGGATCCCACGACCCTGAGATCATGACCTGAGCTGAAACCAAGAGTCAGACGCTCCCCTGACTGCACCCCCCCAGGGGCCCCTGGATATCTTTGCTTTGAACAGACTTTACTCAGGTACATTTATGCGACGTAATTTTTAATTCTGGCCGTATGTAGCAGTCAGCTCACGAGACCCCCAGACACTCAACACACGCTCCCAGGTCACCACTAGCTCCAGCACCCCACGGGGGCGGTTCTGGTGGCCCCAGAACGCCGGCAAGGCCAGGTGAGGGAGGACGTCCTCACGCCGGGAGGGAGGCCTGGCAGGGCCACGCCTCTGCTCACACCGTCCACAGCCGCTCTGCCCACAGCTGCTGGAGCCTCGGGGACCCGCCAGAGGCCCCATGACTGCCCAGCTGCACGTGCATGTGCGTACACACGCACACACACGCGCACACACGCACACACACAGACACACACGTGCACACACGCACACACACGCACATATGCACATAACACGGTTCCAACTGTACTTAAATCCTTACACCCGGTTTCCTAGGTACCGAAAGGCGTACAAGCTTCCCCCCCAAGCACGAGGGCCGCTGTCCACTCTGCGTCCCGCCCGCCCCTCTGAGGCTGCTTCCTCTCCGGCAGAGCGGCTGGGGCTCTGCACGGTGCTGCAGCCCTAGGCCTGGGAACCTAGGGCTCAGCCCAGGGGGCCGCTGGGGGTGGGCGTGGCCGTAGGTGGACGTGGCCGCCTCCCTGGACTCTGCACTCAGCGGCTCTGGGAAGCCTCCTGAGCTCTCAGGCCGCACCAGGCCCCGTCAGTTCTGCTGCCCCGGGACAGCCCCTCCTCCTCTCTCACGCCTCAGTAGCTGCACCGCACCCTCTGTGCTCCCACCAGGGCTTCCGGGAGACTCTGCTCCCAGCTGGGCCCTGCTTCTCCCCGCTCCCCAGAGGGACACAGCCACTGCTGGACCAAGAATTGTTCACACAGCCCGGTCACAGCCTGGTTACAGTCCGAGTCACAGCCCGAGTCACAGCCCAAGTCACAGCTTGGGGAAAGAGCCTGGGGACCCAACATAAAGACACAGCCTGGGTCACAGCCTGGGGACACAACCTAGAGACACAGCCTGAGTCACAGCTGGGGACACAACATGGGGTCACACTCTGGGACACAGCCTGGGGCTATAGTCCGGAGTCATAGCTTGGGGACACAACAGAGAGATATGGCCTGGGTCACAACTTGGGGACAGAGCCTGGGGACACAACATAAAGACACAGCCTGGGTCACAGCCTGGGGACATAACATAGAGACATAGCCTGAGTCACAGCCTGGGGGCACAGCCCAGGGACACAGCCCAAGTCACAGACTGGGGACACAGCCTGAGTCATAGCCCATGGACACAGCCTGGGGACAGAGCCTGGGTCACAGCCCAGGGACACAGCCTGGGGACACATCCTTGGGACACAGCCCAGGGACACAGCCCGGATCTCAGTCTGAGTCACAGACTGGGGACACAGCCAGGGGATACAGCCCAGGTCACAGCCTGGGGACACAGCCCAGGTCACAGACACTGCCCGGGGACACAGCCTGGGGTCACAGCCTGGGGTCACAGACTGGGGACACAGCGTCAGGTCACAATCTGGGGTCACAGCCTGGGGACACAGCCCGGGTCACAGCCCAGGGACACAGCCTGGGGAAACAGCCCGGGTCATAGCCTGGGGACACAGCCCGTGTCACAGCCTGGGGACACAGCCCAGGGTCACAGCCCGGGGCATAGACTGGGGATACAGCCCGAGTCACAATCTGGAGTCACAGCCTGGGGACACAACATAGACACATATCCCAAGTCACAGCTTGAGGACACAACATGGGGTTACACCCTGGGATACAGCCTGGGGTCACAGTCCAAAGTCATAGCTTGGGGACACAACAGAGAGACACGGCCTGGGTCACAGCCTGGGTCACAGCCTGGGTCACAGCCTGGAGACACACTGGCTGGGTGTCTTCACACCACTTTGTTCCGCCGTCCCCGCCAGACTCTCTCCCCTCCCATCAAGACTTGGAAAAGCCCAGAACTCCCCGAGCCAGGCTGTCATCTGGTGACACACGGCCTCTCCTGTGAGGGCTATCACCCTCTCTCTCCTGCGCCCAGGCCCCTGGGTTCCTGGGGCTCTGCAATGGGGGACCCCAGCAGAGTCTGGGCTGGGAAAAGAGCCCCCCAGCCTCCCACCTGCTGGAGAAACAAGGCACCAGCCTCACATCCCAGGTCCAGACCCCCAGCCCAGCCCTGCCCGCTCCTCCATCCCCTCCGCCAGCTTCCAAACGGCCACAGAGTCCTTCCCTTTGCTTTGCTCCTGAGCCTCGGGCATCCCTCCCCCTCCTCAGCCCCGTGCTGCTCTCAGTGGGCCTGGACGCCCCCGCCGCCCGCGTCCGGAGAGGCTGGCGCTGAATGGGGGACAGCCGGCGTGGTCCAGCGGCTAAGTCTAACAAAAACAGGCATCGACTTGAGTGCTTTCCCAAGGCTTGTTTCTCCCAGTGATTTATTTTTACCGTGTCTCCCAAACGTCAGCCCTCCCCCACCCAGAGCCTGGGAAACGGCGGTCCACACTAGCCTCTCCCGGGTCACCATCTTCTGTCTAATCCCCAGCCCCCACAGGCCGCAGGACAGCTCCCGTCTGACCCCCGTCCTCGTCACCCAGGTGGCTTGGGCTGTGCTGGGGCTGAGTCTCCCGCGGCCCCACCGGCCACCTTCCTCCTGGAATGCAGACCGCGTCATGGCGCCGCGAGTCACACACCCAGCCGCAGCGCGCCGCCCACAGTCCTCATGGACAGAGCTGTGCCCCCACCAGCGGCGGACAACATGCTCCCGGCCTGGAAAGCAGCCCTGGGCTCGCGGCCGATTGTTCCCCGACGCTCCCGCCCGGCAGCGCCCCTGCTACCACTCGTGTCCTTCCTGCTGTGCACGCTGGCCTGTCCCGGACATTTGTGTCATCGGACTCACACCACATCTGTCCTTCCGTGTCCGGCAGCTCTGGTTCCGGGTCCCTCCAGGCTGTGGAACGTCACTCCTTTTTCTGGCTCAACCGTGTTCCGCTTCTCAGACACGCCGCTTGGTCACTTGTCCACGGACCGGCATTCGGGGCGTTTCCACTCTTCCGGCGGGTTTACACCGCTGAGAACACCCGTGTGCAAGGGTTCCTGGGGACACACGCTTTCCCTGCTCTTCAGCGGGCACCGGGGGTCCCACGAGGCACGGAACCGCCCAGCCACGTGACAGCACACCGCGGAGCCGGACCGGTTCCCCGAGCAGCCGCACGGTTCCGCTTTCCCACCCGCGGCGCACGAGGGTCCTGGGATGGCCTGACTCGGTGCTGCTCCCTGAGCCGGTGCTCCGGTGCTGGTGTCCCCCCACACCGGTGGGGATGCCACGGCGTGCTCCGGGGGCCCAGTCTGCCTCTTCCCGAGTGCTAGCCCCGCTCAGCAGCTTCCCGTGTGCTCAGCGGCCATTTGCACGAAGATCTTCCTAGAAGCAGCTGCTACTCAGGTCGTCTGCCAGCTTCGTAACGGGCTATCGGCCCTTTGTTGATCTCATCACGGAAGATCTGTGTGTTCGGAGACAAGTCCGTCGCCAGATGCCTTACGGGCAAATGCTCCCTCCCCTTGCGTGGGCTGGCCTTTCCCCGGCCCGGCGGTGTTCTCCCAAGCAGACGGGCTTCTAGTCGTGGCGGAGTCTCCCTTACCCGCTCTCTCTCCCTTACCCGCTCTCTCTGTCTCGTTGCTCATGCTCTTTGCGCTGGATCTAAGAATCCTTCGCCAAACGCAGGTCGTGAAGAGTCCCCCTGTTTTCTTCTAAGACTTCTATGGATTCGGTCTATGGCCCATGTCACATTGGCTTCCGTCCACGGTGGGAGACGGGGTCTAGCTTCAGCGCTGGCCGTGTGGCTTCCAGGGGTCCCAGCACCACCGTCACAGGGCTGCGGATGGAATCCGTGGGGCCTTATCTCTAGACCTTTCCCTCCCCTGGACGGAGGGTCCCACGCTCATCTGGAACCACAGCCCTCGTCCATGCACAAACCCCCCAACGTTTGCCCCTGCTCTGCACGTCGTCGTCGGCAGGGCACCCAGGCCACAACTAGGACACGTGTGTCACCCACTGCTGGCAAGAACGGACGGCGGTCCGTGGTTCCCTGGGTTGGGTAGAGCAGGTAGTGCTTAGAAGAGGCGTCTACACATTGTACCCGACACGCAGAGCTGACAGTGTCTGGTCTGCAGATGGAGACGGGGGCCCAGCCTGCCAGCATCCGTTGGCCAGCACACAGGGGACTGCAGACGACACCTTCCCCCCTCCGCCCCCAGGACTCCCGGCACCCAGGCACCCCTGGAAAGGAGGGGTACGTTACAGTTCTGAACTTCCCGCACAGGCACATGGCGTGCTGTGTTCCCTCCTTGGGGACAAAGGACAAGGCCCCCTGGAAGACAGGTGGGCTTCTCGGCCAGGAGCCTGGCAGGGCCATCGGAGCGCATGGCTGGCTGGGTGCCGACAGGACCTGTCACTTCCTCAGAGCCTCTCTAGCCAGAGTGCCCGCCAGTCACCCTCCTGCTCCTCAGACAGGCTGCGGCCCTCAGGGCAGGCCTGTGTGGAGCTCAGACCTGGGGCCCCCGCCCCAGGGTCCCAGGGACATCTCTCCCTTCCCCCGTAGCCAGGGACAGGGCCGCAGCCGCTTCCTTTACTTTGCTTCCTTTCAAGAAGGGCTTTGGCCCTCACGGCAGTCCTGCGGAGGCACAGGGCCTGCACGCTCCTGCCGACAGGGCGAGGGGAGTTCGGGGTTTCCTGGAGCTGCCACTGCGGGTGCAGGCCCACAGCATGCCCAGACACCACGGACTGCGGTGTCCACGACCAGGACACCCCGGGGGCAAGCTGGAGCGCCTGAACTGTGCTGAGGACACATGGCCTGGCAGAGAGGACTGCGGCTCGCCTCGGAGCCTCTGGTCCCGACATTTAAGGTGGAAGGAAGGACTGCGCGCAGGCGGAGTGGGTCACGGTGCGGCCAAGTGCAGGCTGGGCAGTCATGCCCCCAGAAACGCTTGGGGCTCAAAGACGCAGCCAGGAGTCGCCCCCTCCTTTCCGGAAGAGAAGCTTCCCTGGCGAGCTCCTCTGCATCCTTCAATACCCTGTTCAAATGCCCCTTGCAGACCCTTGACAGGGTCCCAGGCCTTCCAAGAAAAGAAGGTGGTGCCCCGGGGACCCACAGGCCCTGCCCCACAGTCTGGGCCCCAGCCCCCAGCAGAGTCAACCCCCCGGAGCACACACTGTGTCTGAACGAACGAATGAGGGAAGGAGTAAATGAACAAGTCAGTGAACGAGCAAACAGGTGCGCAGACGCAGGAGCGCTCCCACGTCCGAGCGCCCCCGCGGAGCGAACTAGGGTCAGCCTACGCCCCCAGCTGCAGTCCGGCTCGCACGGATGCCGCCCCCCAGGAAGGCTCAGGTCTTCTCTGTCGCGGGCTCCGTCCCACGTGAGGAAACTACGCACACAGAGCGGGAAACCAGAAGAGCAAAAATTAAATGCGAGGGCCGCTGGGAAAACGCCCGCCGTGCAGAACTCGAGCCGACCCCTCTGTCCCGCCGCCCCCGGAAGCGGCCGGGTTTAACCTGGGTCTCCGGAGCCGCTCCTGAGGTGCGGAGAGGCTCGCGGGGGGAGCAAGAACAAGGTTGCAGAGGAGCAGACCCGGACTCTGTGAGTCGCCGGCTCCGACCCCAAGCCTCCCTGCAGGCTCGCGGGACTAACGAGGACAGAGGCAGGGACGCCGCTGGGAGCGCCCGCTGGGCACGTGGCCCTCACCCCGCCTGGGGCAGAATCGGCCTTAGCAAGGAGGAGCAGCCCTGTCACCAGCAGCGGCTCCAGGTCTGGGAGCCGGACGGGGCAGGAAGCGTGGGGACGAGTACAGCTCAGTGGCCCGAATTCACGCGGAATCGGGCCCGCAGCCAGAGTTCCCGAATGCCCAGGCGGCCTGGAGAAGCCCCCGTCTGCCGGCCCAAGCGTGCGCCTTCTAGGGATGCCGACCGACAGGTGCTTCTACTACGGACGGACACGTCTGGAAGACAAACCCAGCCTCCGGGACGAGCTCCTCAGAGCGCCAGGTCCTCCAGACGCTCCTGTGTGCCTGCGACCCCGGCACCAGAGCTGGCAGTGCAGGGGGCTGGCACGTGGCCGTGGGGGTCAGGAGGCTGCCGACACAGGGGCTGGGCTGGGGTGGGGCCACTGGGAGCCCGGCTGGGCCTTCAGGGTACTCTGGGTCCTGCAGGCCCCCCTCGGCCAGGCGGAGCAGCCGGCTCAGCCCCAAAGGTTCATGGGATGCCTGGATGGGGCGAGGTGGGGCCAGGCTTGCTACCCTCCCCCCCCCGCCCACCCTGCCAGAGGCCCAGAGCCGCTGGAAGTGCAGGCAGACTCACTGCCCCACCATGTCCCCAGATGTCCTCAAACAGTCTCCTCGGTGATGCTGGGGGCAGGGGCGCCCCAAGCCAGTCGGTCTCCACCCTGTAAGGGGGCCTTGTGGCTCTCCTCTTTCCTGCCCTGAGGGCCACTGTGACTTTGGGGGCCACGCTGGGGGCTGCCTGGCCCATGAGAAAGCTGCCCTCGCTCCCGGAGTGGCCCCACCATCACCACTAGTGCATTTCCGTGCCCTGAGCCCCGAAGATGTCCTAGTCCCGTGCTCGGCACCTGCTGCATTCCTCAGCAGACCTTCGTGAGGACGGAGTGGGTCCCGGGGTCATGGATCGGCAGGAAGGGGCTCCCGGGTAAAGGCGGCCAGATGGGGTTGGCGCCCAGAGCTCCACTCAGAGGCTCCTGGGAGCAAACGGCAGGGGTGACCGCAGGACCTGGCTGTCTTATCGTGCGGTGACCATATATCCTGCAGCTCCCCAAGGAACCAAGGCTGCAGCACACCCCTGAATGGGGCTGCCGACCCCAGGGAGCCCGCCGACCCCACAAGACCACCCTCTCCAGTGACAGAGCTCCGGGCAGGGCTCCGGCCAGCCTCTGGTGCTCTTAGCCCGTGGGGAGGCCATGCTGAGTGCCGCGGGGGGCCAGGGTTCCTACTGGGCCACACAGAGCACCCCCCTCGACCTGGATGGCGCAGCTGCCTGGACAGCCGCTGTGAGGGCTCCCTGCGCTTCCTCTAGAATATCTGATTCTTTTTCAAAGACAATCCCCAGACACAGCGCCCCTCAGCTGTTGGACAGCCTGATCCGGTGGCCGCGGGGATGCTGTCGCCAACTCCCACATACCCGAGGGGATGGGGTCACCACGGGTGCCTGACGCCTGCCCAGCCCGAAGCAGGAGGAGCCCACGCCCTGCGGGCAGCCTCAGCGAGAAGCCACAGGTGATGGACGTAATGGCGTCCGGGCCACAGCCATCCTATGTGAGGCATGGCCTCCGCTCCCCTCTGCCCACGGCAACTCCAGGGGGCCAGCAAGTCCCTGCGGGCACGCCCGGCACCCAGGCTCCCCGCCCCCCGCATGCCCCCGCAGCACCACAGACACCACACCGCAAACGAGCCAACGCTACCCCGGCGCCATCACCCCATCGGGACTGCGCAGCCCAAGGCCCTACCCAGAGAACGGGAGGCCCTCGCAGATGACCCGGGCTGGGGCAGGGGTGGGGCGCGCTGTGTCAGGTGGCACCTCGCCGCCCCTGCCTTCGACGGGGTCCCTGGCTGTGGGCTCTTACCGTCCACGCAGGCGGGTCGGGCTCTCGTGGTGCCCGCGATCTGCCCCTTTCTGCAGGCGCAGCGAGCCGTCTGCCGGGCGATCGTCCTCCGAGGCTGGCTGCTGTCCCGGTCCAGGGTCACAATCTCACAGGTGCCAGCGGCCAGCTGACCTGTAAGAGAGACACAGACGCCGCTGAGTGTCTGCTGCGAGGGGACGGGCCGCGCAGCCCTCCCGCCCGCGGAGGGGCCCTGGGGGCACAGGGAGGCAGGCCGCGTCCCCAGCGCGTGCGTCTCAGGCCCGTGCCATCGGGAACACGCTCCCCGAGCGCTGGCGCCGGGTCAAGCCCGCGGGCTCCGCTCCACACAGCTCACGGGCAGCCAGGAAATTAAACGTGGCCCGGGCTGCCACGCCCGGGAATGACAGGGCCGCGTGACGCAGTCAGGAGTCTGATGGAAGGAGCCGGCCTGCACGGAGCAGGGCTGTCGGAATCCAGGCTGGGCCCCCGGGTCTCCACGCAGCCTGGCCTGAGGGCAGAGCATGCAGCGAAGACCCTCGCCGGGTCTGTGGACGAGGGTGAGGGAGAAAACCCCGCCACACGGGGCTGGCCAAGAGCAGCGGGGACGCGGCCGTCACCGGCCACGCCGGGCCATCCGGGACCTCCTGTCCCCCACACAGGCTGGTTGGTGCACCACACACACGCACACACACGTACGCATGTGAGATGTGCACACACGCTTCTGCATGTGCCCCTCACTCCTGCTTCCCCACGTGGACTCGGCCGCAGCTCCTCAGAGTTCGTGGGCACGGTACTGGGGACAGCGGGGACCTAGGGCCTTGGTCTGTCTCTGGGCCAGCGCAGCACACACAGAAAGGACTCGGTGACCTTGAACGGGACAAGTCAACCAGTGAAGTGGCTTCCCCTTCCCCTCCTGTCTCCTAAATCCCAGCGGGGGTGCCCATCCGGCCGAGGGCCCAGGGGGTCCACATCCCGGCAGAGGAAGAACCCCGCCTTCCGCAGGACATCCCTCTGCCTGGGACACCGGTGCCCTCCGCTAAGTGCCACATGCTCACTCGGACGATAAAGACGGTGTCAGCTGTGGACGGAGGGTGGACAGACGGAAACTGGCCACCTCGCCCCATGGGAGACGGGAGGTCGTCCCTCGTTTAGCCGTGCAGGTCCCTCCCTGGGCCAGGACACCAGCTGCCCCCAGCCACGCAGCCACGGCCCCACCTGCATGTCCCCTCCGGAGAACCACCAGAGGTCCCACTCGCTCATGGCCTGCGCCTCCATTCCCTGGGCAAACAGGAGGCACCTGCTGTATACTGTCCACGATGTTGGACCCTGGGCCCATGATGCGAGCGACGCAGATGGCACGGTGCCCCGAGGGGATCCCACCAGCTGGGAAAACCACCTCATACAGATGCCCAGATGCAGGGGCCCAGCCCGCCCATCACGTGGGGGCCGAGAGTGAGACAGGACAGTATCGTGGGGGGTGGTGCACCTCAGAACAAGGGAACAACGGAGAAAAGACGCCATCCTGAGGGGCCTGAAGGGCAGGTGGGGGGAGGGGCCGTCCCTTCCCTGCAGAGGGAAAGCAGGCGGCACCTGTGACCCCCAGACAGCGTTTCTCAGCCCCAGTGTCCTTCCTCGTCCACGCTACTGCTGTCACTGCAGGCCCTTCCTCCCAGCAGACCCTGGGTCCTCCAGGCAGCTCACTGCACAAGACTGTCCCTGCCTTTCTGTCACCTGTGTCACGTGGGGGTCCCCAGCCCACCCAGGGAGCCAGGTCCAAATCAGGCATCACCAAGTTGGCCGGACAAAGCACATAGAGCATCCAAGAGCCACCCAGCCCACCCTCGACCCTGGGGGTGCCGAGTCTGAGTTAGTGCCAGGAGCCACAGGTGCGGCGGCGGTGGTGGGCACTGGGTACGCCCAGCCCTGGGCTCAGCGGGACTGTGTGCGGTGGCCAGAGCCTGCCCTTGATGGCACACAGGGTTTGCTGGGGGCACAGCACAGGTGCAGGACGAAGGAGGCCAGTGGGGTCTCTTGGGAATCTCTTCCCTGGACGCTGGGGCCCCTCGCCATGTGGAGCAAAACCCCACTGGGGGCAGTGCCCAGCGCCACCCCTGGAAGGCTTCGGCCGCAGGCCTGGACTTCCATGAGCCGATTACAGGAAGAATTACAGCCGCTCAGAGAACCGAGGGGACATGAACCGGGCAAGTGGACAAATGCAGCAGCGGGAAGAGGGCTGGGCGGACACGATGCTCCTCTTGCCACAAGACGCGACCACGGGAAGCATGTGTGTGAGCCGGCCAGGCGCACGGCAGACGCCGGGGCTCACAGGCCCGTTGGACGTTGTGATTTGCAACTGGGAGGCCTCTGTCCTGCCGCTATTTTAAGCTCTGCTGGCAGACAGGGGTCACTCCTCACCACCGCCCGGCCGGGCTCCAGAGTCCTCGGGGTATGTCAGTGGGCAGCAGAGACCCGTCTCCTGCTTCCCTGGACACCGTGAGTCCCAGCTGCTAAGTAAGTCACCAACCAGCTGTGCGACTCCCCGCCGATGGCATTAATCGGCACACGAGCCGTGAGAACACCTGCCCAGGCACGTGGGAACACCTGAGCCTAGATCCCCGCGTGGAAGGGGGCGGCCAGGCGGCCACAGTGAGGGCACTGGCAGGGCTGCACGTCTCAGAAGACCCTCACCCAGGCAGGTGTGTCAGCGGCAACTGTCAGCCAGACACCATCATCCCCAGAGGCCGCCATGCTGGGGTCGGAATGACGAGGCCGCCAAGCGCTCCCCTCGAGGCCTGCACGTGCATCCACTCCAAGCTGAGACCCAGAGCAGGTGCCGTGGACGCAGGTCTGTCCTGGGGTGGCCGTGGGAAGGAACCAGAGACGGGGTCCACAGCACATGCTGCATTCTCCCGCCTGGGGAGCGTCCCCCCCTGCGGCGCTTAGGGCGGTGAGAGGCTTGGGGTGCTAAGGGGACCGTCGCAGTGAGGGGTCGGCACCAGGCTTGTAGCCAGTGGGCCGAGGTGAGCGTCCCCTGCTCCCCTGCGGGTGGGCAGGGCGTCTGCAGGGCCAGGCTGTGGCCACGGGCCCGTCCCTGCTCTTCCCCTGCCCCGGGAGCGCACTGCCCGCTCAGGCCCCTTGACCTCCAGCTTGGCCTCGGCTCCTCCCTGCGGCCTGGCAGTGGGCAAACACACTCATGCCCGCAGCCCCCCTCCGGGCCCTGCTGGTGGCCAAGCCAACCCCGACGGGACTGTCCTCCAGCCAGGGGAGCTCCCAGAGCCCGGGACAGCAATGGTCAGCGGGGAGACAACAGGGCTAGAGATGGGTCTGGGAGCCACTGGTCAGGACATCTGGGGCCCTGCAGGCCAGTCTGTCAGATCAGGGCCCTGAAGGGCCTGCTGGCACCCACAGGACCAGGACAAGGCCGTGCCTGGACACCGCGTCCCTGCTCCAGCACCAGCGGCCACAGCCACCGTGGAACCCCGGGCCTCTCTGCTGCACCCGCGTGGGCTGCAGTCCAGACGGGCATTGTACCTGGCCCTGGGGGAAGGGGCTGGGGACGCTCACCTCGGCCCACAGGCTACAAGCCTGGTGCCGCCCCCCTCACTGCGACGGTCCCCTGAGGCACTGGCTCTGGGCTGGCCTGGCATTGGGGTTCTGTCCCAAGACCCCACACCTCGACAAGGTGAGCCCCTTGTACCCTCTCCCTGCACACTCTACAGAAACTGGTCCCCGAGGTTTCATCGCCCAGGCTGGCGGCAGGGCACCAGCCCCTCACGATCCCCAGCCCAGTCCCCAGGGGCGGGCTGCCACCACCCACACCTGAGTCCAGTCACCGGAAGGGCTGTGAGCACGTCCTCAAAGCAAGTTGTGCAGAAACCTTCTCAGGTTCGTTGCGCTATTGCATGGAAAGTCATTTTAATTGAGACCTTGCAACCCGCCGGCTGGTTCCCAGAGCTCCTCCTTCGCAGGAGTCCAGAGCCCCAGGCCCCGAGGTCCAGCCTGGCCTGGTGCCGCTGCTCAGGCAGGCGTCTGCCAGGTGCGGCCACACCGATGACAGTGACTGCTCTCCATCGGCCCTACGGGGAGACAGGCCCTCAGTCCTCAGGAGGGGCTTGCTGGCCTGGAGAGGGCCTCAGATGGCCATCCTCATGCTGTCCCCCGTCCTCAGAGGGCCACCCGCCAGGGACTGGAGCTGGAGACTCAGGCCAGGAGCAGAGTGGCCAGTACCCAATCCCCCTCCTGGCATTTCCTCCCACTGCCTCGGCCCGCACTAGCGCCCTGACCATCACGGACACAGGGGACACAGCTGCCACACTCTGAGCTCAATATGGACACTCCTGGCATCGGCCCTGGGCTGGTCCCCCCTGGGCTGGGTCCCCACCAGTGTAAGTGCACAGGGCAGGCCTTCCTGTGGGACGCGCGGGGACAGACAGAAACGCAAGGACCAGTGGGGACAAGAAGGGCTCTCCAGTCCCAGGGGACACAGCAGTGACAGAGGAGCACAGCAGCCTAGCCAGAACCTTCACAGGATAACACGGGGGTCAAGGCCAAGACCCGAACATGCTGGGCGCCCCCAACCTGAGAGTCGGAGTCCAGGGCTCTGTGCCTAGTAAGAGTGAGGACACGCCAGCAAGCAGCTCATCACGGTGGGCCACGGCAGGTCATGGTGGGTCACGGCGGGTGACAGCAGGTCATGGCGGGTCACAGTGGGTCACGGCGGGTCACAGCCGGTCACGGCGGGTCACTGGGACAAACCTGAGAGTGTGGAGTGCCCGTCCCTCGGGGGCATCATCCCTGCCACTGCCCACTGCAGTCCGAGTTTCAAGACAGGACATAGGTTCCCGTGCCCACTGTTCCCAGGATGCTGATGGGGGTGAGACCCCGGGGCACCCGGTGCCCTAGTTAGGCACCCTCGGGACCCATGTCCCCAGATCTGCGAGTCTGTGTGTGTCTCAGTGCGCTCCTCAACGAGAAAACACTCACAAAACCACGAGGAGACAGGACTGACAAACCCCCGGGGGTGGAGGGAAGCACGTCCCCAGCGTCCAACGGTGGGCTGTCCGGGTGGCCTGGGTGGCCGGGGGGGGGGCACGGCACTCACCCCCCATCCACACTTCAGGGGTGCGGAAGCTTTGTCACACGTCCCAGCGGCCTAGATACAGGCCGTGCTTGGAGAGGATGAGGCCGCGCTGCCACAGGCAGGAGGAGGCATCTGACGTCCTGACTCTGGCTCAGACCCTCGACTTTGGGATTGAGGCTGTCGTTGTTCTCATTAGGGCGAGACCTGCAGCAGCATGGCCTGAGGCCAGGAGATAGCAGGAGGGGAGGCCTGGCAGGGGCTGCTCGCATCTGGGGTCTGGGAGATACCCGGGTGCACGGTCGCCCCGCACAGGCCACGGGCTCCGCCTCACCCAGCGCAGCCCCTCGGAGCCCTGCCTCCGCTGCCCGGGAAGGCCCTCCGGTGGGTGGAACAGACAGCGTGAGATGGGGACAACCCAAGTCTGCTGGGATCTCCGGGACCAGATCCCATGGACACTGACCTTGCCCGCCCCCCCCACTCCCAGCCGCCCACGATGCGCGCCTGCCACCCAGCAAGGACACAAGAGCCACGAATTCACGACAACTGGCTTGACTCACCACATGGGCGGGCTGCCGTGTGGACTCTGCGGTGTCCCTTCTTGCCGTCCGTGGAGGACCACACAGATGGCCGCTTGGCCACGGCTGCGGCCGGAGCCCACACGGCTGCTGTCCCCCAACGGCGGACTCTGGCAGGAGTGGTGGTGTGTGGCTCCACGGGGCAGGACACAGCGGAGGAGGCCGGAGCCTGGGGCGGCCTTGCTCCACACCCACCTCTCCCGACCCACACTGTGGAGACGCCTGCCAGAGGCGGCCGGTCCCAAGCAGGCCACACGTGGTTTTATCCCGACCACGGAAACAGTCAGTAAGAGAATTAAAACACACAGAAAAACACTTGGCAAAACCTGACAGAGTATTACAGCCTTGGGATCTGGGCTACGGGCGACCCTGGTTCCCACAGCGTCCGCCCTGCACCAGGCCCGCCCCCGGGGGGAGCACAAGCCCCTCCCCCTGCAGCGTGGGCAGACCTGCTGTGTGTCACCCACCCGCATCCCTCTGCCTCCTCCCTCACGGGGCAGGTCCCTGTCTGGCCAGGAGGACGGGGGAGGGCGGTGCAGGGGGCAGCTCGTGAGCCCTGCGGTGGTGCGCCGTGGTAACGGTCCTCTCCCACCGCCGCTGTCCTCCGCCTACCGTGCCTGACCCACAACGTCCCGTGGGGCCGGGTCCTCCCTGCGGCTTCAGACACCCACGGGGTCCTGGAGTTTGTCCCCCGCAGGCAAGGGGGCTTCTACACGCCGAGCTCCCTGGCCTCTGGTTCTCTAACCCAGTTGGACCTCAGAGGAGTCAGCTAGATGCTTGCAGCGGACCACCACGCCCAGGGCCGGCTCGGGGACAGCCCGGGGGTGTGTGGGAGGGGCACAGAGAGACAGAGAGAAATCAGGAGTGGACAGAAGCACCCCCTCCGACCAGGCAGCACCAGCAGGCCACGTGCAGTGTGCCCCGACCCAGGCTGAGGCCAGTGGGTGCAGATGGCATGGCAGGTCCCCACGCTGCGAGCGCACAAATGACCGAATGACGGTCCCCACAGGAACCAGGGCCTTTGGGGACCCAGAGCCAGCCCAGCCGGCCCACAGGCCCCTCACGGCATGCAGGGCCCATGGAGAGCCCTGGGAGAGCAGGTGTGGGCCACAGAGCACCCCCGTGCCCTCAGACGTGAGCTCAAGACTGATAAGCAGAGGCACCCGTGCACACACTGTGATGCACACACACATGTACACACAGATGTTCACACACGTGTGTGCACACAAGGCTTTCCCCCAGTGGACACCATTGCTCCTTCCTGCTCAGCAGAAGCAAGTCTATTCCCACTGGCCACAGAACCACTGGCCACCCCGCCTGCCTGAGGCTCTGGGATCCCTCAACAGTCCTGTTTACTTTCCAGCTGTGCCTCCCCGGACAGCCACCAGCCCGGCCATCAGCCCAGCCACCAGCCCGTCTACCTGCCGGCCAGCTCCTGGAGACACTCCCGTGACCACACTCAGCTGTGCCCTCCATCTTCTGAGTGGAAAGTTCCATCTGTGTCTGCATGCGGCGGGGGATGCTGGGGGTGCCGCCCTCCAGCTGGGAAGCCTCCAGCACAGCCTGTGTTCCCAGAGACGCCCCCACAAATGGCCCAGCAGGAAGTCAGGGGGCCCTTAACCCCGTCTGAACCCTGGTTCCCCAAAGATGAACTCCTGGCCTGTGGTGAACTCGGGGCTCAGTGAGACCAGAAGGGGGAGGGAAGGAAAGCACGAGTATGTGTGAACCTGGGAGGCCAGGTCCTGGATGGTTCCCCTGGGATTCCCAGAGACCTGGGGAGCGGCCTGGCCCTTCTGTGCCTGTTCCTTCCTGGTTCCAGTGCAGAGTGTCCGACGGCCCACAGCAATCCTGCCCTGGCTTGGCTTTGCAGGGAACATGCCAGTAATGTCAAGGGCGGGGGCTTGAACTTGGGACAAAGAGGGCAGGACACATCTGCGTGGACGTGCTGTCCCAATGCTGCCCAAAACCAGACAGTTGCTTCCTTGCCCATCTTGAAGAGGAGCCGTGGCTCGCCCTGCTCTGCCTACAGTGCCCCCCTCCTGCTGTCCCCTGGCTGTCCCCACTCACGCAGCTCTGAAACACAATTACGACTTTTTCCAGCGAAGTCAAACCTCTCTCGAAAAACGCCCAGACTGGGCTGACCTTGTCCCAGTCTGCTCCTGTCACCGCTGCCCTTTCTCTCCCATGGCCATCCTCACACCCAAGCCACATCCCCTGCCCAAACCCAGAAGCCGGGGGGCTGCCCGGGTGGGCAGGCGGCAGCCCCCTCCCATGGCCAGGCACGCCCTTCCAGAAACTTCTGCCGGCTCACCACCGATGCAAAGAGGCCCCTGCCCGCTGCCTGGCCTGACTCACGGCCACCTGTGAGCTTGGAAACGAGACGTTCCCTTCCCGGGAGCAGGTGGGCTGTGCCAGGAGGGAGGGACAGCCCCGGCCGCTCCCAGCTCCGGGGGCAGGCTCTGCTCCAAGGCGTCCGCACGGGCAGCCTGTTCCAGGTGCTGCTCCGCCGGGCTCTCCGCGAGCGGGGCGCTGCAGTCCAGGCAGGGACAGCTGCAGGGACCATCGGAAGGAGCCCGGGAATAATAGCTGTGGTTACGGCTACGAGGCAGGCTTTTCCCGGCCTCCTGGGCTGCGATCAAAGTCTTTCTAGTTAAGTTCCCTCCGGTGGCTCCACCATGAGCCTTAATCCCGATCCCTCTGTGCTGCCCTCACCGGAGCCCCTTCCTGCTCCCCCGGCCTGGGGCTCACGGGGCCGCACCTGCCGACAGCGGGGCGCGGGGGGACAGCCAGGCTGGGCCACGGTGTGGGAGCAAGCAGAAGCCACCCTGTGGGGTCGAGGGCCTGCCCGGGGTCACCGTCGAAGCCGCCGGCCCTGCTGCAGACTGGGCATGGCCAGAGATGGCTGCTGGTCCATGACATTTGGGACCCCACTGCCGCAGAGGGGGCTGACGGCTTTAGGAGGGGAACGCGGGCACCTGCCAGGGGCCCCTACTCGACCTTCACAGCCAAACACATGGGAACACAGCCGCCTCCCACTGAGAAGCAGCTGACCCTAGAAGGTTCATTACCCCTGACCCTGGAGTAGGAAGGAGTGAGCAGAGCAGCTGTGGGTGTGCGCTCTGTGCTGGAGACGGCTGGGACCTTGGGGCCTTCCTGCCGCCCAGGGTCACCGGCGTCCCCCGCGGAAAGCACCTGCTCAGGTCCAGACCTGCTTCTCCCCACTCAGGCCCCTGGCCCCCATCAGAAGGACATTCGCTGGGGAGAGCCAGGTGACCCCGCCGTCCCCTCCTCTTGCCATCACTACTAGAAGGCAGAGGGGGTGGCAATAAAGGGCCACGTCGCTCTCTGCTCCCGAGGTCAACAGGCCAGCTCCTCCGGAGGACATTCCAGAGCGCCGCGAGCCGGTTCTGCAAATCTCACAAGGAGGGACAACCGCAGGGCTCAAGACTGAACCCGGCCACAGGACTGCACCATCGAGAGGGGCGGCCTGAGCCCTGGGCCCCTCTGCCTCATGCCCACCTGCCCGGTTCCCTGTCCGGCCTCTCCGCAGCACAGGGCGGGGCAGAGCCTCACCCCTCACCCGACGCTCTGTGCTCAGGGCTGCCGCAGCTCGGGGCACTGGGGCCTTCGGGCCCACATGGGGTCCCTGGCCTTCACCGTGGCCTGAAGACCAGCACCCCCACCCTCCAGAGCCAACGCAGGCCTCCAGGGACCCCGTCGGACTTCCTCCCTGCCAGGGACAGCCTCCCCACGGCCCTGTCCTCTCTGCAGTGACAGGAAGAGGGCACTTAGCTCTGCTGGAGTCCCACACTGGCCAGGAAGCCAGGACAGAGTCCCCAGCAGCGGGTGCCTGGGCCCCTGTGACCAGGAGAACTCGCCAGCACGATGATCAGGGCTCAGTGCAAGAATGACACAGGCAGCAGCCGCCACAGAGCTCAGCGTAACCCGCTTGCCTGCCCAGCCTCGCACCCTGGAGAACAGGTGGCAGCCTTGGCCTCCCCATCTGTGAAACGAGCCAGTGGGACAAGCCCACAACCGTCCCTCTCTGGACTGAGCCACTACCGTGGAGACAGACACCGTGGGGAGGGGGCGGTGGGTAAGGGGGTGGCGGAGGGAAAGCCCCCATCTGCCACGAGCCAGGAGGTGGGGGGTGAGGGGTGCAGCCATCTACGGGCTGCGGGAGAGAAGGCGGGGCTGACGGCGCACAGGGAGACAAGCGGCACGCGGAGGGCGGAACCCAGCCTTGGGGAAGCCTGCCTCCAGGCCCTGGGGTCTAGGACTTGGCCTTCCCCACAGAAGGGTGTCACCTGCAGGGCGCAGATGTGAACAAGCTTGAGGCCTCGCGTGTAGATCACCCTGGTGGCCCGGGGCGTCTCACAGTCCCTGCAAGAGGGAGACACGGGGAGATCAAAGCCTAGCGAGATGACCAGGTGACACGGGACACAGAGGCTAGAGGGACAGACGCCCTTAGAGACGGAGCAAGGGCCACACGCTGAGCGGTTCGGGGAAGACAAGGAGTGGATTCTGCTGGGCAGCTCCGGGAGACACGGGTCCTGCCCACACTCGGCCTGGGGTTCAGTGAGACCCTTTTTAGGACGGGAGACCTCTGAACTGGGAGGGTCAGGTTTGCGTGGTTTGAAACCACAAGGGCATGGGCTGCAGGGGCCTCCAGACCCGTGCCAGAGTGGGCAAGGCTGGCTGACCCGGGGCACAAGGGCCTCAGAGGTACCGGCCAGGGAAGGGCACAGGGCAGGGGGTGGGGTGGCGGCGGTCGGTGGGATGGTGCGGGAGGACCATCTGTGGGGCCCCGGGCCGGAGCCGGGCAGGACGGGTCGCTGAAGGACAGAGCGGGACCCCGAGTGCCTCCCAGCCTGGCACCCCGCACAGGGCAGGTCCCTGCCGGTCCTCCCGCTGAGCCTGCCCCCGACACCCGGCTGCCTCCACCAAACCGGGGCGGGCCACCCCGGACGGGGCCGCAGCTCCCAGCAAACACCTGCGCTCCGGGCCCCTGACCCGCCGGCGGAGAGGACGGCTGCGTGCGCACAGCTGGGCCCGGGCTCTCGGACTCGGAGTCCACGCTGCACGTTAAGTAGAATCACAAGTGAAAACGCAGCCTGAACACGAGACGCGGGCCCGGCCCCATGCCGACCAGCAGGCTGGGGTCCCTGCAGCCCCACTGCTCCTGCCGGCCAACACGTGGGCCTGCGTCTCAGAGGGGACTCGGGCCCGGGGTGCCCGGGCCACACAGGGCTGGGAGGGCTGCCAAGAGCCCGCGTCCCCCCTTGGAGCCTCGGCCACCACCCAGGCCCTCCTGCGGCCCCTGGAGACTCCGGGCCCCGCAACGTCCCAAACACTGCCAAGAACCCTGAAGGGGTGGAACTATCCCGAGTCCTCCCTACGTGGGGGCAGACAGGGGGCTCAGCACAGGCCAACGGACCCAGGTCCCTGCTCGGGAGCCCAAGCCCTCCGCTGTCAGGACCTCGGCTCGGAGACGCCTCTCAGGACTCGGTGACAGAGCCGCAGGGGGCCTTGAGCTGAAATGCTCCACGAGGACAGGAACCGAGAGCGGCACAGCAGGGCCCGTGGCCGCCCCGGCCACAGGAGCCTCACTTGGCCCGTGCTCCCCAGCCCCAGCCTGGAAAGCGGTGAAACACATCAGGGCCCGGAATCTTGGCCAGGGAGGGGAAGAAGAACTAGACCGAGGCCGTCTGGAAAGCAGGGAAAGGCTGCGGAGCTGCTCGGCAGGCCTCCCCGCGCCCCTGGGCAAGGGTGGGGCGGCGGCTGGGGAGCGGGACCAGCACGACCCAGAGATTGTCAGGGGCCCCCCAGCCGGTGCCCAGGCCTCATCCACGGCAGCTGGGCTCGCCCTGCCTGTTGGGAGCGGCCGTGGCTCCGGGCGCCTCTGTTCCTCCTCCAGCCTGGCCCAGCAGGTTCTCCGGGTAGAGACAGGTGACAGACCCCTCCCACAGAGTGTTCCCAAAGGCTCACGACTCCAAGTTGCACTCCAGAGCTCAGGGTCCCCCGGCCTCTGCACGTGTCCCACCCGAAGAAGGAGCACCTGCCGGCCTGTCCCCGCTGACGGCCCCGGGCACCCACTTACATCGACAAGGGAACATGGTTTCGGGGCTCCCTCCGGCGGGTCCTCCGCACGCCTGGCCACTGGGGTCGGGCAGCAACACCCGAGGAGCCCAGAGTCCAGGCCCCACGGGCAGCATTTCTGCTTCCTTCCTTGGGACTGGATTCATCCCCCAGTGTTTCGGGGCCCAGGGTTCCGGACGGCCCCAGGCCTTGCTCCCCCGCAGTGGGCCGGTGTTTCATGGCAGGACAGTCCAGGAGGTGCGCATGCTTTTACTTTTCTCCTTGAGGCAGCGATCGCCGCCCGAGACGTCCATTACAGAGCATCTCACCGCTGTCCAGCTGGCTCCCAGTCAATTATCCCCGGTAATGGGCCCATTAACGAGGCGTCGTCCCGCCTGGCAGGTCCACGCTGCGGCCCTGGGGCCGTCCCGAGCCGGGCTGGAACGCCGCTGGCACAACATCGTAAACTCTGGCTAATTACGCCGCAGTCGATGACTTCGCAGGGGTCAGCGAAGGCGCCGGCGTCACGCTCCAGCACGGAGCGCCCTGGGGCCGGCTGGGGACTGCAGCAGAGCCCGGGCCAGCCTTCCAGCAGACGCACCCAGGAGACAGGGCAGGTCCTTGGAGACACGCTCTCAGCGGCCCCACATTCTTAGACTGAGACCACAGTCCCCCCACCGTGAGCCACGGCCTGGCGTGGCCCGGAGTCGGGAGAGAGGCCAGCCCTCCCTTGGTCAGAAAGGTCCCGGCCCTGTTCCGTGAGCTGAGTCCTCCTAGAGCGTCCGGGCTTTGCTGTGTTAGCTCCTCCCGGCTCCTGCCCCTACCCTCCCACCACACTTCCTCCTCCGGCAACAGGTCCTCGGCCCAGGGGGTCTGCCCATCCCTCCATGGCAAGAAGCATGAGCTGGGGATCTCCTGGCCCCCAGATCCCAGAGGGGCCACAGGGTCACAGGGTCTCCTGCAGAAGGGGCTCCGTGTGTACCTATGGAGCACGGAGCTCACGGCCATGACCCCAGGACGTTCCAGAACAGCCTGTGGCTGGTCCTCATTCCTGCGACCCAGCCTCACTGCGGGCAGCTGCACCGCTGATGACCAGAAGTGCCCCTGCTGGGTGGACAAGTAAGGCTCCCTGAGCCACGGGGTCCCCCACCCAGCGGTCTGCCCTCCACCACAGGAGGCCGCGAGCCAGGCCTCGTCCTGGGGGCTGTGGACGGTCAAGCAGCTCATTCCCTGGGCCAGGCTGCCCCCGCCGGCTGGGTGTTCGGGCTGTGAAGCCCACACCTGTAGGCCGAGCTTGCGGCCACCTGCCCTGGGGCCAGCACCTCCCTGGCTGAGAACCAGAGCCTGATGCCTGCTCTGGCCTCATTTGTCCTTTGGACCATTTCCGGACCCTGGGGACGCAGGGGGGAAATGGGTTCACCGCATCCAGCTGCAGCCGGGACGGGGCCTGGGAGGGGACCCTAGCTGGGAGGTGGCAGGAGAGGGTGGGAGGGGTCAGGACAGGGGCAGAGGAACCAGGCCCTGAGCAGGGAGATGGTGGGAGGGGTGCAGAGGGACAGGGCCCCAGCTGCTTCAGGCGCTGTGACCTTCAGGGAGGGGAGGGCCCTGGGCTGTCCAGGCCATCTGACCTTCCTGCGCTGGAAGATGACGGCCAGGGAGGGCGGGCGCTGGCCTGTGGCTCCCACGTGGTCTGCACAGCTCTGCCTCCCTGCTCTGCTGTCTTTCAGGACGCGCAGGAAATGAGCGGAAAAGGGTTAAGACCACATTGGAGAAACCACGACTTCCACTCAGGAGTCAATGCAAAGGCCCGGACGCCCCGGGAGTGCTGGGGTCCTTGGGTGGCCTGGGGTAGCGGGGGAGCCCGCCATCCTCTGGGAGGAGGGAGAGGCCGGGCGGGGGGCCAAGATGCCTGCCCGCAGGCCACTGCTGAAGGGGATCCCACCGTGAGGGGAGCCCGCCCGGGGCCCCAGAGCCCACACTCCTCACTCCTGACGGTGCCTCCTCCTCAGGGGTGGGGGGCTGCGGGGCCTGGCATCCCCTCCCCAGGTCTCCTTGTTCTCAGGGAAGAGGGCCCTTCCGTGCACCTGGGCCCCTGGAGGGGGCCCGGCTCTCAGCCCCTGCACGGCAGAGCCCTCTGCTCGTCTGAATGTCCCCCTCGACCCTGTGACGGCACGTATAGCCACGAGACGCTCCCCTGGCCGTTCCTGGAGGTCGTGGCCGTGGAAGGGTGTGTCCGGCATGTGGCTGTTTGTCGCAGAAAGAAGCACCCATCGAGGAACCGGAAGGGCTCACCTGGCCCATCTCTCCCAGGCTTGGGCACCAGGAGGACTGAGCGCGGCTGCGGGCACTGCTGCTTGCCCTCCATGGAAGCACGCAGGGGTGGGGTGTGCGGGGTCTGTGACCCGGCCTCACACAGGGCGGCCTGGGGTATTTGTCCCCATGCCCCGGCCCCAGCTCCCAGAGGGGACACGGGGCATGGTCTCGGCTCCTCCAGTTTGAACAGGGCACCCGGGGACAAGCCTCTCCGGCCATCGGCCAGAGGCCCGTGGAGGCTTCCGGGGCTGCCCCACCCTCCCAGCCCCCCAGCCCAGTCCCACAGTGGAGGCAGTTGGAGGGAGGCAGGTGCGGGGATGGGGGCTCTGTGCAAGGAGTCGTCAGCAGGCCCAGAGCAAGACGCATGGTGGGGGGTGGGCAGGGACCCACAAGGGCCTGTGGGGCCGGGGCTCCAAGGCCCCCCCGGAGGACTAGGACCCAGTGGGCAGAGGGTGGTGCCCCCGTTCCTGCGCGGGCATGAAAGCACACCCGTGTTGACAAATGCGCCCCACCCCCCGGTTGGGTGTCCCTCCCAAACTGACCCTTCCCAGCACCTGCAGGCCAGACCCGGCCAGGTGGCAGTGCTTCCTGCTCTCCCTTTGGGGGAGGCCCCCACCCTCCCTGAGCCTCTGTCCCTGTCTGGGCAGTGAGGGTCACAGGGCTAAGGCCATCCCATGGGCAGCCGTTCCACCCTGTGCCCGAGGCTGTGGTCCTTAGGAGTCGCCCACCTGCAGGCCCCCACCGCCCCCAGTGAGGCCGAGAAGGACCTGGGGATGAGGATGTCCAGCAGGCAACGTCCAAACAATCTGGAGGCGGCCCCTCGGGCAGCACCGCTGGGACATCCATGGCTGCAGGTTGTGCCTTCCCCAGCCAGCACCGTGGGGCCCGTGGACGGAGCACATGTCACCACTCCTGGGGCACGTGGAAGGCGCCTCCACCTGGGATGGTAGGTCCCCTGGTGTGTGTCAGCCACAGGGACTGGTGATGGAGAAGCTCCCTTGCTATGGGGGGATGGCCGCCACGAACTGTGGTGTGTTGGGAGGACCCACGCTCAGGACACCCACGACGGCTCGGGAAAGACAGATCTTTCCCAACCACGTGTGGCCTCTCTGGTGGGCTTTCTTCGGACAGCATGGGTGGCACCCACGCCGAGCTACTGACCAAAGAACCACATCTCCCAGCCCTCGCTCGCACCCTCTGGACCACAGGGAGCCCGAGGGCTGGTTGCCTGGCGGACGGCCGGTGTGGCATACACCAAGCGGCCTGGCCACAAAACAGCGGCGGACGGCACCCTGAGCCAGCCGGTTGCGGACGACGCGGCGAAGGCAATTCCGCGAGGAACGCTCCCTCTGCAACGGAAGGTGCTGGAATCGCGGGGCGTCCGACAGGCAGGAAGCGAACCTGGACCCAGACCTGACGCTGTTCGCAAACTAACTCAACATGCAGATTCGAATGAAAACACAAGGACGTAAAACTTCTAGAAGAAAACACAGGAGAAATTCTACGTGACCTTCCGGTCAGTAACGAGCCGTCAGCTAAACCGCGGTAGCACGACCCGCGGACGAGCGCGGGCAGAACGGGGCTTCGCTAACGTCACACGCGTCTGCTCTCCCAGGGCCGCGGTCGGAGCCAGACGGGGACAGAGTCCTCGCAGACGACACGCATTGGGCGAAGGGCTCGTGTCCGGGAGGTGCAGGGACCCTTAAAACGCAGCCGGAAGAGAGGGACCGACCGGTCGCAGGACGGGCGCCTGACCCAAACGGACTCGTCCCCCAGAAGGACAAACAAGCACAGGGACAATCTTCTCTGGCGTCTGTCACCCGAGAGCTTCCCCCGGGAGCAAGGAGAGGGGAGCGCCGACGGTCAGAGCAGCCAACGCGGTGATGCCGCCAGCGTGCACGGAGCGTGGGGTGGCCCTCGATCGCTGCGGGGGACAGGGCCCTGCTGCGGCCGCTCCAGGGATGCTCGAGCAGGCTCTGGGCAGCCAGACTCCTGCTCTTCCTGCCCGTCGCGACCCGGTGGCGGGCTCCTTGGTAGGTGTCCCCGTGGACGTTCACACTCATGTCCGCCTGTGAGCGGTCACGGCCCCTTTCTACGCCCTCTTGCCACAACCTGGACGCAACCCAGAGCACCTCCGGCAGACGACTGGATAAGCAAAGAAGGGTGCCTGCAGGCAATGGGACGCTGCTCAGCGTCAGAGAAATGGGACACGCGGCCACAGAAAGACACCAGAACTGTAAGCACACGTCACTTGGCACAAGAAGCCAGTTCGGAAAGGCTACAGGATCCCAACTCTACGATGGTCTGGAAGAAACAAAATGATACAGAAAATGAAACATGCAGGGGCTGCCAGCTTTCAAGAGGGGGAGGGAGCGGTAAAGCAGGGGGACGCTTCCGTCCAGGAAAACGATTCTGCGTGACACGTGACGCCACGGTGACACGGCGCACCACGCACCTGCAGGAAACTGTCACCTCTCGACACAGCCAGCGACCCCGAACCCACGGACTTACAGAACCTGTGCTGGGGTGCAGAGGCTGTCGGGAGCCCCCAGCTCTGTGACAGGGTGGGACCCTGACTGCAGAGGGGGGGACACTGTGCTGTCCTACACACGTGGGGCCGTCAGACCCGCGGAGATGGGAACCGGGTAGAAGTGCCGTCTCTGGCCAAGGATGCCGTTTCCCATGGGGACACAGGGCACCGCTCTGATGCTGCTGCAGGTCCACACCCAGATGGAACACTGTGGGCAGGGGAGGCGGACAGAGGGGCCTGGCTTCACAGGCTCACAGCGGGAGCTTGGACCGGCAGGGGCGGGAGGCTGGGATGGAGAGCCGCAGGGTTGGGTCAGTCGCGTGGACTCGTGTGTGGCGGGCACGCGCGCCCTGTCCCGTCCGCTCTGAGACGCCCGGCTGGCACCAAGGACTGCTCACCCCCCGTGCTGGTCTCGGACACCACCGCCCACAACGGATCTGGGACTCCTGGGAGAAAGGGCTCATTTTCGGACAGGGCAGGGAACACCCCGCTGACAGCACCCCGTGGACCGAAGACGGATGTGCTCGACCAACACACCAGATCCCTGGGGGGAGAGGGAGGTCCCAGGGGCAAAGTGAAGACCCATGAGCAACCACATCAACAATACCATGGGTCGGACTCAGAAATGCTCCGTCTGTCTGTACGGTGTCCACAGAGGTGCCGTCCGTGATCAAGCAGGTAGAAGGAAATGGAAAGGCTGGAGAATGTGCATGGACGTGTGGGACGTCTGCCCTCGGGGAGGTGGGCTGCGCGCTCTCGGGCGACTTCCGTCCACAGAGAACAGCACGGAAGGAGCAGAGACCCGTGACCACGGAGGAGCCACGTGGACAAGGGCGTCATCATGGGGGTCAGCCACGTTCACAGCACTGGCCCTTACATGATGGGAGGAGAGGGGCACTTCACCTCCGCGGTCTCCGTCCCCCAGGCCACAAGCCCCACAGCCATTCTGCAGACCCCTGCCCGCCCCCTCGACAGGGCCAAGGTCATCAGACACGAGGAGCCGCCCCAGCCAGGAGAAGCCCAAGGAACCGAGAAGACTGGACATTTGTGGCATCCTGGATGGGATCCTGGGCCCAAAAAAGGGGCAGCAGCCGGAACTCCGGACTTCAGTTAACGACGGTGCAATGAACCCATCTCTGCGGTTGTGACAAAGGCCCAGACGGGCGTGAGTAGATGCTCTTGACAGGAAAGCGGCTCACGGGAACCTTCTGAGCTATCGTCGCGATCTTCCCATGGACCTGGCACCTTTCTAAAACCACAGCCGGGGCCGGGGATGCCGAGCCAGCCTCTGACGCAGAGACAGGGGCTGGGCTGGGCCTCACGGGCCTGCTCGGCCACATGCCTGTCCCCGGGATTTCCAAGACACAGGCAGAGCCCAGCCGCAAACGACCTCAGTAACGACCTCGTTCCCTCCACCTCCCCCCCATCCGGACCCAGCGCGGGCACTTCTGGTCCCAGCGTGACGTGCCCCGTGCCACCGTGCGTGAGCTACGCGCCCCCATCAGCCGACAGGGACCCTCACCAGAGTCAGGGTCAGGAAACAGGCCACGAAGACAATGTGCGAAACCTTCCTTGTCCCTGAGCGCTTCTGCCGAGGCCAGAGGTGACGGGGTGGGGGACTCCCCTCAGCCGCCCCGAGACAACTCGGGAAACGGACACGTTGGGGGCCGGGCTGGCTGTGCGCCGGGAAGTTACAGAGACTCTGAGCACCACCTAGCGAGGACGCACGGCCGAGAACCACATATGACAGAGCAGCGCAGGCTTCTGTAGGCCCTGGCCACGGGCTTCCCCCACGTCACTGCGACGCACCCCCCGTCCCCGGCACTCAGTGTCCGCCCGTCACCCAGCGCTGAGATGCTCTCGGCCTGCCTCCCTCAGCCAGGCCATGGCGGGACCGGACGCCTGTCTGCTGAGTCCCGGGGGCCACGCTGGTGGACCCTGCTGCGTCCTCCGTCCTGTGTGGCCGCTGGGCTGGCCTGGTCCATGCTGCGGTGGGGGGGGCGCTTAGTGCCGCCTGGGACCCCCGGAGACAGGAGGGAAGCGAGGGTGGGAGGGCAGCGTGGGGCCCAGACACCTGGTCTGGACCGATCAGTCAGAACCTTCTGGAATCGGGCTCAGGCCCTGACGTCTGGCTCTCGGAAGCCTGAGCAACCTGCCACGGGACACAAGGAAGGCATGGGGCAGGAGGGGGAAAGACACTCACAGGACAGCAAGGACGCCGTGACCGGGACCACACGGTGATGCCCGAGCGACAGAACTGCCTCCTCCCACTCCACCCCCCAGCTGCCCTGAACTGGGGGCCGACCTTGTTGGAATGTCAGCATTTCGGTAAGATGCCCGCGGCTCAGGGCCCACAGAACCTCGGGACGTGGGGGTGGCCATGCTTGAGACTGGGGTGGAACAGGGTCCTCCCAGCACCGTGCCCCATCCCCACGCCAGCCCTCGGCTGGACCCCGGGCATGCGCGCCCCTGTGCAGGGACCGCTCTGCACCGTAAAGGAAGCATCTGCCAGGTTCACCCAAGTCCTCATGGCCTGGGGTCCTGCGATCCGGGGTCCGCTTCCTTCTTGCACTCTGGGGCACACCCCGCCTGCAAGGGATAGATGGGGCCTCCAACCCCACCCTCGGCCCAAGAAGGGGAAGTGCCAGGTCTCGATTTCAAAGGGGAAAAAGACTAGGAACTCCTTGTTTCCTACAAATGAACACACTGAAGCCGGCGGCAGATCGCGGTCTTGGAAAGTCTGGTAGCTGACAGGTTTGTCTGTCTGTCCCACGAACGGCTCCCCCACGCCGACATACCACAACGGGCACAGAGCAATTGGCTCCGGTTGGGGCAAGGAGGGCGGGTGGGCTCGGGGAGGCTCTGGAGCCAAGGTGGCCCAAGGCACCCACTGCGGCCACCTCTGGGATGTCCCCCACGGCCCAGCAGAGGCACAGGGACCCCGCTGCTCATGCTGCCTGGGGCCACATGGCCTGATGACATGGGACGGCCACGAGGCCATGCCCGCTGACTGCTCAACACCAAGCTCACAGTCCCCGGTCCCTTTAGGAGCAAGTAAACCCCGAGCTTCCTGCAGTGAAGTGTTTACGAGGCCTCTTGCTTCCAAACCCAAACCTTTCTCCAATTCCGTGAACCCCACGGACGCAGACACAGAAGCCTCCGGCTGCATGGTCCCTGCGGGGGCGCCACACGTGCTCGCGCCGTCTCCGCACCACGGCGAAATTCGGGTAGGGAAGCGGGATGCCCGGGAAGGCTGCTCGGTGCCCACGCTGGTCTGCGGGCAGGGCACGGGTTAGAGGGCCTTGGGCACAGGGGAGGGCAGGGCTACCCAGCCTGAAACGGCCCCCTCCATCCGAAAGCCCCCGTGCTTCTGCCATCACGTCCTGTTTCTGTGTTGCCCTGAGGTCGCGCTCACAGCCAGACGCACCGGAGTCACATCCCAGCTCCGACGCTCGCCCGACGCCTCGGTCCCCCCGTCTGACCTACGACACCGGGCATCGGGGTCCTCAGGATGACTGGCCGAGGTCCTCGATGACCAAGGGCTCAGGACGGGGTCACCCTGCCCTTGTCAGCCCACATGCCAGGCAAGGTGTGCCCCGTCAATGGGGAGCGGCGTGCCCCGAAGGACCGTGGGAATGCGGGGGACCCTGGGACGTCTCCCAGAACCCGGACCCGTCAGCAGAAGTCTCGGCTGCAGAAGGGGGCAGCCCCACCCAGGGAGACCGTGAGTGCGGACTGAGTCCCACGGAGGGCGTGATCGCCGAGGCTCGTGTTTGTGGCCGCATGTCTCCAACCCCCCCCACCCCGTGGCACGGTCCTGTTGCCCGTGGTCTCCTCCAACCTTCCCGCCTCCCCCATTACGGGACCCGTGTGACTGCATTTCAGACACACACGGACACCCGGGGAAACTTGCCCTCGAGACCCGTAATCTCTCTGCACCCGCGAAGCCCTTCTCCCCAGGAAGGAAACAGGTTACACTTCGGAGGGTCAGGGCACGACCTCCGCAGGGTTGGAGGGCTGCACTGCTCGGCCGACCGCACGCTGGGTCTCCATGACGTGCAGCCACGGATGAGCGCCAGTACCGAGACTCCCAGGCAGCTTGGCGCTCCCGGGGATGGAGACAGACCTGCGGATCCCGGTCCAGCCTGGGCACCACCGAAAATCCTGTCTGAGGAGGTGCTCGGGTCTCTGCAGGGCCCGTGGGGCTGCCCGGGGCCATGGTTGACCTGCACGGAGCCCCGGGTCTGCTGGGCCTTACAGGGGTTCCGGGGGTCCAGCTGCCGCCGCCTGAGCTGGGGTTCCCACTGTCCCAGACCAGGGGTGGCAGGGGCCCGACTTCCACGCTCGGGCATCCTCCGCGGCCCTGCTGGCCGATTTCCCTCATGACGCCAAACCCGGCCGGACTCTCGGGGGCCCTGAGACGATATGCACGGCCCGCACGCCTCAGTGACGTCAGGGCTTTAGAAACACGGGACAGCAGTGTTGGCAGAAGATGGGAATGAATGAACAACCCCCTCCGTTCAAAGCCAGCAGGCCTCTCCTCTACGCTCTGCCGGGTTGCTCCCAGGGAAGGGACGCGCGCTCCCTGTGAGAGCCTGAACACCCCTGCAGCTGCGGGGCCCCGCCCACAGGGACCCCAGGCCGCGCGTCCTCACGGGCCCTGCACCCGCCTCCGCGGCCCCAGAGACCAACATCTGGAGGACAAACAGCAGCTTCCACGCTGCCCGAGACCACGCTTCCAACCACATCCTTCCTGCCACCAGGGAGGTCACCGCGGTCGAAGGAGGGTGATTTTCTTACACCGGCCAACGTGAAGGGTGAGTGTGCAGATCATGGTCAGGGAAGGCGTCTGGTCCCTGCCCCTGCTCCCCCTGCGGCTCCAGCCCTGGGGGGGTGCCCCTGCCTCCCCCCACCGAGGACGGACAGGTCGTACCGTGGCACTGCCACAACGGTGCCGACCCATGGGAAGCATCCCCGGGACGGAGTGGGGGACGGAGGGAGGAGTGGAGGGGGCACTCTGCACACGGGGAGGCGTCCGAGGAAAGAGCTGCACGTGCGTGTGTGTGCGTGTGCAGTTCCACAGTCCCCCTGGGTCTTTCCAGCTGTGTGACCTCGATGGACACGTAAGCAGACGCACTCTTCCGTCCGAGCTGGGGCAGCAGGACGGAGGCTGTGTGGGGCCCCTGGCACCCAGCACCCAAACCATGCCCCAAGTGATGTCCCCAGGTGCCCCTCCAGCTGATGTCCCTCCACACCAGGACGCCCACACGAGACGCCCACAGCATGACTAGGAACCAGGCGCCCGCTCTAGGTAAAGGGCTACAAAGTCCCCGTGGGACAGCCGTGAGAGGTGCCCTGGGAGTCGGGGATGCGTGGCGCTGTGGCTCCCCGTCCTGGGGTGAGGCGGAGCTCACTGCACGGAGACACCCCCATCAGGACAGGCTCCGGAAGGCTCTGCTGGGGATCAACGCCCCGTGTGCCCGCAAACCCGGTGGCGGAGAACAAAATGTCCGTGCAAATGAGGGTGACCCACCGTCCTGTGACACTTGGGACCGAGGGGGCGTGGGTTCAGGATCTCCACTTCTGGAATCGGGGCTCTCAGGCCACCCAGGGTGACAGGGTTCCCTGGATGAAGTGAAGTTAGCAATGACTGAAGAAGTCTGGGGTCCGCAGACCCTGGCACAGGTGGGGACACGTGGGGTTCGGTGCAGGACCCTTCCTACATAGGAAGGTTTTCGTCCTGGAAGGGGGGCGAGTGGTGGTCCTGGGGGTGCGGGGTGGACGCACAAGCCGGCGGGTGGGTGTGGCCACTAGAGTAGCCACCTTGGGACGCTGGGGTCAGCCGAGCGGCTCCTGGGTCCCCCATCCCCCAAGCACGGCCCGAAAACACATTGGCACAAAACCACCATCTGGACCTTTCACAGAAGCAGCGTCTGGGAGGGGGGGGGGCCCAGACCCCATGACCGCATGTCACAGGCGCTCACGCCCACGAGCCGGGGGCGCCCCTTGGCGGGGCCGGTCCCGGGTCAGAGCCAGTGCGCGAGCCGGTTTTCACCCCTGGTCCCCCACCGCCTGGCCAGGCCGCATCGTCTCCCAACAATGGGATGCCAGGCCCTCGTGCCTGACTGCCGTCCACGTCCACGTCCCCGTCCCCGCCCACGCCTGACTGCCACCCCACAGCGCACGGAGCCTCCGGAGATGCCCGATGCCCAGTGCCCTAGGTCGGGGTCGGCCGGCCTCTTCTGCAAAGGGTGAGCCGGCCAGCGTGACGCCCAGCACGGACCCTGGCAGTCGCTCGGCGCCGTGGCCAGGGGCAGACGCAGCCAGAGACGAGGTGGACACGGCAGGTGTGGCGTGAAAACGCTTCTTCGTTCATGGCTGCACAAACCAGGCCAGGGCAAGACCAGCACGGGCGAAAGCTCTGCTTCATTCAGTGGGTCTCCTGAGGCGCCCAGAACACCCCCCAGCACCAGGGGGGAAGGAAGGGAGACACCCACACGTGTGCTCCAACACAACCACGACCTAGGGCACCGCAGCTGGGCCCGGTGAGCCCTTGGCATGACAGGTACGCCACGGACTGGTGGGGCACTCAGGGCAGGGGCGACAGCCCAGGTGTTATGCCCCAGGGGCTGGTGGGGCACTTAGGGCTGGAGGGAAGCCCAGGCAACGTGCCCCAGGGTCTAGTGGGACACAGACAGCTAGCCAGAAGGCCCTGAGTCCTGATGCTGGGGTCCTCCCTGCACACCCCTACCTCAAGGGCCCTGTGCTGCCTACCCTACCAGGCCCAGAACTGGCCCCCAGCCTCTGACCACCCTCCTCCCGCCTGAGGCCACCTGGTGGTGCCCACCTCCTGCCGGCCAGGGGGGGTCCAGGCAGAGAACCAGGACAAAGAAACCATCTGAGACCACCCCTTGCATGTGGATGGGGGATGGACACGTGGACGGACCTGGGGGGCACCAGAGGGGGCTCCATCAGCAGGAGTCAGGCCTGGGTTCTGGTGAAGTAGAGCACACAGAAAAATTCGCAGAGAGAGTACAAGTCCCACACATAGGGTTCGGGCCGTCCCGGGTCAGGAGGGAGGGCCTGCGGGACCGGGGGACAAGGAGAGAGGACGCTGCCCACTCCCGAGGCCAGGGGCCCCCTGGACTCCCCATGGGGATGTCTTGCTGGGAGCAGGAACCGCCCACAAACCCATGGTGCGGGCTGGGAGGTGAGCGCACGGCTCCATCCCCTCCAGGCTTTCCGTGGACCATCGAGCGCAAGGGTCTTGCCGGGAGCAGTGCCCGCCGGCTTCTGACCACACATAAGGATTCAAACACCAACGACAGGCTTGTGTGAGGGCCCACTGAGCACCGAGTGCGGGCGAGACTGAGGGCCGCTCCTGTAAGGATCCCAAGTCTCCGGGCAGGGGGCACAGCGACCCCATCCCACCCCGGCGCAGGGCATCCCTCCCAGGAAGCACGTGGCACCCGGGGGCATCACCTGCGGGACTGCACTGCCCGCCCGCACCGGGAGACCCACATGGCCCACGCACCCTGGGCCTTGAGTCCACACTCGGGTTTCCTCCCTTCCCAGCCAGGGGACACAATGGCCTTCACGGTGACCCATGGACTCAGGCTCAGTCTGGGGGCCTTGCTTGTGTGGCGGTGACGAGAGCCTGAGGTGACGGCCATGGCTTCTGGCCTGGCACCCAGATGGGGGGGCACCTTGCCCTGGGTCCCGGGTACCCACCCTACACAGCAGAGACTGCTTTCCGCTGATCCGTGAGGCTCGGAGAGGCCCCAGGCCTCCCAAGGACACAGCTTCTGAGGCCGGGAGCCCCTCATCCGCTGACCTGGCTGTCGGGGTGAGCTCGTGGCTCCCCACTACTGGGGTCAGGACCCTGTGACTTCCCCAACCCTCACCGCCCCCTGCCCGTGCAAACACCCACACGCACACGTACGCACTCGGTGCCAGGCTCCTGCACCTGCACTCCCAGGCTTGCACTCCTGCCTCTCACAAGCACACTCCTACATGCGCACACTCACACATGCACACACCCCCAGTCAGAAACCGTCACTCACATGCACACACGCGTGCACACTTCCACATGTGCACACTCCTGCCCCCATATATGCACACTCACACATCTCACATATGCACGTGCCCACATGCACACTCACATGCTCACACTCACACCCCTCATGTGCACACACTCCTGCATGCACATACTCACACACAATTACACGCACACCCCTCAGAAACCTACACTCACATGTACACACACGTGCACACTCCCAGAAGCACACACTCACGCCCCTCACATGCACACTTACACCTCATATGTGCACACTCCTACACACACTCACACTCACGCCCCTCACATGCACACTCCTACATGCACATACTCACACACACTCATATTCACACCCACAGAAACCTGCACTCACATGCACACTCTTATGCGTGCACAACCACATGAACACACTTTGCCATAAACCTGCACTCATATGCACACACTCCCACATGTGCACTCCCATGTACACACGTGTGCACACACAGAAATTTGAACTCGTGCACACACACGACACTCTCACAGGCATGGACATTGTCACACTCACACGCACACAGCCACACACATGCTCACACTCACCCAACACCCATCTCGGTGCTGATAGTCACACTTCCACCAGGCACCCCCTTCTGTCCCCGCTCACATCCCCACATCTACCTCACCATATCTGGTCTCAAACCCCAATCCCAGGGACCCCTCTGGGGAGCACCTGAAGGGCCACACCCTCCCCTCTCTTCTGGGGGGTGCCCTCCCTGCATCCACAGTGTGTGGCCACCCCAAGGTCCCTCTAGAGCCCTGGGAGCCTCGGGGTCTCCTCCCACAGCCCTCAGCAGGCAAGCAGTTCCCAGATGTCCTCAACTGAACGGATGAGTTCCACATGGCCCTGTCGTGCTAACCCCCGCCCGGGTGCCCAGGTCACCGCACTCCAGACCACAAGGCCCCGTGAGGCTCTGCCCTGCCCATCGCCCCAGGCACATGGCCCACCCCATGTGCAGGCCCAACCCTACACCCTTGCAGTGCCCAGCACACTTTCCCTTCCTCCCACAATGGACGAAACACCATGTGCCAGTGTGTGGACCCCACTGGGAGCCGTTGATCTGCCGATGGGAAGGGAAGGAGGCCCTGCCCACCCCAGACAGGCTCTGTGCTCCTGTCTCTCTTAGAGTGAGGCCAGGGAAGCCTCAGCAGGTGACCCCGGCCACAATCCCAAGGCCACTGGCAGTGCTGGGTCCTCTGACCTCAACCCAGGCCACTCTCTGGCCATCAGCCCTCCTTCCCGCCCAGGTCCCACTGGTCAAGGCATAGGGGCTTGGCCCACAGGGACGGTTAGGGCACCACTGGGCCGGGCATCAGGTCTGGGGACAGGGAGGGACCAAGAGTGACCACAGACCCCAGCAGAACCGGGAACAGGAGGAAGAACTGTCCCCAGGGTGGTGCCCCATGCTGAGAATGGAGTCCGTGTGCTCCGAGCCCATGTGGCCTCGGCCTGGCGCAGGGAGTCCCAGGCTCCAGAGAACAAATCCCGAATTGCAGGGAAGGAGATTTCTGCAGGGCACCTGGGCGGGCTCCGTCGCTGGGGAGTCTCACTCTTGGTTTCGGCTGAGGTCTTGATCTTGGGGTCGTGGGATCAGGCGCCGTATCAGATTCTGCGCTGAGCTCGGAGCCCGCTTTGGATTCTCCCTCACCCTCCGCCCACCACCCCTACCGGCACGCTCACGCTCGCTCTCTGAGACAAATAAATAAATCTTTGAAAAAGTAAGAGAATCAAAAAAATGAAAGAATGGAGATTTCTAGAAGCTGTTGCGTCTGCTGCTCAGAGCTGAGCTACGGCAGCTAATGAGGACTGGAGGAACGGACGCCCCTAAGTAACGCTGATGAGTAAATCGGGCGTAAGAGGCCCGCCGCAGAGCGGAACACGGAAGGACGGGGCGACGAGGAGACTGAGGGGCTGGGTCCCGGCACTCGCCGATGGCGGTCATCAGGCAGTGACCTGAATTCCCGGGCACCAGCAGCCACCAGCGAAGGTGGGAGTAAACACGACCCCATCTGCGTCCGTACCCAAAAATGAGCTAACAAAATAGTACAATGCCCCCTCCACTGCTCCATGTGGGGTGAGGACCCCCATTTCTGTCCTAGAGGACAGACTCCCCCACCCCGTGGGGGGTAGATATCTGCCCCCCTCCTCCTGTCCAGACAGCAGACCCCTCCTCTTTCCTGTGCCGGGGCAGGCACACACCCCTCCCCCGCCGTACTGGGGACAGACCCCTCTGCCTCCCCCACACTTTGCCAGGACAGATGCCCCTCTTCCCTGTGCTGGAGACAGACCCCTCCCCCACCCTTACACCCTATACTGGGGACAGATGACCCCCCTCTTGTGCTGAGAGACAGACCCTTCCCCTCCCCCGCACTGTGCCTGGGCAGACGCCCCCCTCCCCTGTGCTAGAGACAGACTCCCTCTCCTCTCCCTGCCCCCCCGCAGGGGCAGACACACCCCTTCTGCCCCCAAACACATCAGGGCGCTACTACATGCCTGGGGCACGGCTGCGGCAGCATCTCTGACCACTAGTCTGGTGCCAGCCACTCTCAGGGGTGGGCTCAGGATGGGGGTGAGCCAGGAGCCGAGCCCCGTGAAGAGAAATCATTTGATGAAGACGCATCATTTACAAAGTATGGGGCCTCACTGCAAGAAGCTCCCTTCAGGAACATTCCTCCCCAGAAGCCTGGCCCTCCGTTGGGAGGTGCTCAGTGCCCCCTGCTGACCTGACCTCGGCCACCCTCTGGCCCCCCACCGGAAGCCAAGCGATGGCATCCTCCCCCACCTGTTGTGACGGGTGCAGTGGGGTCCCCACCAGGCATGTCCGTGTCCTAACCCCACGCGTGGGCACGAGCCCTTACGTGGACAGAGGGTCCTGCAGATGGGACCGTGTTCAGACGAGGTCATTATGGTGGGTTGCAATCCAATGTGACCCGCGACCTTCTCAGAAGAGGGCAGCAGAGAGACGGACTCTGGAGCGGAGGCAGCTGCGTGGCAGAAAGGACTGACACAGGAGTACCTCAGGGCCGGGGCGGTGGGGGGACATGGGGCCAGCAGCAGCCTGAGGAAAGTGGGCAGGAGAACCCCCCCCCGGAGGCTGCTCAGCCTGACTCCGGGCCCCCAGAGGTAGAAAGAAGACGTTTCTGTTGTGTCGGCGGCTCCATGTGTGGCCCTTGGCTCCAGCAGCTTTGGAAGAGTCACGGCTCTGTCCCCACGTAGGGAGTGTCCAGGTCCCAGGAGGTCCCGGACAGGAAACACTTCATCCACCCACTTCAGGAGCCCGACGCAGCTGAACGCCGAGCAGACTTCCCTGGAAGCTGGCCCAGCGTGCCCTCCACGAGGACCCCAGCTCGGGTACACCCCAGGCCTTACCCTTTCTTCACACTCAGACAGTGTTACCACAGGGCTCGGGGCCTTCCCCAAACCTGTCCCCTTTCTTCAGGCCTCAGGCAGGCAGGCAAGTGGTTTCACCCCTGCTCAGCATCCCCCTGGTACCCACAGCCCGCCCACATGCTCACCCACCCTGACGGGGCCGCCACGCTGGACACACCATGGTGAGTGGCCATGTGTCAGGGTCCAGAATGTGCAATCAGGGTTCAAGGAGTGTATTAAGGGCTCTCATCTACACGCCCCAAGGCCATAGTGTCTGCAGCCAAGCAAGGCGGCTCCCCGGGGCTCCTGTGCCCTCTGCGCCACCCCTGCCTTCCCACAGCACAGGGACAGTCCCTCTCTTGGTCAGATGGCTGTTCATTCACTGATGGGACCAGTTTGCTGAGAGTGGGGTCTGCCCTCCACCCAACCAGCCTCCTCTATGTCCGGGTGGGTAAACTGAGTCAGGGCAAATGTCAAAAAGAGCCTCTGCCTTCCACAGGCATTCCTGGGCGTGCCATTCACGTCGGCAGATCTGCACCATGTGGCCGTTCAGGCTGGCACGATCCCCATGGTGTGAGCCTAGAACACCGGGGAGCCCCCGAGCCCCACTTCCTACCATACAATGCCCTTCCCAGGGTGCCAGGCCAGAGAAATGGAGCCCTTGCTTCCCACAGACTTCCCAACACGCTGGGTGTGGGGCTCAGTTCTGGGTGGTGCTTGTCCCAAGCACATGCCTTGTGCTGTCTGACTTTGAATTGTGAAGCCTGCTGTTTCCAATCTCCATCATCGTGACATTTCCTCTAATGCTCTGTGAACTTGGCAGGATTTACTGACAGCCCTCCTGCATTCCGGGCAGTGTGGTTTACAATTTTCCAATAACTGGACTTGAAACATTGTCTGCACTGAGTATCAAAGGTGAGACATCAGTACAGACCCTCCTGCGAGCTCAGGTGCACACGTGGTGCCTGGAAGAGGGGCTTCAGCAGACCCTCATACTCTTGTTCCTCAGGACCACAGGGCAGGTTCAAGTTCACTGATCAGTGGAGCCACGCCCCCAAAGAGAAAGCTCCAGTGCCCTCTTGTTTGGAAGGGACACCGTCCTGACAGCAACCAGGTGTCTCTGCATTACTGCTCCACCACACTGACCCACTGTGGTTTCCTACTCTGCCTCTGAGTCCGGCTTAGAAGTCACCAGCCCCAGGAAGGACCCCCCCACCCCAGGACCATAAACACAGATCAGCTCAATGCTGCTCAGCACCTGTCTGCTCCTGCATCACATAGGCGGTGAACCAGATGTGCAAACATCCTTATCAAGGTGCGCCCCTCTGCATCCAGCCTGGACATGTCTGCACCTGGGCTGCTCCTCCTGCAAGCTTATGGGGCTCACCAGGCAGGGAGACCCCTGTATGGGGTTCCAGTCCTGGATGCTGAACTTGACCCCTACCTGCAGCACGATGCCCGTGCCAGACAGGAGGGTAGCCATCCCTCCTGGGATCCAGAGTGAACCTGTGTGCTGTGTGCACACGGCTTCAAAGCCCTTGCCATCTCCCTGCTAGCTCTGTGCCCTCAGACCTGCCTGCTCCAGGATGCAGGGCAAATACCTGGGACATGGCCGGTTCCACCAAGCCTGAGAGCCTGAGGCAGAAAACACCCGTACAACCTTGGCTTCCTCAAACAGGCTATGGAGACCATGGGAGGGGCCAGCAAATAAACCCACCAACTCAGGATGCCCCTGATCCCAGGTACCCGGTTACCACCTTTCCAAAAACTGAAACTAAGAAGATAATCCAACCCAAAATAATCCAAACAGCCCACGTGGAAAGAGTCCACCAGAGAAAAGTGGTGGAAGGGCACTGGTAGTCTCTGGGTAGTAGGAAAGTCAGAACATCTTGTCACTCTTTACCTATGTTTCTACTTTTCCATTGTGAGCACATCATATATTTAAAAGCCGATGTGATTTTATTGGTAGAGTGGACAAGATGGCTTTTGGTTCTAAAATTTCACACTTTTCTTTATTCACCCTGGCTTCAGATTCCAAAAGGAACCTCAAAGGTCCAGTCGCACTGGTTCATCCTCCTCCCAAAGAGTTGTCCCCGATAGCAGCTGGGACTGACATCTTGCTAGCTATAGCCGAAGGGCTTACCAGCTCTCCCCAATATCTACAAATGAACCCAAATCCATGTTCCTTGTACAAGTAAGTGCCTGGCACATGTAGCTCCTAGGAATGTCCCAAACCCTGTCCATGGTCAGATATTTTGAGTCCAAACCAGGGAGCAGAACACAGCACCCACACTGCTGTGGGTTGTGCCCTAACCCCAGGGATGATGGGGAAACTGTCACTTGACACAGAGCACCCCTGCTGTTAGAGGAGCCTTCCCTCTGCCAGAACAGACGTTCCTGGAGCTACAGCTTCCCAAGTCACAACAGCAAAACCAGAGTGCTCCCACAGAGGAACCTCCCTTGTCCTACCTCCCAACATACCCACATATGCACATGTGCACACATATACACAAGGAAGTGAGGGATGGAGACAGAGCCAGGCTTAGGGAAAGAAGGGGTAAAAAGAAAGGGACCTTGGAAGGAGGTGTTAGACCTCATTGAGGCATCCTGTAGAAAGAAGGGCAAGTAGGGGGCAGAAGCTGCCTGGTGGGGCGCTGAGCTGGCACTGGGTCACTCAGTTGTTGGGCGGGGGGGCAGAAGCAGAACAGGTATTCCAGCCTTTGAGACATGCAGGTTCTCTGTGAACACCCACTTATCCTGATCATCACAACCATCATCGTCACGATCCCCACCATTATCACTATCTTCAACATTCATCATCAGCATCATGATCATCAGCCATCGCCATCATCAACCATCATCAAGCATAATCATGATCACCATCAAGAACCAACATCACCACCTTCATTACCATCACATCACCAGTACCAGTCATGACCATCACCACCACCAGATCATTGACCATCACCAACCATCATTAATGACCATCACCACCATCATCACCATCGATTATCACCCTCATTACCATTATGATCGACCATCACCATCATCAATATCATTAACCATCATCAACTATCATTAGTCACCACCATCACCATCAACATGATCACTTTCATCATCATCACCATCACCACCACCATCGCCATCATCACCAATATTACCATCACCATCACCACCATCATTATCACCACCATCACCATCATGACCATCACCATCAGTAACCACCATCATCACCATCACCATCATCACCATCACCACCACAATGATCATCCCCATCATCCCCATCATCACCACCACCACCATCACCACCATCATCGTCATCAGCATCATCACCATCACCACCACAATGATCATCCCCATCATCCCCATCATCACCACCACAGTCATCTTCTCCTCAGAAACTAAAACGCAAATGCTCTATAAAGAGAGCCCAGAGACCTTCTCCTTCCCAAAGGTACTGATTCCTGCTCATACCCCTCAGAGGGGCCCTTAAACTGCTCCTTGCATCTCCCCAGACCACTGCTTCTGGGAGGCCGGCAGAAGACTGGAGGGAGGTAATACCAGGGGGCAGCAGAGACCCCAGCGGCCACCACTACCCAGAAGCTCACACAGCTCTTGGACACTCACCTTCCACGAATAAACTCAGAGATGACAGAGGGCAGGGCCTGCCTTTCCCGCTCACACTGCCATTCTTGGCATGTGGTCAGCACAGAGGTAGACGGGAAAGGAAGTAAGAGGGGGAACTCTGTCCCAAAGCCACCTATCCCCAGGCCACAAGAGTCCACAGTCAAATCCTCCATCAGCCTGGGAAGCAGCTGAGCGCCTGCTAGGGGCACCCACGGGGCTCCACATGGGTGCATACAGGTCACTGTTGGCAGAAGCTATGTCCTGGCGTCCTCTCTCCAGGGCCTCCATGTATAGAACCCCAACATCTTCAGGGAAAAGGTAGAGGGAAGGTGCTGGGGCCTTCTCATGCCTCCAGAGGATGCCCCCTGCCTACGTCCACTGCTTCATGATCCCACGGTGGGTCCCTCACTCTGCCCCACAACTCTACAGGCGGGGGGAAACCTGGGCCTTTGGGACCCCAGCAACGGAGAGGCATTGGGGGGCCTCGTGGAGGCAAACAGGACTTCTCAGAAGCTACCCCACCCTGCAGCGTCTCCTCCTAAGAAGCCGCAAGTGGCACTTGGAGGCTGATGTCACTGCAGTCACGCAGGGGGGGCCCCGCTTCCTGCCGAGCCCATCACCGAGCATCTGGGACGCCGGGCAGCTGGAGCCACGGTCGCCGTCTGCCTGGGGAGCTCCTGGCCCCTTCGTCTCTGGAGCTTTGGGATCCAGGGCAGGGCCTGCTGCTGCCCGGACAGGTTGTCCAGCTGGAGAACCACCGACGAGCCCCGGAGCCAGGATCGATGCCTGCGGTTGTAACTCCGAGTCTTTTCTGCTAAATGGGATCTCCTCCCCAGGACGGAGAGGCCGGCCCCTCCGAGACCTGGTTTGGATCAGCTCCGGACGCCCGTCTGCCGTGGCACGTGCGGCTGCTCCTCACGGGCACCTGGTAAACGCACCGCCTGGCAGGGAGGTCGTGTCCTCCTTGGAAGGCCCAGCCAGGGCCAGGAACGGCAGCTGCTGGCCAACGTGCCTCCGAGCCCGTGCCTGAGAGACCGGCCCTGCCCAGCTCGCGGCCTCCGTGGCTCCTGGATCTCAGCATCCCTGGGACCCTGCAGGCTCCTCAGGGGACAGAGGGCATAGAGACGGGCACTGCCTGCTGACACACTCCAGACTGGACCTGCCCCAGTTCCCCTGGGAAGGTGCCTTGCTGCCCAACTCAGCCAGGGCTGGTGGTGCCCCTGCACGGCCACCTCCGTCAGGTGGACATCTAGGAGGTCCGTGCCCCTGGGCCTCCGATTCCGTGCATCACAGCCCCCCCACGCGACATGGAGAAGCGACGGCTCCACAGCCCCGACCGGCACCACGTCTGCACGGGGCGCGTGAGGGCCAGGCCTGTGTGGGGCGTCTGAAGACGCACGGACACGGGCGAGGCCCAGCGAGGAGGAGGGCACGCACGGTCCTCGCAGATCCAGCCGTCAGCCGCGTCCCCAAAGCACGGTTCGTGGGCAGATGCCGCCACCTCAGCTGCAGCGACTTTCTGTAACAGCCGTGTGGAAGTAAAGACCATCCCGGAAACCGGTGACCCTGCGGTGGGGACACGGCGGGCACCCTCAGAAAACGGCCGTGACGATAAAGACCGGGAGGAATCAAAGGGCTCCGTCGGCCTCGCAAGAGAAGCGAGCATGACCCAGACTCCTGTGTGCACCTGCGGACTGGGGAGGACGTGCGCCCTGGGCCCGGGCTTGGGGAGTCATCCGTGGGCCAACTCCCGGATGGGGTCCCCTGCACCTGCTCCACGCGCTGTGAGCGAGCCCAGACCGCCAGAGGGGCTGTGTGTCCTGGCTCACCCCACCCAGGGCCTCGGAGGGGAGCATGGGCCCTTTCACCAGCACATTCCCGGACAACCTAGACTCAGAGCCCAAGTGCGGGACGGGGACCCGACCCGTGGATCTGAGCCCACGCCGAGGAGTGCGGCCGTCTGGGAGAAGGAGGCACGCGCCGTTCTCAAAGAGCTTCAGCAAACACCACCAACACCACCAACCCGAGAGCAGGTCTACTAGCACATTCTCCTGTGTGTGCGTGCGTCCCGGGGAGGGCACGGCGGGCGGCCGGGGGAGCGTGGGGTCACAGCACACCGCCGGAACCCGTCTGAGTGCGTGCAGCGCGAGGTGTGCCCTGCTCAAGTATGTACGGGCACACACACTCACACACACACACACACACACAGCGTGCGTGGAGATTTCTCCTGGCCTCCGGGGGTCCCCGTGAGGTCAAGGGGAGCCCCCGAGGCTTACACGCCCAGCTTTGGGCTGCCCTCCAGGACGCGTTTGCTCTGAGCTCTGCACCCACCCCCCAGGCCTCCCAACCCACCCGCCACTGTCTGGGCGGTCACGGTCCCCAGCGTGGTGACCTGCCAGCGGAGCGTGAGGCAGGCCCGATGCCCAGGGCCGGGCAGCACAGCGCACGGAGTCCGGCCCACGACAAACCGCAGGCTCGCGTGAACCCCGGTGCATCGGGGTCGGCTCACGCCTGTGAGGGCTGCACTGCGGCACTCAGGGACGGCCATCACGGGAGCCGTGGGGGGGGAGGACAGGGGAGGAGGGGCCACACCTCCTGCTCGGTTTTCCTCTAACCCTTAAACGGCCCTTAAACAACACATACAATTTCTAAAAATGATAACAGATCAGCACTGTCCATGCCCTTTGACGCAACCGAGAATGTGCCTTTTTTCTCTTTCTCCCCCACGGTAGGAGACGCGTGACCTGACCCTCACCACGTCAACCACTTCCAAGCGTAAGTTCAGGGGCATCGGGCGTATTCACTGTCGTGCCACCAACACGCCTACGGCCTCCAGAACCCCCTCGTCCTCCTGAACGGAAACCCCATCCCCACGAAACACGACCTCCCCTGTCCCTCCCCCCAAGACCCGGGGAGCCCACCCGGCCCTCTGACTCCACGAGCTGACGCCCAGGCCCCTCGCGTAAGTGGAATCATAGAGCACCTCCCCCTTCGTGTCCGAAATGTCACTCAACATGACACCCTGCGGGCAGTCCGCGCCGTGACAGGTGTCCGGACGCCCTTCCTCTTCAAGCCCAGATCCTACCCCCGTTCTAGGGACATGCGAGTTGCTTTCCGGTCAGCGGTCAGCGGGCTTTCTGGAGGGGCCCTGTCGGGACCCGGGAAGGCTGCTTCCTCTGCTCCCCGGACACACACGGGCCCAGAGGCTGCGGGGACCGGAAAGAACCCACCCTTGGCTCCCCAGCCCGCGTCCCCTTCTCTGAAACGACTATCTCGGGAACTTTCGGAAAAACAACATGTTGTTTTTAATTAGATGAAAAAAATCCTACTGGCACAACAACCCTAATTTTCACAGATTAGCGGGCTTTGTGGTTCCTCGTGCTCACTCCCCTGCTAAACCGTGACACGCAGGCGCTGCCTTCAAGATACGTTTCCAAAGCTTCAGAATGCGTCGGCTTCACACCAAAGTTAAGATTTCTACAGTAATGCCACTAATTCCCCTGGAATCAAGCCTGAGTACAGCGGGATGGGAGATACCAGCATCCGTAAGACCACAAGGAAAGTTGCGTAATCACACTTAATGATCTTGTTTGCATAATCTTGCCACTTAATGAGGCTACAAGATAACAGGTACCGGAAGCTCTAATTTGTTTGGCCTGGAACTCGGCTGTCTTGGGGACCGTCTCTGCTCTCAGAGGGTTAGGTCCTGAGCGTGCCGGCCGGACACAGACGCCGATTCACCAGGTCCCGGGATCCTCCCCAGCCCCGGGGGCTCGACTGGGGCCCTACGCGCCTTCACCTTCAGCAGCAGCTCGCCGGCCACTGAGCGAACACCTGACCCCAAGCGCGTCATTTCTCAGCCACTAGGACGGTCTGGGCTTCCCCGCAGAGCCGCACTTGGCCCGGAGAGCAGCTTCTGGCCCCTCTGCCCCACAGGATCCTGGGACTGCCGGGGCACGCTGGGCCTCAGAACGGAAAGAGCACCCCCACGTCACGTCCTGCGCTTCCCGGCGGGCGCTGGCGGTGGGATGGGATCGCCTCCACCCGCCCCCGGGGCAGGGAGGAATGAAGGGATCTAGGCCGGGACCATTTGGGGCGCAGGGGGTTCCCCCAAACCCAGCTGGTCTCCTCATGGGGCCACAGGCGGTGTTTCTCCCGAGAAGGAATAAGGAGTAATCTTCCACATTTGGGGGCGGCACAGGCCGGAGCCGAGGGCAGCAGCTGGGGGCGTGTTCAGGGCCCTGATGTCAAAGGGAGACGTTCTCCCCGCTCCACCGGGTCACAGGCTCCAGGAAACACGTTCAGATGCACAGACGGGGACACGGAGCTTCACCTGCCCACACCGACAGGTAGAGCGCACCCAGAGAGCCTCCCAGAGGGGGCAGCGCCCCAACAAGCGGAGGGTGCGCGCCTGTGCTTGGGGCCAATGGACATACCTGGGCAGAGCCGGGTATGTCCAGGAAGGGAACTCCGCTCCACCTGCCACGTCCGTCCCATGGCTTAGGGACACGTCGGACCAGGGTCCCCTGGTGGCCCAAGCTCCACATCCAGAGACCCGTGTTCCCCTCACTACCACTTGTCATTGCACTCGACAGGGGAAACTGAGGCACAGGGGCACAAAATCACATGACTGAGAGGAGAGCCTACTATACTCAGGAGGCCAAGGAAGGGGGGCGGCTCAGTGACTGAGGGGCCGGGATAAGCTGGTCCCTGGAAGGGCGTTAGCACATGCCCCATGCACGGGGCCGCTCAGGAGACCACCCAGACCAGGAGACTGGCACAGGACCACCCGGGAGCCCTCCCGCCCCTCCTTCTGTAGGCCCCCCACCGGGCATCAGCGGCTCAAGGCCACGGGGCTTCAGCTTTGCCCCTCCCCCACCACCTCTGGGGACATTGTAGGACACAGGTGCAGACCAGGCCTGCAGGAGGCCGACTCCTTGCCCTACAGAGCAGGCAGGGGTGCCCCCCTCTTCTTTCCAGCCAGCATGGCCCCAGCAGGCACCCCTGCCTCAGACACCACCGTGGGGGCCCGCCCAGTCCTGCCCTCATCCTCACTCACCCAGACCCCTCCACAGCCCGTGACCCCTCCCCAAGCAGTATGAGGCCTCTCTCCACAGTGAGGGCCCCTCAGAACCTTCCAGAAACCTCCTTGCCCTCCCCCACAGCACGGTGAGCTGTCCTCCAGGTGGGTGGCCGCACCCAGCCGGCCAGCCTGGGGGTCCTGGAAGCGGAACCCGGGGCAGCCAGCAATCGGGCCTGGGGACCCCCTCCCACTCCCCAGGCTTCTGGCTGTAGCAGCACTTTCTGCCCAGGAGGAACTGCCTTCCATGCTAGAAGATTCCCTACAGAACGTAGGGTACGATCTCCCCGTTCACACCCTCCCAGCAACAACGGGGGAAAAACTCAAAGCACAAACGTTTGTGTTTTGTTCTCATCGCCAGGCCACACACTTAACGGGGAAAAAAAGTCCAGTTCAACTAACAAGAGTCAGGTCGCTATGGGAAAGCCAGGAATAAAACAAGAATCAGACACACGTTCTTAATGACTTACCAGGTAACATAGTCAAATTGGCAAGAGCCCACCAACCCAGTTGGAATCAAAAAGGCTTTAGGGGCAGGCCAAGCTCAAATGGCAAACTAGTTTTCACAATTTTCTTTTAAAAAAGAAAGAAAAATTTATTTTCAAAGGGTCACAGGCAGGCCAGCTCTCAGGGTAGCCCCAGGAGTGCATGGCAGGCCCCACGGTGGCAGGGACAGACAATCTTAATGGCACTGGTTCCCGGGAACGCAGGACACGCAGGACGCCGTAGGCCTGCCCCTTTCTGCAAGGAGCAGCTGAGTCCATGAGAGGCAGGAAGCTACCAGTCTCCCGCCCCACCTTCCTGCCACCCGTGCCCGCCCGCGGCCCCCAGGAGAACTCCAGCACAAAGGGGACACTGGGACGAGAAGGGCTGGAGCCTACAGCTCGAAGGCAGGCCCGCGCGGGGCCTCTGGCCCAGGGAGATGGAATCAGGCTGGGCCCAGGGGTGTGATTTCTTCCACCCCAACATGATGGGCTAATGGTGCCCCCCAAAGACGGGTCTACCCAGAACCCCAGGACGTGGGCTAATCTGGAGTCCACACCCTTGCAGATACGACCAAGGCTCTTGAGATGGAATCATCCGGAATCCGGGCCCTAAAGCCAGTGACAGGTGTCCTCGCACGAAACGAAAGATTTGGGGGGATGAGGAGGACCCAGGTGGATACAGGAGAGATGGCAGCCACAAGCCAAGAAGTACCCAGGACCGCCAGGACCACCAGAAGCAGGAGAGACAAGTGGGAGGACCGAGAGCCTCCAGAAGGAACCAGCCCTGCCCACACCGTGGTCTAGAACGTGGCTTCCACAACCACGAGACCACAGACGGCTGCTGCGTTGGGAGCCCCGTCTGCGGTGTTGTCGCAGCAGAGACCCAGGAAGCTGACGGAGACCCCTGCCCATTCCGACATCCGTCACGGAGCCCCGGTCCCCCAGCCAAGAACCTCTTTGTCCCCAGTCAGCCTGGACTCCCGAGGAAGGGACCAGGATTCCTCAAGCGCACCCCCACGCCTACAGAAGTCTCCGGGGCTCCCGGCGCCCAGCCATCCGACCCCCGCCCACGGGCCTCCGTCCAGCACTCGTTGGCCCAGACAAGTCCCTGCTCTTGGCCTCGGTGGGTGCCCGGCAGACGTGTGTCCCTCCTGCTCCGTGTCCAGCACTTCCCACGCCCAATACCATGGTCCTATCCAAAAGGAGCCCTTCCTCCTCCCTAATCAGAAAGCCAATGCCTCGGCCACAAGTAGAAGGTAGTCATAAAAGTAAACATACAGCTATTAAGATGAAAAACGCATCGTCGTGCCATGCGTGAAGCCGTCTCAGGCGTCAGCGGCGCTGCACGCCTCACTTTGGGGACCGCTGGATTTAAGGGGGAGGCTCTGTGGCCTTTCTGGGCTGCTCCACCACCACCCCTGACCTGGGGCAGCAGCCTCCGTCCCAACCTCAGCGCAAGGGTCATCGGTCCCACGGCCCCAACCGCACACGAGACACCGCCGCAAGCGTGTGCGCCGTCCAGGCTGTCCCCGAGCCGGAGGGGAGCAGAGCCCTGGGCCCAGCACCCCCACCCAGAGCAGGCGCCCTGGAGGCTAGAGGCCCTCATCCAGGTGGGGGGGCACGTCATTCCTCTGCCTCCCCTACTGTGTCTCTTATAAGGACACCTGATATGGGATTTAGGGCGAGCCCTGATCCACGATGATGTCGACTCGAGACATCATCTTAATTACAGCTGCAGAGACCCTGTCCCTCTGTGAGGCTGCATCTGCAGGTTTCACCCCCCCCGCTCCCCTAACCACAGAGCCTTGCCTGCATACAGCAGGTGCTGGATACGTGCTCCAGACAGGTCTCTCCAGGCTGTCATGGAGGCAATGGGTGCTGGAAGCAGGTGCTGTGCAGGTGCCCCGGGCTCAGAAGGCTGAAGGCAGGTGTGAGGCCTCCAGAGCCGAGTTCTCTGTGAGCAGGGCCTGGCGCACCACGTCCGCAGTTGGACAAGACAGGTAGCGAGTTAATAAAACCCGTCTTCTCCAGGCAGAAAAGACCCTGCTTGCCTGCCTTCCTCCCTGCCTTCCTTCCCAGTAAGCTCCATGCCCAACAAGGAACCCAATGCAGGGCTTGAACTCACGACCCTGAGACCCAGACATGAGCTGAGACCAAGTGTCGGACACTTAACCCCTGGGCACCCAGGCACCCCAAAGAGCGTGCATTCCAAGGCAGAACAGCGTCCTCTAATACACGGGGCTGGACCCCGCGGGGCCAAGGCTGGTGCGGGTGGTCCAGGGACAGTGTCCTGGCAGGGTCCTCGCACGGCCTCCCAGAGGGCAACGCACTTGAACCTGATGGGCCCGAGCGGGTGAGGGCACTTGGAAGCAAGGGGCAGGGCAGAGGGAGCCCCTCGGCACGCCCGCTGCAGGACCCGCCGTATGGCCAGGAGACCAAGGCCCAGGACAGGCCCCGGCAGCTCCCTCCCGGGGGCCTCACCTGAGTGTGCCACCAAGCGGGGGGCTCGTGGGCAGGCAGCTTGGAGGACGACGCCACCCTGAGACCACCCATGGCCCCCCTGCTGCTGGGACCCGGCCACACCTCGGGATGGACACCCGCGTCCCCATGCAGGAAGGGAAACTGAGATGCCCGAGGGGAGCCTGGGCCCTACCAGGCCTCATCCCACCCACCGGGGGTCGGTGCACACAGGGCAGGTGAAGGCCGGCAGCCACGGCCACCCTCCCTGTGCCTGAGGTCCGAGCTTGCCCCCGCAGGGACGGCGGCTGCTCCAGACGCGCGGCCTGGCCTTCTGCCACAATTCAGCGGCTTTGGGAGGGATGAGCCCCAACGGCCTGGGGCCCCACTGCTGGGAAGGCCAGAGAGACAAGTCCAAGGGCATGTCTGTGTCTCCCGCCCAGAGAGCCGGCGTGCCCACCGCGCTCAGCGCCGCCGACCAAAGGTAACTCAACACCTGCCAGGCAAAAAGGGAAACACACACACACACACACACACACCCCGCAGCCCAGGGGAAATGGCCCAGGAGCCTACGACCGCTCCCATGGGAGGTGGGCCACTGACGGCTCCCACCCCGGCTGTCCCGTGCACACAGCCCAGGCCGGACGTGTGGCACACGTGCCTGCCGCCCGAGTCCCAGGGATCAATTGGCCAAGACCAGGCTATGGCGTCACCGCAATGTCCCACTCCGGTCAAGCCCAGGCGGGCAATCTGAGTCTCTGACGGCTGAAGAGGAGCTTCCGGTGAGTTGTTCTCAGACCCCTCGCCAGGCCTGGAGGGGCCGGGACACGTGGCGTGGACCTGCACTCCCATTCCTACAAAACCGTTTGCACCACGGGGTCCCGTGCTCTCAGGGATGGCCTGGAAGAGGTTGTAGGCACCGTCAGGGTCGCGCACCTGAGCACGGCAGACGCAGACCGGGCACAGTGGCCTCAAAGACGCCCCACACCAGGGAAAACAATCCATGTACCCCGACGCCTTCCCCGGGCTCAGCAAGGCACGACCCTGCAGGCAGAGCGGACGCGGGAAAGCAGAATGCCCCAGAGAAACCAGGACTGCGGGGGGAGATGCTGACACTTGTCCCCACCTCCCCTTCCACAGAGGTGACGCCCAGCACCAGGAAGGGAGGAACTGGCTCCTGGACTTCTCGCCAGGTGGCCGTCGGGGAACGGAATGTGTCGACAGCAGGGGCCTCCCAGCTCTCGGCTCAGGATGGGACCACACCTGCGAGCGTCCCTCCCCGCCTGCAGCCGTGGCCGCCCCTGTCAGGAGCATCTGCCGGAGGGACGTCTGCAGGGTCCCCCAGCACTCAGTACCCGAGTAACGGCCAGAAAAACCCGGTGGGCTCGGCATTCCCGGACCTGACTCGCCGGGTCTACTTAGAGATGGCGGGCCCCGCCGGGCAGAGCAGGCCATCGGCCCAGGCTGCAAGCAGGCCTGCGCTCATCCCAAGTCCACGGCCATCCCTGCCCTCCGGGCTCTCAGGGCTGGGCCCCTCTCCCAAGGCCCTGGCTGGGTCCCACAGTGGACCTTTGTGGATCAGTCTTGTCCCCACCCTCGGCCACTGACCCCCCTTCTGCTGGTCCTGACGCTCCCTTCCTGTTGGGAAGCCCCCTCTGGAGAGACGGTCCTGGTGGGCACAGATACGGGCCAGCAGTCAGCGTCCCCAGGAGGGAAGGGAGGCCTTGCCCTTTCCCATGGGACTCCCAGGAGCCAGGACCCAGAGTCCTGGCGATGCTGGTGACCACGGCTGAGGCCTCCTCCACCGTGAGCAGCTGGAAAAGCTGCTCAGAGGGGCACGGGCTGGGGGTGGACCGAGCAGAGGCAGGTGTGAGCACCTGGAGGGCCACCGACGATGCCGGCTGGCCTCCCCTTCCGCTACAAGGGTCTGGGCCTGGCGTCTGCCCACCGCACCTGGAGCCCACCCCGAGCCCACACAGCCAGGCTGACCGAACCAGGGGGATCGTCTGCCCACGTGCACCGGCGAATCAGCTCGGCCCCGCGGAAACCGCACGGTCACCCGGGGCGCGGCATGGGGTTAGAGCCCCAGCTGTCACGCACCCCCATGGCTGCCGCAAGCTCCGGCTTCTCCGACGGCTCCAGTCCTGCCCGGGAGAGAACGGGGTTGCCGCTGTCCAGCAACCGGCCTGCCGTCACCTTGCCATCGGGTCCCCTAATCCCAAAGGTCACGTGCACACGCGTGAGTGAACCACGTGAGTCTGCACGGACAGCAGCCAGGCCACGTGAGGAGCGTGAGCGTGAGCGTGAGTGTGCGAGGAGCCCAGGCCGCTCCTGGGCGGGGCCCACATGGAGAAAGGAAACGTGAGCGCTCACGCGGGTGGCTTCCCGCTGACCTCTGACCTAGCCGGGCCCCTCTGTGAAAACACGTCTTCCACAGGTGGGATGTGGCCACGCAAGGTGTGGAGACTTCCAGAGCCTCAGCATCGCACCACGTCAGGTGTCAGGCACGGGGCGGCAGAGACCTCCCCTTCCACCCCTCGTCGGGCTGAGGCTGCAGGCCCACGGGGCGTGTGCACGTGTGTGTCCCTGTCACGGGGATTTGCACGCGTGTGTCCCTGTCACGGACGTGTACACGTGTGTGTCCACGTCGTGGGGCGTGCACGTGCGTGTCCGCGTCACGGGGCAGAGCGCACGCGCGAGCAGGGCGAGGCTGTGCCGTCCCTCCTCCGAGAGGCCGTGTCCTGGGACGGGTTGCGGTTACATAGGAGGACGACCTCCCCGGAGGGCCGGCTGGTCAGGGCAGTCACAGGGTCACCAGGTTCGTGCGAGACAGGCCTGGATCCACACACGAGAACATGCGAGGGAAGGGCAGCCACGTGAGGGGCAGACGCGTGAGCACCGGCTGCTCTCCCGTCTGTTCCTCTCCCGACTCACTTCACACCTGCCACGTCCGTGTAGACGCCTGTCAGCTCTCCGTGAGGAAGGAAAGGGGCGGCTTCCCTGGGCCCCCGGTCCTGGGCCCCTCGCAGAAGCGCTCTGCCTCCCGAGCACACGGCTGGACCGTAACCAGGTTCACGGCGACCGTCGCGGACTCCAGACGCCGCAGGACCTCACGCATCCCCCCAGACACAGGGGAAGGTTCTGGCGATCCAACCGCATGTTACTTACTAGTCACGCACACACCCAGCCATCAGGGATGTGGCCGCCCCGCCCCGCCCCGCCCCGCCCCGCACTCCTGCGGCCCCAGAGACGGGCACGCGTCCCGACGTGGGCACCCCGCAGTGAGGCGGCAGACGGGCCGGCCGGGCTCTCCCACGTGTGTCGGAAAGGAGCGGGCAGGGGGCCGCCGCGTGTCCAGAGCTGCTGTGGGAAGTCGGCCTGTGGTCAGCGGCTCCGCACGTGACCGCATGTGGCCCAGGACGGGCTGCGCGGCCCCCGGCAGCCACCACCCAAGGTGTGCTGCGTGACGTCCCGCCAGAAACCTCCGTTATCTGTCTTCTGCGTTGCAGCTTCCAGCTGCCAGACGCTCAGCCCCGAGACCCCGTTAAGGTGACTGTGGGTTTTATTTAAATCCTTTGTCACCAAGAAATGATAGTAAATGATAAAGGAGCGGGTTCCCTGCACCGCCTTCGGATGCCGCCTGTCCTGCTGCCACGTGCACTCGCCGGGCCCTCCAGGAGTCTGCTGGGGCGCGGGGAGAAGTCGCCAGGCCTCGGGTGAGGTCAGGGTCATGGGGACACGGAGAGAGCGCTCGGCGTCCCGGCTGCAGTCCTCCTGTGCCCGGACACGCACCCGTGCTGCTGGCTCCCACGGCCGTGGGCACAGTCCCCGGCCCAACCCGGCCCAGAGCAGCCCCACGTGCAGGAGCTCCACGGAGGCCCCCCAAGCCCTCGCCAAGGCACGGGGTCTCCCGCCAGCCCCCAGCCTGCTCGTGCCTCGGGGACAGGCACTGGACTAGGACGTGGAGGACTGTTCCTGGTTCAACAAATGTTTCCGACAGAACCCTAGGTTCAGAAATGTGCTGTTTGTCCTAATGCTCTGCGCGTTAAGGGGAGCTGACGTCTGTCACAAACACGGGGATGCTTGGTGTTGGCGACGAATCCTGCGACCACGTCCGCAGTCGGCGATCCGCACAGAGCCACGGCCCTTAACGGGAGGCCAGTGAGGGGGAGCAGACGGGGCTGAGCACGCCCCTTCCCAGCCTTGGTCCGTGGTCACCCTTCTCTCTCAGAGTCACTGGCTCACGCAATGGGCAGACGTCCAGTTGTGTTTACTCAGTCTCGCTGGGAGCCCGGAGCAGCTGCCGTGCCGGTCAGGGTGCAGGGAGTGCGGGAACCGAGGCCACCCAGCCAGTGCCTGTGTCCCCCAGGGAGCGCCCAGCCAGAGCTGAAGGACAGGCCAGGACACCGCGCTCACCCGTCTCACACACTCCCCTGCCACCAGAAGGATTTATGGAGATGGACTTCAACCTCCCGTCCACGTTCCAGAAACAAACCCACCCCTCTCCTGCCCCCGTGCACCCCAAAGCCCCTGAAGCGGGCCGTCCGAGTGGCCTGGCCTAGCTGGGCGTCCGCACTCACGCCTCACTGCTTCTCTTTACCGCTTCTGTCCCTCTTGCCGTGGCACAAAGCATCAGCACAAAAGCCGCTCTTCTGCGGGCAGGGCGGTGATCTGTCGAGTGAATGAGACGCGGGAGAGAGCTCCAAGCAAGGCTCCGGGAGAGGGAGGTGGGAAACCCGGTTCGGATTCCCGCTGCTTCCTTACCCCCGTAAGGATGTTTGTTCTGAGAGCAAACATAACCGAGGGGCTAAAGGCGGGCCTCCCGCCTGCCCGGACCCCGGCTCACCATCGCAGAGGCACTCTGCCCCCCAGCCGACTGGCTGCAGTTCACACCAGGTCCTGAGATCCCCCAACACCCGTGTGCACGCGGCATTCAGAAGAAAAACACGGCCTCCTGCGTCGCAGGGGAGGGCTGGGGTGTCCCGAAGAGCAAGCAGAGAAAGAGCCGTCCTGGCCCCAGTGCAGACCCGCATCCCACACACGCCACGGCCACGTCCGGGGGCACGTCCGGGGACGCTCTCTTCGGCCCTCCGGGCAGGGCACGGGGACCAGGCCAGCTCCGACAAAGGCTGGACCAGCCGGGGCTGCACGAGGGAACCACAACACGCCTCCCTCTCCGGTCACAGCCTTATTCATCTTTCAAGCGGTGGGAGGCCCATGGGCCAGAGGGGGTGCCGATCGGCCACAGGGTGGCCTGCGTCTCCACACAAAAGGTGAAGTGTGGGGAAACGGCTCCCTGGGGCCCCCATTCTTCATCCTGAAACAACTCTTCCCCCTCATCGACAGACAGCGAGTGTCAGCTGCCTCGCCAGCCCCCTCCCTGGCTGGCTGCTGCTGGAGCACAGTGGGCCGGTGCAGTGCCTTGCCGGCCCAGAATAGTCCCGTGTCTCCTGCGCGAGGAGGGGCGGCCCCTCAAGGGGCCACGAGGGGCAGGTCACAGGACAGGCAGGCTTCTGCCCATCCCCAAACAGCTGGGGCCACCGTTTCAAGACCCGCTAACCGGACTTCCACAAATCTTGGGACTCCCGTGGTCTGTCTGGAGGATACAGGGCCCCCGAGGACGCACCTGCTCCACGGCCCCCCGGCCTACCTCCCCGCTCCTCTACCGCCTGCTAGAGCCCCGGCACGTACGTATCTGCATCAAAGTCAACGCCCAGATCGTCTGTGAAGGGCTCTCAAGAACCCATCCCCGCAATACTTCCCTCCGAGAGCCCGAGGACTCGCTTCCACGTTGGCCTGCCCCGCACCCAGCCCCTCTGCACCCAGGGACAGCGGCTCTTGCCTCTTGATCAAACGAAAGTGTCCTTATGACTGGAGGCCCCAGGAGGACGGCAGTGTCCCCCAAAGAGACCAGGACCGGTCAGCTCTCACGCGGCGAGTGTGAAGCACCCAGCCTCTCGTGAGCAGAGCAGGCCACAGCGTCAGTTGCATGTCGAACCTCACCTTCGAAATAAGGGATGCTGCCCTGCATCGCAGAAGCTCCCCACATAGACGGGCACTTTCGACCTTGGGAAGAGGCAGTAAAACTTTACCATGCGTTCCTTCCCCACAACGAATGCCTCCCCCCAAAAGGAGAGATCTGTGGCAAGGGTGAGGAACGGAGCACCTGAACAAGGCCCAGCTGCCCAGGGGCCCTTGGCGGGTCCTCGGATCGCCCCAGCAGAGGACACGGATGGCAACAGCCCTCTGGAGGCTCGCCAGCCCTGTAGGACCAACCCAAGGCAGAACCACCCACTCCTGAAGCAGGTCAGGGAGCCAGTGTTGGGGGGAGCTGGCCTCCAAGTTCGGGGGGGGGGTCTCAGCGGGCCCTTGCAGGGCAGGGCCACACCTGCAGCCAAGCCCTGGGACAGCCACCTCTCCCTTAGGGACCTGGACCCAAATTAAAGGGAGAGAAATGGACACTAGGCCAGTGGAGGTCGTCCGGCCTGGGGCCGGCCTCCCGCACCTACCTGCTTCCCTGGGAAGCCAGCAGCAGCTCACTCATTAGGCAGGGAAGCAGCTGAATGTTGCAAATCCTTCCTTTGTAAGAACCCAGAGCTAATGAGGATCTGCTGCCATTACCCAGCCACACTGGCTCCCGCCCGTGCTTCCCGCTCCCTGCTGGCCGGGGGAGCGCCAAGCAGCACTGGTGGCAAGGTGCCTGAGGGCAAGGGCACCCAGGTGACAGGCGTGGGCAGTGCATGCAACTGGGGGGGGGGGGGGAGTGCCTGGGTCTGCTGTTGTGCCAGGCCGGCAAGACTGAGCCCGGGCTGTCCCAGGACAGCTGCAGGACAGCCCTGCTCCTGGGCCAGGAAGTTTCCAGGAGTGCCCACCCAACCTTATTAGGACCTGGGGTGAAAGGCTTCCCTGTCCCAAAGAACCCTCCAGGCAACAAAGGGTCCAACCACCAAGTCTCGCCTAAACCAAGTCCCAAGAACCGGATGCAGGAGCTGTACGCTCCAGCATACTCCGGCAGGGCAAGGAGCCGCGCACTCTGCCAGCCACGTTCCCGCTCCCCCACTCCGCAGGTCCCTGGTTCCGCCCAGGAAGGCAGGCTGGGGAGCGGTGCGCTGCGCTCAGGCCTCCCGCCCCGGCCCTCGCCGGTCCCCCGGCCCCACGCCCGCCCGGCGCGCCAGCGTGGAGCGCGGGTGCCATCTACCGAGGGCCCGCGGAGAGCGGGCGAGCGCCGCTGCCAGCGGGGCCGTGTGGGGCAGGGGCCGGCGCCGCAGCCTCAGCGAGGGCTGGGGCTCCCGGCGGCGCGAGGGCACCGAGGTCCCTGTGCCCGCCCCGCGCGGCGGGTGAGCTCCGAAGGGCCGCGCGCGGGAAGGTCCGCGCCGGGGCTCCCGGCCCGCAGTGGCGCTCGGCGAGCCCGGCGCGGGCAGCGGAAGACCGTGCCGCGGGGACAGCGTCCGGGGACCGGTCCGCGCCGGGGACAATTACCTTCTTTGAGGAACTGCGCGTGGATCACCAGGACCAGGAAGCAGCAGAGCGCGGCCCCCGCGAGTGCCCAGAGCGCCTTCAGGAGCTGCATCGCGGAGAGCCCACTCGGCCGACGCCCCCGAAGTCGCGCAGCGAAGGTTCAGGCGCCGCATCAGCGCCCCGCCGGGTGCAGCCGCCGCGGCCGCCCGCTCGCGCCCCCCATCCGCCGCCACCGCCGCGGCCGCCGCGACTGGAGGCGCCACTCCGGGCGGCGATGCGCGTCTTTCGGGCAGGGGGAGGGGAGGGGCGGGGGGCGCCGGGGAGGGGCGGCGGGGCGGGGAGGTTAGCAGAAAGTCTCCGGCCGCGGCGGCCGCCGCTCCGGCCACTCGGCCACCATCGCGGGCTGCGGGGCGCGGGGGGCCCGGGCGCGGGGGGGCGGCCGCCGCGGCCCCATGAATCAGCCCCGCCGCCGCCCCCGGAGCCGCGCCGCCCGCAGGGCCCGGACGGCGGGCCGCGGATTGCGCAACGGCCGGCGGCGCGGGGGGGTCCTGCGCGCCCCGGGCCCTCCGCCGCCGCTCGGCGCCTCCTGCCTCTCCTCCTCCTCCTCCGCCTCCTCCTCCGCCTCCGCCTCCGCCGCCGCGCTCGCTCCGGCCGGGGCTCAGGGGGCCGCGCCGCCGCCGCGGAGAGCCGGACTCGGGGCCGGGGCTGCGCGCAGGGCGCGGGGCTGCCGCACCATCGCCGCCGCCGGGGCCCGGCCGAGCCCGCCGAGATCCAACTTGCGCGGCCCGGGGCTGGCGGGCCGGTCACCCCCGGACGGGGCCGGCGTCCGCGCTCCCCGGAGCCCGCGCCTCCGCCGCTGCGGCCGGACGAGGCCCGGGCCGGCGCTTCCGCGGGCCGCCCGCGCTGGTCGGCGCTGCCGGGGCCGGGGCCGGGGCCGGGAGCAGGGCCGGTGGCGGGGCCGGCGCTGGTGTCGGTGGCGGCGGCGGCCGCGCCGACAGGTGGGGCCCGCGACGCTGCGCGCCTCGCCGCCCGCGGGAAGCCGCTGCTCCGGCCCGGCCGCGCGCGCCCGCTCGCTCGCTCGGCCCCTTTTGGGGAGGCGGCCCGCGCGGCGCTCGGACTCCGGCCCGCGCCCGCCGCCGTCTGCGCTCTGCCGGGTCCGCGGAGCCGCCGATGCGCACTGGGCCGCGCAGGGGACCCGGGGGACCCCCGCCGCCCTGCAGCGCCCCCGCCTGGCGCGCCGGCGGGTCAGGCGGGGCCTGTCCAGCCGAAAACCGCGGGTCGGGCTCCACCTAGGTGCGCAGGGGCCTCACTGCAGAGCCTCCGCGGCGGGCGCCGGAGCGGGGCGGGCGGCCTCCAGCACGCCCAGCCCCCTCACAGCCCGCGGCCCCGCGGCGGGGCGGGGAGGGCCCGGGCCAAGGCCTCGGCCTCAGGGCGGCCCAAGGATGACCCACGGTGGCTTCTGAAAAAACGGCACCTCTGCCCGGAGACACACACACGCGCACAAACCACCACGTTCGGGGCCTGGTACGGGAGAGCCTCCAGGCCAGCCGCGAGGCCCTGGAGCGCGTGGGCGCACAGTGGATGCCCAGGGACCGCTCTGGATGGAACGGCGGGCACCGTCCTCCCTCCTCTAGACAGGGCCAGTATTTCTCTCTGGCCGATTTTCCTCACCTCCCCGTGCCATGGGCCAGGAGCATCCGTGTCCCATTCAGTGTGGCGTTAGGAGGTCAGTGGGGTGGGCCTCCAGGCAGTTTTGCCTGAACAGAAGAATTAAAGTGCCCAGCAAAGAGCTTTGGAGGTGGATCCGGTGCCCTGTTCGAGGTGGGTGGGGGGCAAGGACCTCCCGGGGGCAGAGCGTCCTTTTGAGTATGAGGTAGGCCTGGAGACACAGTGCAGGGCTCACATGAAGGCTGTTTTCTTCCTGCGCAGACATCTGTGTACCGGGTAGGGAAAGGCCAGACCTGGAAGGGGCTCCTAGAGGTCAGCTAGGTCTAGCCCCTGAGTGTCCACGTGGGGAGCCTGGAGTCCACGGAGGCAGGCAGGAGTGCTGATGGCAAGTACGCCGCTCCGACATGAAGCAGGCCAGGATGAGAGCCTGACCTGCTCCTGTCTGCCTCCCTCGAGGCCACTGGGCTGGCCTGATCAGAGAAGCTGCCTGACAGTCAATCGCGCACCTGCAGGGGTGTCATTCCTCAAGCCCCCCGCCCTTCCCGGAAGCCATTGGAGAAAGAATGCCAGTCCAGACCCTCCCCTGGGGAGAAGTGGCTCTGTCTCACCCCAGCCAGGGACTCGGGACCTCAAAGAGGACTGGTGTTCTCCAGCCCCGTCTCCGAGCCCTATCTCCTGTCCAGCATTTCTGCCTTCAGCCCGAGACACTGTCCCTTGATACCCTACCTATAGCAATCACGTGGGGAACCGCCCTCCCTACTGTGCACAGCCTGACCTCCACCAAGGTCATCGCCTTCATCCCTCACACGGAGCAGAGCAGTCCACTCCAGAAGGCGTGAGGGTCACCGGGGTGCTTATTTTACACGCACACCTGGGACCCCAAAGGGACCTCCATTGGGAAGCAGAGCCCACCTCTCACATCCTCTGTGTTCCCGACCAGGTGTGTATTATTTGAAAATTTGGAAATTGAGAAATGTTTTAAATTCGCCAGGGGAACTTTAAAAACCTAACCATTTGGAGGCTCCTTCTGTAAAGGGAATTGAAGAAAAGAAAGTTCATAAAGAGAAGCACGCAGGCATTTTCGTCCAATGGGTAGAACAGGAAGACCTGTGTGTCCAGCCGTGGGGACCCTCAGAGCACCGTCCTTCTCTGGGTACCGAGAACTTCCACCAGTGAGTGGACGTGGCATTGCTTGTACCCTTAGAGGAGGCAAGGGGGATCCTGTGGCCGGTGCCCATCAGGGCCGGTTAACAGTGCATATCATGGAGGCCTGCGGTGCCCCAGGAAAGTCTGTTCAGAAGGGCAGCGCGAGCCCCCATGCAGACCTTGGAAGGAGATGTCCAGTTCTGACCACAAAGACATTTTCAGAAACAATTAAACTGTAATGGTGTTGGGAATCAAGAACGAGAACGATCTGTAGGCCAGAAAGCTGAGAAATTCTGGAACCAGTGGCTGCGGAAAAGGGGCTGCAGTTGGAGCTGCCGGAAGGGTGCCCAGGGCCTCCCCCATCAGCCCCCGTGTTGACAAAGGAGGAAGTAGTGCATCCAAGGGACAGGGCGCGTGCTCACCAAGCGGACACTCCCCAGGAAGGGCTGCATTTCCAAAGCATGGGGTTGGTTTGTCGCCTGCTCCCCCATCACACACAGCTGGTGTCAGACAAATTTAGTTCAGGCCTGTGAGAGGGGAGTGCTGTCCAAACAGAGATCTGGCCTCCACCTGGGGAGGGTCCCCCGGAATGCCAAGGGCATAAGACCCTGGATGGATAAAGTGTGCGTTTTGTTGAATGTGTCTCTAACTTACAACTGGCATTACCTTCCGTTGGGCACGTAGGCAGGAAACACGGTTTAGGTGAAACTGTCATTCTGCCACTAACAGAAATCATAGTGATCTTCGTATCACATTATAGCTCTTGAAATATTGCAAAATAGCGTTTATGTTCACCGTGACTTCCAATTACAGTTGTCCCACTGCCAGACATTTGTACATAAAGTTTTAATAAAGCAAACGTACAACTACGTCAAAATCCACTTTCCTACATTTGGTAAAACTCGTGTCGATATAATTGGTTTTCTAGGTATTCTTACATATTTCTATGTTATTCTGAGAAGGGTCCCGGTGACTTCCCCAGATTACACAAACAGGACTGGGAAACACCCTCCACCCCAGAACCTCCCAGTCAAGCAAGAAGCCTGCTGGGCTCCACCAGGCAGAGGTGACCAGTCACTGCACACACCTCAGCCTTTATTTCTAGACAGAGGGGACCTGGCGGGCAGGCAGGACCAGGACCGTAGCTGCAGAAAGGCAGTGAGTGGCATGAACAGAAAGGAGGGCTGAGGATGCGGACACTCTACATCAGACGATGAGGTGGCAGAGATCAGAAGTGATTCAGGGAAAAGTGAAATCGTAATGATCATTCTAAGTAGCGTCATTCAGGCTACTGTGCAGAAAAGGAAACAGCAGGAGGGACGTCTGGAAATGCGTGTGCTAAACAACTTTACACTGTGGGGCATTGCTGAAGACCAGGGTGCGGAAAACACGTCAAAGCTGTGTCCCAGAACAACGCGCAAGGGGAAAGAGCCATGAGAAGGTAGGTGAAAGTCGTGCGGTCTATCCTGGGTGCCAACCTCCCCCTCACTAGAAATTCTACAGGAGCAAAATAAAGGCAACAAAGAGGAGAAATAGTCAAAAAATGAACACGTATCTTCACATAGCAGGGGCCGCCAAATTCTGAACAGATCCAACTGGGGGGGGGGGACAGACCCGAGAAATGCCAGAAACCCTCAAAATCGGGCAGAATCAAAAGAACACCGACAGCAACCAATGACTCCTCATTAGCAGCCCCGGCTTCTGGGCGCTGTGGGAGCAGGCTCTTTAAGTTCAGGTGGGAAAAGAGAACCTCGTCTGGAATTTTTATACCCAGTTGAACTGTCCACACAGCGAGCCACTGATGGGCATTTGGAGGTTCAGCTTCCCAGTGTCGGACCCCAAACACAAAGCTGGTCCAGGATGACACTCCAGCAGCCAAGGGAATCGAGAACCGGGACGTGGGAATACGGGATCAGGGAGAAGGCAGCCTCTTCGACTCTTCCAAAGTACAATAAACTGTAAAGAATATGCGCATAGACACACTCCGCCCTCGCACAGGGAGGAACCTCCTTCTGCTGGTAAAAACCTTCACAATAAACCCTTTCTCCAAGAGCGAGCCACAAGTCTGGGCTCTGCATAAAATTTGGGGAGCAGTGCTATGACTGCCATGTTTTCATTTCAAGGTGCTGGTAAAGCTCAGGAAATTACGTAGAAAGATAAGTAGAAATTCTTATGTCTTTGTTCTTTACAATTATGTGGAAAAGTTAGGTGGAAAGTCAAAATGGAGAGTGAGCTTTGCGCTTTCTTCCCTGCTCAGAGCGCAGAGGGCAAGTGCGGGTCAGTGGTGACGAGTCACCAGGTGTCAGTATGTACCTATAATCAGAAGGCCAGGTGAAAAGAAGTAAGTAAAAATTACAGTGGGACGACCAGAATGGAGAAAGAGTACACTACGAGCAGTTTTATTCGTGGGGAAAGGGTCAGGGAGGTAGAATCTTGTTTTTCATTTTGAACCTTCATCTGTTAACTTGAATATTTTTTTAACTTGCAGATCATGCGATGTTCTATGATTTGAGGAAAGCTAGTGTCCCAAAGATAACACGGAGCGTGTTCTATCCACATAATGTAGCAGTTGGCACGTGTCAAAGAGAATCAGTAATGGTACCCACGTCCCTGGGTAGGTGTGGGCCCGTGTCCATTTGTGGGCCCGGTTCTATGATGCAAATTGCTACTTTCTAGTAGCAAAGGCATGAGAGTAGACGGGGTGGGACCTTGGCCTTGGTTAATGGGGAGAAGTCATCTCAGTGGAGGGGAGTCAAGGTGGCGTCATCAGAGGGAGGAAGATGGCAGAAGCAGGAGGTAGAGAGACTTAGGTAGAGGTAGACTTAGGGGGCAGACAGCTTGAGTCCAGGATTTGGGGACAGGAACAGTGGTCAGGCCAACATGCTGACCTAGAAGGCCACAGCCTCGCGAGGGTTTGGGCACAAGAAGCCATGTGTGGGGAGCTGGTGATCAGGACATTGGGGCAAACCCAGCATAGCCTCGAGGGCCTACAGATGTCCCTAGAAGGCCCAGGACAAGGTAGAGAGTAGAATGGGTACAGGATGGGCAGGGGGAGAAGGGCAGTGTCCTTGGGAACACCTGGAAGGGAGCTTCAAGCCCCCTGTGCTGTGTGCTCCCCATCCCCGGATCAGAGCAAGGGCTTGTGAACATGGCTGGAAGCCACCACCACAGCTCCTGTGTGGGTGGGTATGCACCTGCGTGTCCCTCTGTGAGACCCAGCCCCATCAACAAGAAGAGTGAATGCAATAAACAGGCAGGACCTGACCCCGGGAAGCCCAGAGCAGAGTTTCCATGGAAGCCTCGGGCACACCAGCCAGAAGAACAAGGCTTGTCTGCTGAGGCAGGGCCGTCCTGCCCTCCAAGGACACCTTGACACCTTGATTCCAACCACACTCCCAGTGTCCTTGGGAGGCTCCATCCAAGGACAGACAAGCCATCCCAGAGACCACAAAAGAGAAAGCCTCCCAGACCACACGGCCACATCCAAATCCCATGGCGACGTGTTCGTGCAGCACGTACTTGAGAGGGGAGAGGAGTCAGAAGGGTTAGCAAGGACGGGACAGGCAGGGAGGACAGGCCACTGTCCAGGAATGCTGGGCTCTGCCGCATCGCCTGGGCCACAACCAGGCTCACCACCATGAGACACTCGGGAAAGCCGCCTTGGCCTGTGGCTGACTGCCATGGGTGACACCTGCAGCTCTGGCCATGAGTGGGGCCACAGCGGGTGTTCCCGAGAGAATAGGTCACTGCCTGGGGTATACTGAGGGAGTAGCGAGGCCGTGCGGGCTGTGCGTAATGCAGAGCAGTGGGAGGCAGCGGGACAGGAGACCTGGGCCATGACTTAGGGACTGTCAGCAAGATCTGTGGGTGGCCTGGGTGCGGGAGGTGGGGTGGAGGCGCCTGAAGCCTGCTGTGGGGCCAGGAGTGCCAACAGGTGTTGGGTTTCCAACAAGCCAAGCGTGTGCCGTCTAGAAGGTGAAGCGAGGTGGGAGCGGACAGTTTGTGCCAAGAGTCTGGGGCTGAGAGTAAGGTCTGGGTGCACAGAAAGGAAACAGGCCCGGAGAGGCCTGTGAGCACCTGGAAGGAGCCCCGCCACCAGCACCCCACACCAGGAATCCCGAGGCAGGGCCCGCGGCTGGCTCCCGCACACCCAGCTGACCCGGCTTGGCATGGGCAAACCGCGTGCGTCCAGCTTGCGGGCGCAGGGAGCACGCGTGGAGCCACGCCGGGGACACGTGCGCCTTGCACGGCTGTCCACGCCGAGGATGGGCGCAGAGACCAGCTACTGGAGGGTGTGTGTGGCGCGCACAGCAATGGCACATGTGATAGTCACGTGGCGTGTGTGACAGGTGCAGGTACCACACGCGGGGGATGGACACAAAGTGCACATGAGAGAGGCACGTGTGAGGCACGTACAGGGCCCCTGTGGCACCCATGCCATCGACACAAACACGCACGCCGGCACATGTGATGACATGCTCGGGCGCCACGCTGAACACAAGCAGCAGGTGCATGTGACCCACATGGCAGAAGCATACGTCACTGGGGACAGAGGGGGATGTGTGACACGTGTGACCCCATCCTCGAGAAAAAGTGAGGGCAGGTACACAGGAATGACCATATAACCACAGACATAAGGGACACTCTTGGCTCTGTGTTCCAGTGTGTGTGTGCGTGTGCTTACACGTGTGTGTGAGGGTGTGCATGTGTGACACATGTGTGCAGGTACGTGTGTGTCCACGCATGTGTGCATGGGTGTGCATGTGTGACACGTGTGTGCAGGTGCACGCACTACCCCTGGAGATCCACGCTGCAGCGGGTTCCAAAGGAAGGACGCGTGTCCCTGGGGACTGTGCTCTCTCTTAAAGCCTCCAGTTTCCAAGGCAGGTTTGTCGCCGTCCGTGACACACACCCTCACGCAGACCCGCTGCTTCCTTAGCACACACACACCGGACGTGTGCACCAGGCCTTACACCCTCGGGCTGGCGGCACAATGTGGGCTTCGTGGGGGAGGGGAGGGGAGGGATCCAGCTTTTTTATTTTAAATTCTGTTTCACCATCTGGAAAGTCTTCCCAGCGGGGCTGGACTTCAGGAAGCCGGTGGTTGTTGTTATCATTTTCCGTATTGAAATGACAAGAAACTCCCTCTAAAGCCGCTGTTCCTGAAGAACTGACCTCCCGGGCTCGAGGTCAGGGTGGGGTCGGTGACCAGGAGGCCGAGGGATTCTTCAGACCCGGAATTGTGCTGGTGGCCCTGCCCCGGCTGGACGGGAGTGGACCCCAGCCTCCTGCCCATCCCGCCCACAGGAGTGGGGGCTGGGTCGGCCCCGCAGGTACCACGAGCTCGGCGGCTGCAGGTACCACGAGCTCGGCGGCTGCCGCCCCCACGCTCCTCTGAAGCAGGGGTCAGTGCCCCCACCAAGCATGGCCACAGGCCCACCGGTCCCTTCGGACCACGGCTCCTCTGGTGGCTGTGACCTCAACCCGGAGCCGAGCACACTGGGCCCTACCTAAACTGGCCCGTCCCACGGAGACACCAAGCCGTGGAGGGCGCAGCTGCCTGTGTGAGCGCTGAGGTGCCTTGGGGGGCAGGCGGGAGGGACCCCCACCCCGGGCAGGAGGGGAGCGCTCGCTGCGGCACAGTGAAGACAGAAGAGGGTCATGGGGATGGGGGGAGTCGGTGGGCAGCCAGGGGCAGCGAGGGCTAGAGAAGAGGGAGAGGACTCCCGGTGGCAGGACCCCGCGCCAGGGCCCACCCCGTGCCGCCGACTCTGGAACCTTGGCGTTCTCGCTCTCTCAGCAGCCCCCATCCCTCATTTGTGCTGGGGCAAGGGTTAGAGCTAATCGGGCAGAGCGCACTGCTTCCGCCGGCCCCCAGCCAACACGATCTTCGTTCCTCTCCTTGGTGTGCGCAGAAGATGCCGCGTCTCCCTCCAGGGCGATCTCTGGGGCACACGGTGTCGGGGACACCCCCACCAGCCTTCGTCTGTAATCACCCCGAAATGGCATCTCTGTCTGCGCTCAAGGCTCGGATCCTCAGAAACGGCAAATTCCCGGTCAGGCCTCGCTCTGAGCGCTTGTCGGTCCTTTTTACCCAGGGTGAATGCGTTCAGGTCCTTCCTCTAGAGCGGAAGGAAGGACGGAGGGAAGGAAGGGGAGCAGAAGGCGGGGAGGGGTGGAGACCAAGAGAGTGTAGAAGGGAAAGGCCACTGGCTGAGGGCGGGCGGAGGGGAGACTGAGGCTCGGGGCCGGGGTGCCGGAGGGTGAGCCCAGATCTCCTGCAGGACAGCTGAGACCAGCCGGGGCCCGAGGGCTCGGCCACACCTTGAGCACACACCGGCTGGCCTAGAGTTTTCACCCTTTTGCTGTCACCCCTCTGTGCCCCTCCCGCACCCACAGAATGTCCAGGCCAGACTTCCGGTTGGCCACCAGCTCAGGCGGAATCTCCGCCCTCTGGTGCTCACGGCCGCCCGGGACGGGCCCTCGGCCCTCACCAGCCTCGTCTCCCTGCCCTGCGGCACACGGATCCCTCAACTCATACCCAGCTCTCCGGTTCCCGCCAGGCAGAGCCAGGAATCCCCGGCTAAACCCTCATCCTGCTGGGCCACGTCATCCACGGCAGCATCCCCTCCTGGTGTCCCCTCGGCTGCCCTGGCCTGGGGCTCTGCACCCGCAGGGCTAAGACATCTCAGTGCTGCCGACCCAGAGACCCAGGGGGAAGAGGAGGGGGAGGAGGGGGAGGAGGGGAGGAGGAGCGATGGGGAGGAGGGGCCTGCACACCTCAGGGAGGAGCAGCCACGCCCCCCAGGCCTGCCTCCCAAGGCCCCACCCCCGGGCGCCACTGCCAGCCCCACCCACCAATGCAGCTGCATCTGGTGCATAGCCCCGGCCCTCCCCACGGTCACTGTGCGCCCCTTCTGCAAATTCTTATCCCGTCTCCGCGCCTCAGCTCCCACGGTCCTGGGCTTGCACCGCGTGTGCTCAGAGTGGGCGCTGTCTTTGGAAAAGCGTGTCCTGGTGAGCCTAGGAGTGGCCCCGATTCTCTGAGACAGATGTGCACCTGCCGTGCCTCCTGTGGGCCTCAGGGGCCTGCGGAGCCCTCGGGTGGCAGGATGCAGCCCCACTGCCCCGAGCCCACGTAGAGGAGAAGGACGCGGCTCCCGGCATCCCCCGCCCCACCGGGCCGGCCCGGCTGGGATCGGGCCAGCGTGGGTTGCTGAGAGCTGAGCACGGGGTTGAGGGTGGGGGGGGAAGACAGGAGTCTAACATGGCCAGGGGCTTCCAGAAGGGCAGGCCTGGAAATGACAAGGCCCAGAAAGGCCTCCATCCGAGGGAGGAGATGCCAGCTTCTGCGGAAAGCGGGCACCGCCAGTCCGGTGGAGCCGGGCGGTCTGGACGTAGTGAAGGGTTGGGGGCTGCGGCTGTGGCTGCGGCTTCTGAACATTTCTCTAGTGTCGCTGGATGGACAGTCACGTGCCTTTGATGCTGGAATGGGAAGTGTCCGCACACCCCTATGGGGACTGGAACATGCTCCGTCCATCCAGCCCCAGGTCTGGATCCGGGGACGTCTGTGTCCCCGCTGCTCTATCCAGCGCCCAAGGAGTGCCCCACAGCCGTGCACTCCAGGGGCTCACGATAGCAGGTGCCCGCATGTCCCCGGAGCCCACCCTGTGCCTGAGCCTGGTGCCCGTGTGGGGCTGGGGGGCCTCTCCCACCTGCCCCTGGCCATGGCTGTGGCCTTCGGGGAAGCTCCAGCCGGCAGGATCTGGTTCCTGCCCCGAGCCCACCCCACCACCCCCAGGCTCCCACCCCTGCCATCCATCCCACCACAGCCACTGGGGAGGTTGTGTGGCAGACGGAAGAGAGGCTCTGTCTCCGAGGTTTCCGTTCTCTGCCCCTAACTCCCCTCATAGTTGTGGACACGAGCTCAAAGCTCTCGAGACTCAGTTTCCCCTCTACAGAGCAGCCCGAAGGGTTCACTGCAGCTCGGGGATGTGGGCGGGGGGTGTGTGTGGCCCTGATGCTGACCCAGCGGCTGCTGCTGATGGCTCTTATGGGCAGGAACCGGCCCCAGGACATTCCCTCCTGGACCGTGACCTTCCCTTCGGACATGACTTCCGAGGCCCGGCCCCCACAAGGCTGGCTGCTGGCTTTCTGCAGCCACTGGAGAGGGAGGGGGGAGTCCTGGGGTGCCCACGCCCTGCATGGCCACAACCTGCTCCCGCAAAGCTCAGTGACACCTGCCCACAGCCTCACCGTGGCCCATGGCTGGGACCTCCCCGAGTCCGCATCAGGGAGGATCTGACTACACAAACAGACAATGGACAGTAGCCAGGCTGCACGTGGCCGTGGCCATCGGACCTGGACCCTCAGCTCTGTGCCAGCCACCGGGAAGCCCAGTTGCCCCGTCAGCAGCCCGACGGCTGCAGGCTTGGCTGGAGGCCAGCAGTGTCCCCAGTGTTGCCCCACCTCCAGCTTGGGACCCACAAGAGAGTCAAACATGTGTCCGCCGGGGACGGGGATGCCCCTGCACAGCTCGGCCGCCCCGGCATCCCCCTGCGGCAGCACCGCGGGCACTGCAGCCCCCGTCCTCCCCGTGCGGCCGCACCTACGGGCAACCACGTCTCTCTTTGTTCTCCTCCCAGCGACCTTCCTTTGTCTCTGGGCTGGGGAGGACAGCTGCCCAGCTCCATGACTTGGCGGCCACCATCCTCCCAGGAGCCTCATGTCCTCACAGCGGTTTCCTTGGGTCTCCTCGGGGCCCCATGTGCCCACATGTCCTTGTCTCGGGTCTGCTATGGGGATGCCGAACTACGCCACCTCCCTGGACGAGAGCAGCCTGGGGTGCGTCCTGTGCTCCCCCAACAGCCGGGTCAAGGGCAGGAAACACAGAATACCTGAGAACGGGGTGGGACATGGTCCCAGCAAGGACCGAGACAGGACGGGGCACTCGGGGCAAGGACACAGTCAGGAAGTTCCCGGGCATCTCTGTTGGGCTCTCTGCCCTGGACCTCTCGGCCCCACTCGCCCCCAGACTCACGCAGGCCTTTGGGGTCCTGACTTGGCCCTTAGGATCCAGGCCATTCCCCCTTGCCCAGATGAGACTCCGGCCCCAGGCAAGGGAGGCATGGCTTTCTGCCCGACGCGGCTGGCCCCTCTGAGTCACAGGCCACCCACCGCTGCTTGTGAGCCTCCCTGGGCCGGGGAGCAAGGCTCTGGAGTGTCAGTGACAACACCGGAAGTGACAGCTGACATCCCACACTTGCTGGCCAGGGGCAAACCACAGCCCTAATCCCCGTGACAGGGAAACTGAGGCACGGGACCCCAGAAACCATGGCAGGGTGGGGGCCCCGAGGCCGTTCCCCGAAGCCCACCCCACAGCTCCCCTCTCCGGCCCTGTGGCAGCAGGTCAGGAATGACTCCGGTCACCTGCCACCTTTTCCAGAGTGTTGGAGGCCAAGGGCCCGACCTGAGAAGGGGCACAGGGAGCCGAAGCCTGTGTCAGAACATCAGGAAACAGCGATTTGATTTTAAGAAATGCATGGGGGTCCCCGTCTGTGCGTGTGGTGTGGGACCGCCGGCCGACATCTGGAACTTTCTAAGCTGCATCACCTCAGTAAGAGCAAACGCCCATCATCTGGGCCCCGGAGAATGGAGGTCACTGCAGGGGTGACCAGGAGAGGGAGAGGCCCCATGTTCTCTGTGCTGAACAATGCCCCCCGGGAGGGCCTGCTGGAGCCTCGAGGCCCCCAGAGCCTATGGGCAGTTTCCTCTGCTGACGTAGCTGGACACCGCGCCGCTGCCCACTGGGAGCTTGTGCACCCTGCACTGTGCCATGGCCGGAAACTTTCGCAGCCACAGCGGGAGTGGATCTGCTTCCCGTGGGCCCGATGCACCCCAGGCTCTGCGTCTCTGCCCTTGAAACGGGAAGGAACGTGCCAGTGGCGGGCGTGCCAGGCCCCGAGCCCCCTGAACACCCGGCGGAAGCCCGGGGCACAGAGGGGCTACGAGGTCCATGACCCAACGAGGCCGTCCACGGCCAGCCCAGGTCACCCAGGCGGCTCTCCTGACGACATGGGGGGGCGAGGCATTGTCTGTCATTGCTGCCATGTGTGTGCCACGCCGCTGCTCGGGACAGGCTTCCGTCTCACCAACGGGGTAGGAGGCAGGGACAGCAAGCGTCAGGAAAGGCCACGGCCAGCGGAGGTCGGCTGGGGAAGGCCCACAGCGGTGCAAGTGGGCCGGGTCGTCCCCGGCGGGATCCCTGTGTCGGGACGGCCGCTCACGAGGCCCCCAGCTGCACCCCGAGTCCCGCACACCCTGGCCCACACCAAGGATGCACAGCTGGGGGGAGTCGAGGCCCACGGCCCCCGTGTGCACCGGCCACTGGAACAAACGCTGTGGTCTGGAAAGAGCCTGCAACACGCTTAGTTTCCCACAGTTTCAGAGGCTGGAAGGCCGGGGTCCAGGTGTCAGTGGACCCAGTTGCCACGCCCGGACTCCTCCTGGGCGTAGATGCAGTCTTCAGAGGCACGGAGATCACCACCGTCATGTCTTCTTAGAAGGACACGGACCCCACCACGGGGGCCACTTCCTGTCCAGCCGCCCCCGGTGCCTCACACACATACTTCAGGGTGAGCGTTTGTCCGTACCGCGTGCACGACAGGACGCTGGCCACGGCGCCCACCCCAGTTCATGTCCCGCCGCACACCTGTCCCCACGCCGTCTCCAGCAGCCTGCGGGCCAGGAGAGGACGCCCAGAAGTGACCCGCGGGGCCCCCATCTGTCCTGTCCACACCCACCCTCGTGTCCTCCTGGACCCCAAGGATGCTCAACCCTCCCACGGTGCACCCCGTCCCTCCCTTCCCGCAACCGGCTCCACAGGCCTGCTGGGGCCTGGATCTCGGGCCGCCCCTGCACGGCGTCCCCACATTCACATCACCTGTGGCCGCACGGGGGATGCTCGGGACGCACCTCCCGGGTGCCCCAGGAGTAAACAGACGCAGGAACAAAGAGGGACTCCTCCCCGCACCCGCGCTGCTCCTCACGGCGGCCCGCAAAGGGCCGGGGCGGGAACCAAGATCGGCGAGGGCCCGGACGCGTCCGACTCTGTTTAAGTTCACTACTGGCTTTGAGGACATGTCCCTGGCAGTGACCTGCAGCTGGAAAACGCGGATGATTACGGGCTGGAGACGCGGAGCGGCGTGACGACGAGTACGACGTGTTATGCCCGCTCCAGAGAGGCGCACATTCAGACCGAGGTTTAATTTGTCCGTGTGCGAAACGCGAGACTTTAAGAAACACCAAGGGCAAGTAGCAAATGAGTGTGTGCCGCGGAAAAGCAGACGACGATTTGCCGGCGCCCAGCAAATTGAACATAAGCTCTCATTACAATGCAGCCACGGCGAGCGAGCGCGCGGTAATGAGTACATCGGGGCGGTGGGGGCCTGCCCGGAATGAGAATGAACGGCCCAGCCCGGCTCGGTGCCCACCCGGGGGCTCCCGACACCAGGCTGGCTCCGGGAGCTTGTGCTGGTCCTCAGTGTGCGGAAACTGGGGGGTGCGGGGCTGGTGGATGTGCACACTGGACTCCCTCATCCCACATCCCTCCACCAATGAGCCCCTGATGCCGAGGGCAGCCACATCTCCCCCACCTCGTTCCCCAAACGCAGGCAGCGGTCCCAACAGGAGTGAGCGCTGGGACTCCGGTGTGGGCAGAACCTGGGGGGGATTCTCTAGCAGGGGCCCCACAGGGGGCTTCGATGCAGGAAGGCGACAGATTCCTCTGAGCCCCTGGGGACCCCCTCACTGTGCCTGTTTGCTGGTCCCCGTGGCCTCTCCCACAGGGAGCCCCTCAATCCCCAGGACCTGCTCCTGGAAGGCGCTGGCCACGCTGGGAGCAGCTCCGGAGTATCCGCTGGAAGGAAGGGCCAGTCTGCAAGGTCACGGCGAGGACCCAGCGGCAAGATGCACGTCCAGGCCTTCCCTGCAGTGAGGCAGGCGTGCGGGAGAGACAGGGCTCAGGGGCGGCCAAGGCAGGCCAGACTGAGCCCAGTGGAAAGGCGCTCACCACAGAGACGGTCAGGAGGCCGCGGCCCCGCTCTGGCCTCAACAGGTGCAAGACCTGGAGGTAAAGTCTCGGGGGGAAGGTTCCTGGGACCCTCGCAGACCTCACGGTGGTGACGGCACAGTGATGGCCGCCCGTGGCCAGGGCCACACCAATACTGCACTCACAGACGTTCGTGTCTCCCTCGCGGCAACCTTCAGCAGGGAGTGGATGAGGTTTGGGTCGTTTGCTGAAATCTGAAATCGGAACTGGAGTCTGGAGCCCCCGGTTCCTCCAGAGGTACTCTCGGCCTGCATCAACAGACATGACCCAAGAGCCCCCAACTGCAGTCAGGATTCTGACTCCAGCAGGCCCCCGGGTGCCAGGCAGGTCCTCTGGGAGCACATCCTGAGGCTTCTCTCCTCGCCAGCAGCATGGTCTGGAGAAGGCCCTGAGGCTGCGCTCCTGGTTGGCACCACGGGCCCTGGGATCTGGGCGACAGGGAGCTGGGTGTGTGCTGCTCCTCCTGGACAGCCCCCAGAGACAGGGACGCCCCTCTCCGGGCACAAAGCAGGTGGGCTGACCCTGGCAGACGGAGGCTGAGAACCAGCAGCCTGGAAGGTCTCCAGTCAAATCCTAGAAAGAGGCCCCTGCGGGCAGCGGGCCCAGCAGGCGGAGAGCCCGGCCACGGCCGTGGGAAGATGAGGGACAGGCGCTCCCTGGTCCCCGAGGTACCCCTCGACGCATCGGTCCTGGGAGCAGCCTCGGGGGGACCCCACAGCCCGTCCACCTCACCCAGTCTGGCTGTCTGCGGGAACAGCCTGGCCTTGTCCGTGGTCTCGGCCCGTGACACCCACTTGGAGTCCAGGACCCGGCAGGCCCTGTGTCTGTCCCCTGCACCACCAGCCCCCCCCACCCGCCAGGATTCCCAGCTTCCCTTGACCAAGCAAAGGTGTTCCAGCGTGGGCCTGCCGGGGAAGCGTTCCCTCCCTGGGTGAGTACAGATGGCAGAGGCTGATTTAAATAAATCTATTAATTATCCCCGGCTTAGCACGCGTGTGTATGTGTGTAAGCCAGAGATCCCAAATAATGTCATTTCAAAAACCATAGCATCTATTACATTTAATTACTTCTCCCTGCGGTGTGCGGGATCGAGGTGTCGCCATCACCGCGTAGGCCCCCCGAGCCCGTGAGCCCCTGGGGGCTGCTCCACAGGAGGGGCCGGTGGCCGGGCTCCCCTCCACCTCCAGGGGTGCGGGGTGCTGGAGGCCTGGGAACCTGCCACCCCCAGGCCTCTTGGAGACCTCTTCTCCTCTGCCCTCCGCCCGAGAACCCCTCCTCGCCACCCCCAGGCTCACGGCAACATCACCTCCCACGGGGTGGGGGGTCCCACGGGCCGCCCTCACCAAACCCCAATGCACCTTATCCCCGACCCAGGCTTCAGACTCATCCCCCACCCAGCTCACCTGTGGACGCTGCCCCTGGGGCGTGAAGTGGGCCGTCCCAACCTAGCCCCGCCCCTTGTCCCAGGACCTTGGCCTTAGAGGACTCTGCTCCAGGACCCTGAAGATTTCCAGGTGGGGCGCAACCCTGCAACCCTGGGCCTTCAGCCCCAACCCCACCTCCTGGAGGCTGATGCCGTGGCGCAGGGGAGGGCCTGCAGCCCACTTCCTCTGTCCTGCCAGAGGGGCTTGGGCAGGTGGTCCCAGTAAAGGTCAGCCCTTCTCAGAAGCCCTTTGGTGATGGGGTGCAGGAGACCTCAGACGTGCACTGTCCACAGCCCCAGCACTTTCAGGGTTAACTACTGGCGTTTCGCCGGGGGGGGGCGGGTCTCCCCCGCGCTCTCTCTCTGTCTCCAGGAAGGGTTGGAACTTCTGCAGACACAGATGTGCTTGAACATCCGCTGTGTGAAAGGGAAGGGTTCCAGACAAAGGCCACAGCAGGGCCGGAGGGGGACACCGCCTCCCTCGGCCCTGGCCCCGGAAGGAGCAGGTGCGGGCCCAGCGGCCGAGAAGGCAGAGAGGCCGGGAGCCACGGGGGGCCGTGGGGGCCACGGGGACAGGCTCTGAACATGTGCGAGGGAGGCCTGGAGCCAGTTGTGCCCATGGGAGCGGCGAGCCCAGCCCCGCCACGCCCCATCCCTGCACTGCTCATCCCCTCCATCCCTTCCCACCGAGACCCGCGCTGCCCCGGAGACTGCGACAGGCTGCCCAGGGTTCTGCGGCCTGGTGACAGAGCACTCGCCATCTTCCTCCTGCTCCCAGCCCACACTGGCGACCACTCCCATCCCGGTCCTGTCACTGACCCCCTGGACCTCAGGATCCCAGCCCCGCCTGCCTCACGCCACCTCGGGACCCTTTCCTCAGCGGCACCGTCCAGGGAGCTCTGCAGGTGCAGTGCAGCTGCCCCGGGGGCTCTCGGGACCCCCACCCGCCGTGGGTGAGACACCGGACCGCAGGGACCTCCGCAGAGACCATCCCGGACACCGATGTCCAGGGACCCGAGTGCCCGCAGATCTGGGAGTCCCGGCACCTGCAGGAGATGGTTCTAGGCGTGAAGGGGACCTCAGCACCTAGCAACTCTGAAATCCTACCCCGGACACCTGGGAACTTATGAAATAATAGTAATTTGGAGGTCTAATCTGTTAAAACAATAGCTTTTAATATTCATTTGTTACTCTCCACAAACGGCTGCAATAATTTGCTGATTAAGCCACCGTGACCTTCGAGGGACCTCAGCGGCCCTCATCTGCATTCTCATTAAATGACAGGCTCCCACTCTTTCTCTGAAATCCGAAATGCTCTCCTTCCCAGAATTTCCACAGCCTCCCTAAAGAGTAATTAACTCATGTGATTAAAAATGTAATATGTTGGGAACATTTTTTACTTTACGAAGGTACCAGGTTAGAAGTTTTAATATGCGCTGTATTAATCATAAATCATTTTGATTAAAAAAACCTCACAGAAAGAGAAGTAAATGGGAAAGCTTCATTGTCAATGTTGGATTATGATAATTTCCTTCCTATCCTAATTTTTATTAACGAAGAAAAATGATGAACTGAAAACCAGCCGTCCATCTCCTCCACCTTCAGAGCCAGGGGCCTGGGGAGTCCTTCCACGATGTCCTGCAAACACCCCTGGCCCTGGGCCCAAGCGACTCAGGGGTGGGACACCCGATGAAAAGTTGGGGTGGGGCTCTGCCCTGTGGTGTCCACTCTGGGGGACTCCCACAACCCCTTCACATTCGGAGCTCAGTGGCCTGCATCCTCACGGCCATCCCCACTCCCCAGGGAAGGTTCGACAGCTGGGCCGGGTGCACCTGCCCGGTGCCCTGTTACCGGCCATTCGGGGCACTGAGGCCCCTCCCAGAGAGGAAAAGCCTGGCCGGAGAAGGGCACGGCCCCACATGTCAGGAGATAAGGGGGTCTGGCAGACGGGAGAGGATGGAGCCGTCCTCCAGGGACAGAGAGCCCAGGGCATTGGGCCTTGACTGAGGGGCCATGAGACGTGAGCTCAGGAACACTGCAGGAACATTCCGGAAGGCTCGCTGCACCCTGGAACAGAGCAGGGCCCCCGGGCAGAGGAAGACTCAGGGACGGAGGTGGGCGGGTGTGTTGCAGGACCCCGAGGTGGCTCCCACTGCGGCCCTGCCCATGTCTCACGCCCGGCACCGGAGAGCCGGAGTCCCCCAGTCCCTCCCACGTCTGCTGCCAACCTGCCTGAAGCCCATCACCCACACCTGTCACCAAGGTCCCGGCCCCCACCTCGTCGTCTCGCACCTGTACGCCTGCACCGCGTGGCTCCCCCCCGGCCTTCAGCCCCCCTGCTTCTCAACTTTCACACGGTGTCGCGAGGCTCCCAAGGTCATCCTAGGACCCTCCATCTCCTCTTCCACCATCACACCCTGAGCATGGCCGGTCACCCACCCAGACACAGGGTGATGGGGAGGTGGGGACCCGACTGTGCACCACTTGCCCTCCCACCTGCCCCCGTCCCGTGTGCTGTAGGCCCCGCATGGCCAACGGTCTCCAGGCCAGGCGCTGGGGGGCTGCCCTGAGCGCAGCCGAGCCCTGACCCACCTCGGCTGGGGCCGCCCATCCTGGTGCTCCGTCAGGGTCTGGAACACCTGCTGGGTGTGAGTGACATTGCCATGAAGACACACTAAGCAGGGCAGGGACAGCATGGGGTGGGGGAGCGGAACCTCCAAGTCACACTGGCCCTGGGCCGTTGCCCCCAGGAGGTGACACTGGGCGGAGACCAGGACTTGCTGCTGTGTGGAGGCGCGCACTCCGGGGGAGACACGGAGGGCCGGGTCTGAGGAACGCACACAAACCCCCAGGCTCTTGGGCACGGTGCAGACCTCGGGAGGGCCCGCTGGGAGACAGAGCAGGGCGGCATCAGGGGCGAGGGGGCTGGACAGCTCTGCAGGCTGGCGGGGGCGGTCCTGAGGCCTTGCCTGTGTGGGCCTCTCCCGCATGTGGGTCAGGCTGAAGCCAGGGGGCCCATCGGGTGTCTCTCCCCAACCTTGGTCTACACACCGGGCCATGATTCCCCTCCCACCGCAGGGACTAGGAAACGTCCAGGGAGTGCAGGAGGGAGCAAGGCTGCCCAGAGCAGCTCTGTCAGGTGCACAGCAAGGGGCCAAGCGTCCCCCCATCAGCTGCAGGGAGCCCGGCCAGGGACGCAGCTCACCGTGGCCCCAGTGCGTGGCTATTTCCCTCAGCCGAGCCCAGGAAAGCCCAGCATATGCCAGCAGCATACTCCTTCTCTTCCCGGGAGCCCAGGCAGACCCCTCTGCACACGATAAATATTTATTTAAGGTTTTTCCAGTTGTCAGCGTGATAAACGGACCCTTGATGCAATCAATGAATCCCGTAAGCCGAGTCAATCTGCGGGAGGCTCTCCTGACGGCACACCCACTTGGCCCACCGCTCAGAACGTGGGGGGCGGTGGAGGTAGTGGTGGACGGGGAGGCCCCCCGCGACACGCAGGACTGGGACCCACGGGCTCCAGGACAAGGACAGGGTGAGGGACAGGACCTGAGCCGGTGTCTGAGGAAGGCAGAGACCCAGGTCACCGAGGACATCAGGAGCACATCACTGGCAGAGGAGCCACGCTCGTCCCACCTGCTACAGTGGGAGCCTGTGCCAGGGCTTCCCCAGGCCATCGGAGCCGCCGTCACGCCCACATGCAGAGCCAGGAAGTCCCAAGGGACCTTGTCCCTGAAGATGTCCTCAGCATGGACCAAGTCTCAAGCCCAAACCCACCCATGTGAGCTTGAGGCCATGAGGCAGGATGGGACAAACCAGCCCCCCTCCTGGGACCATGCCAACGCCCTCCACCTGTGGTCTCCCACCAACAGGGCCCACGTCTGACCCAGGCCTCTGCCGTGTTGGCCAATGTCACTCATTGACCCTGGGGGAACCCGTCCTGGACACCGAGACAGCCATGTGAACGCAGGTCTGGCCTGGCCTCGCCGGGCCCTCAGGCCAGCTGGTCTCCCTCCAAGACCACCCCAGCCAAGGCCAACTGCACAGGGCCAAAACCGGGGCCCTGGGCAACCACGGCCGCACACCATGACCCGAGAAGCTCTTTCTGATGGATGGAGTGGAGACGCTTCCCCACAGGACCTCACACGCTTGGCCCAGCACCCGCACGTGGCCCCAGGACCCACGGCCCACGTGTGCTCCAGCCGTGGGACGCTGGGACGACGGGGGTGGCTCCGGCCACGGGAACGGGTGAGGAGTGGCCTGGCTGTCTGGGACCGGGCGTCCCGGGAAAGATCCCGCCCGTGGTTCCCCTGACCTCCTGCCTCCTCCTTCCCAACGCCTCCTCTAAAGCCTCGGAAGGTAAGAAAGATGACGAAACCCCGGCTGCCCTGGGCCTCCACGCGCACCTAAGCACACAGGCACCTGAGACAACATTTTGTGACATCCCAACGGGTCTATATTTAGAGCTGAACTTTAAGTCAAATATCAAGGAGTTCTGGAACGGAATCCTTGATGGGCTCGTCCCCTCGGCGTGTGCTCAGAAAGCGAGTGAGCCCCCCGTCGCCCGCCCTCACTCTGGGTGGGACGCGTGTGGCCCGTCCCTCGTGGACAGACGTGCTCCGAACCCCGTGTCCTTCCACGGGGATTCCCAGGGCTGCACCCCTGCTCTAGCAGACCTCACCCCTGCACTCTGGCTGTGGGGGGCTCTGGATGGTGCTGACCCGGGGGACCCAGAGCGCCCCTGACCGGCCGCAGGGGGCGGTGCACCAGCACGCAGGCACGCCCGCCCCAGCAGCACCCAAGGCGGGAGCAGCAGCTGAGGCTCAGCAAACCCTCTTCCAGCCGCTGGACGTCTGCACAGCAAGGGGCTCCGGGTTCGGGGCGCACATCCGTCCAGACGCACCCCGTCGCTCCAGGGGCAGGAGGAGGTCAGAGAAGGTGTTTCCATCAAGGAGCGTATCCCGGACCGGGCTCCCCGGGCGTGCGGGCTGTGTGGCTCCTGCAATGCCTCCGTCCACACGTGGGATCCACAGATTCAAGTCTGGACGACCTCGGGCCTATGAAGACCCGTCGGAGGGTGGCTCTGCCGGGGTGAGACGCCCCCCCGGGGCTGGGTCCGCGCCCCCGTAATGCAAGTCCCCACAGTGGGTCCCTTAAGCGTAGCGCACTCGGCCTTCCAGTGAAGTCGGACGGAGAGTGTGGGGGCCCCCACCTCCAGCCCTGCCCTCGCAGCCTGGGGGGAGGAAGGCACCGGCTCTGCTTTCCCAGCAGCACCTGCTGGGCCACTTCCCCAAGCCCAGGGAGACGGGCTCCGGCCGCAGATCGGAGCGCTCCTGGCCCGTGCAGGGCGGGTACGGACGGAAGCACCCCAGCCACGCTGCCCACAGCCCTGTGGACGGAAGGGGAAGCACCAGGCGGACACCCGACCTTCCTGTGACCTTCACCCTCTGCGCCAGATGAGGCCGGAGACCGGGAGCGGAGCGGGACCATCAGTGGCTCCCAGCGGCCCGGCCCCCCGTTCCAGGACCAGAAGCAGCCACTTTGGACACATCAGAGGGAGTGAGGAGATGCCCACAAAGAACCCACTGCCAGCCCACGGCTTGCGTCCCCTGGAGAAAGTCCAGCCCCGGGGCCAAGGCCACGAGACCAGCGGGTTCCTCTGTCGGTTCTGAGCAAGTCACTCCGCTTGCTCCCTCGCCCAGGAGGTGCGTAGGCGTCCTGTGCCCTCGGCGCGGCCTGGCCCCTCATCCTCCCGCTCGCGTGACGGGATGGCGTCGGCTGGTCCCCAGGACACAGTTTAGGCTGCTCTGGTCCCAGGTCACAGTCCCGGGGGCTCACATGCACAAGGCTCCCCCGTCACCCTGTGCTCTGACGCCTGGGCCGGAGCGTCCGCAGGCATCTTTCTGGGGCTCCCAGATCAGAGGCCGAGGGTCCCACTGCCCGCGCTCTGTCTCCGGCTCGGCCTGGAGCCCTTCTGAAGGGAACGGACGCTCGGGCAGTCATCTTAGGAGGAGGGCACTCTCCCCTCAAAGGCCACTTCATTTAGAACGTCCTCTGCGACCGTCCCTCGGACAGTTCCCCTCTCCCAGGGCATCCGGCTCTGACTTGGAGAAGAGGTCCTGTCATTCCTTCACCCCATGCCCGGCGGGCGCTGCTGAGTGCCAGGTCCTGAGCTGGACCCTGGGGACATGCGGCCAGTGACACAAAGCTGCCTGGCCCTCGAGGGGCTGACAGTTGCGGGGCCAGGCCACGCAGGAAACCTGAATGTAGCTTGGGGAGGGGCCCGAGTCTCTCTTGAGGAGACCTACAGGCCGGCAGGGGACTCGGCAAGCGGTTCCCAGCAGGTGTGCGCGACCACGGCGGGTGTGCAGAAGGAGAGCAGCGGCCCCCGGCTGCCCAGCGAGTGTCTGCTCGGTGCTGGCACACACGCGCCCTACCTCTGCACCCCATCAAGGCCACGTTCAGGTTACTGACTCTCCTCCTTGGAGAGAGCAGGCCTTGCTGGTAACCCACAGGGGCTGTGGCGACGAGTCAGCCCGTGTTAGCTGCTGGGATCCCCGCCAGTGCATAGCCAGACGTCGGGAAGCACCAGCGCTGAGAACCGGTGTGGTTCAGGGTGCGGTGCGTGGCCCCAGGGAACCGGCTGGCCCGGTGAGTCCGTGATTCGGTCCTCCCCCCGGGGCAGGGGAGGGTGCTGCCGTCCCCAGCGTGTGCGGAAGACCTACAGCTCTGTCCACTGCCCCGGGCTCACGGCTCGGTTGGCCAGACGTGGGTCCCACCCCGATGCAGCCGGCCCCAAAGCTGCCCACGGCCCGGCCCAGGCCTGCCACGGCCCTCGCCGGGAACACACCATCCGGGGTGGTCCTCTCCCGCAGAGTCGCCCGGACAGCTGCCCGCCGGCCCCTCAGCGACACCCGTGGTGTTCTGAGTAGTTCCCGGGCCTGCTGCTCCCTGGTAAGCCTCGGTCCCCTTCTCCAAATGCCACCGCATGAATTCGATGAATAATATTTAAATTCCAATGAGGGCTCCGTTCTGAGATGTGGGCAGAATCATTTGCTGCGGCAAAGTTCAGGATTAGCATGGATCTGGCGCCAGTAATCCACCTCCAGCTCTGCGCCGGCCGCCTCCGCCCAGGTGAGGTGGTGGGCGCAGGGGGGAGGCGGCCCCACGCGGTGCACGGCGCTGCCAGCGTCCACGGACGGCCCACGGACGGCCCTCGGGCAGACACACTGCTGTGCGGAGCGAGTGCGGACCACGTGGCCGCTCATCCTCGGTGACCGGGAAGTACGGTGGCAGAGGGACGGGGTGACGATCGCATTGGGCTGGCGCCCGGTTCTGAGCAAGGAAGGGGTAACGTGGGTTTGTCTTTCGTGTTTCCAACTCGGAGACGGTTTACAGGGAGACGGACGGCGTCATTTCATGCCAGCAAATTCACGTTTTCCGTCTGAAAACTCCTCTTTAGAGCAATTTGATTGCTGTGAAGAATTTCTCGTGGGCCGAGCCTCTGCGTGGGTGTGATGGTGTCCCACGATCTCATTCCCAGAAAGACAAGGAATCCAGGGAACAAGCCACTCTTGTCCAGCTGCGAGCCGCGCCCGTGTTGAGCTCCTGCTGGATGACACGTAGCACAGGGAACCGGGTGGGGAGCCCGGGGAGGCCAGTGGGCCGCCCAGTAAATACCCTCCCTGCCCCCACCCCGCCCGCAGGCTCCGGCCAGCAGGACTTGAGATTCGCAGGGGCCGCGAGTGACAGTGAGCTTGGCACGTGCTTCTGAGGTTAGGCCCTCAGGCTTCACACACGGAGCAGCTCAACCTGCAGCCTGGAGCCCTCCTGCCCAGAGGAGCCGAACCCCAGGGAGTCCACAGCCCTGACCTGGAGCCGGCGACACAGTCCGCCAGCCCCACTGCCGCAGACCCACAGACGCGAGCGCCGTGCCACACCACCGAGTTTCCGGCTGGCTCCGCGGCACAGCGGCGGCGACGCTACCCGCGACAGGCCTTGGCTTCCCGCACGGACAGGCTGGGGACACGAGCTCTCCCCGCCCCTGGCGGAGGACGGGAGCGCGGGGATCTCTCGGGGATGCGGCGGGCCCAGTCACCTCTGGAAACTGCACAGTCCCCAGCATCTCCCAGTTACATTCACTGGTGAGAAGGGGAACCCCCACCCGGGGTCGGTCTCCCGTGAGTGCTGGGTTCCGGAATCCTCCAGGGCCGGGTCCCTGTCTGGCCGCACCGGGGGCTCCTCGGCCTTGGAGCAACGGCACGAGCGGCCACGATCCCCGGTATTGGGGGCTTCAGGGTCCGGGAGTCCCAGGACGTCAGGGGCTCAGAGGAGGGGGGGCGTGAACACATGTGAGGTGGGAGGCGTGAGGCTCGGGCTCCGGACGAGGACCGCCCACCCCCCGCTGCGTCCCCCGTGTTGCTGAGCCACAGAATGCTGGACAAGGGAGTCAAGGTCGACTTCTCCGTTTCCCTGGCTTGTAAAACGGGGCGGTTTTGTGACTCCTCAGAGCTGCGGTGCCCCACATGTGCATGCGCCAGACCCCAGGACACGGGTGGGAGAAACTGGCTCCGCAGGGAGACCCGATTCGGGAGGTCTAGGAGGGGTCAAAGGTGCTCCCAGCCATGGACGCTGCCGTCCTGAAACCCACCCGGAGACCTCCCCGCTTTGGCCCCGGGAACTCGGTGAGGGCAGAGCAGCTCCAGGACCTGGTGCCTGCAGAGTGGCGGTGGGGAGGGGCGAGCGCGGGACCCAGAGGCTCTGACGGGGAGCCCTTGTCCCATTCACTACTAATGGTGCTTAATTCCAGTCGTCCTGGCCGCCCGAACACTGGCCACGCGACCGGCCACAGCCAAGGACCCCCCACCTCTCCCCAGCACAGACCTCACAGGCCAAGAGATGGAAGCCTGGGGCGGGTGAACTGTGTGGGACCCCAGCCTCCCCCGGGGACAGTTCAGGGCGTCCTCCAACCCACACGCCGAGGGGCTCGTGGGCTCAGGACAGCCTGCGTGTCCCTCCTGGCAGAGAAGGATGGACCCAAACGCTCAGGGTACGGAGCACGGGACACGGGGCTGCGGCCGGCGACCCTCCGGTAAGCGGCCGGGCTGGAGGCGGCGCTGCCTTTCCAGGCAAAGAGGGAGATGCCATCAGACGTTCTGATCGTTTCTATTTTAGCTTCCACGCTTCGATTTTGGCAGTGCTCTCTTGGGAGTGGGGGGGGCACATTTTTCTCTACCACTTTTAATCTTCTTTTATTTACCAAACTAAGCTCCTCTTTGGGTGGATTAAAACAGACTGGGATGGAATCTGGAAAAAACAAACTTTTTTTTAAAACAAGACAAAGATCGAGTCGAGACAACGGGCTGTTTTCAATCCTCATCCCACGGGGTGAAGGTGGCCGGTGGGTGGGAGCGGCCACCCGCTGACCACCACCCCTTCCCACGCGGGTGGCCGGGCGTCCCGGGAGCCAGCAGAGCGTGACCCGTGCTCTCCGCGCAGCACCAACCACACACCTGCTCACGTCCCCACAACCCGGGACAGGTGAGCACACCCTGAAGTGAGACGCTGCTTCAGGAGTGTGGGGTCGGAGGGGGGTTCCCTGGGGAGCAGCCTCGCGGGCGGGCAGCTGAGAGACGCCTCTGGGGCTGGCGGGGTGAGTCCTCCTCCAGGCTGCCTGCCAGGGCTGCTCCAGTGACTGAGAGGGGGAGGCCCCGGCCAGGACCTCTGGTGCCCCCCACAGACCCCGGAGGCACCCCGACTCCAAGCCAGCGCATCACACAAGGAATTCACTCGTTCCTTTCTTCCTTCCTCCACTCAGCAGACCCTGAGGGCATCTGCCCTGCCAGACCCCGGGGCAGACCCTGCTGCTTCCAACATGGTGGGCCGCAGGGACGGGGCTCTGAGCCCCACCAGCCAGGACTGCCGTCCACGGGGCTCAGGGCCCCTGCAACAGCTCCCCACCCTCCTACTCTGCGGCCCCCACCCCGCGGAGGTCCCACCCGGTACCCACCCAGGGCCTGGTCCTGAATAGGTTCTGGGGTCTGCCCCGGCCCTCTGGGAGACAGAGCCCTGGGGAGCGGGACAGCCTTCTCAGCCCCCTCCCAGCCCTCACCATCTTGCTGCCCTGCCTGTCTCCACAAGCCTTGCTCACCCCCACGGACACGCAGTGAGCACCTACTGTGTACTGGGCTGTCTGCTGGGTGTCAGAAACATGGAAGCCTGGGTTTGCTGTCGACTGGGGGCCCCATTCCAGCCAAGGATCCAAGTCGCCACAGTTCCGGAAAACTACAGTAAGTGACTTGGGGCAGGTGGGGGCCACCCCCGAGCCAGGGGCTACCAGGACATCTGCCCAAAGAGGGTGGGTGCTGACCGGAGAAACTGGCCTCCGGAGTTTTGGAACCGAGTGGCCGCAGGCAGAGTGGTGGCCATGGCCGTGGTTGGGGGCTGTTCCTCGCGGGGCTGATGGAAAGGCGCTGGAGAAGGTGGGGAGGACGGAATGTTCCAAAAACCTACTTCCTCGGGATCCGAACACTGGCTTAGAACCTAGATGCTGGCGGTGGATTTCGGAGGTGGCCGATGTGTCACACCTCTGATGATTCTTCTAGCAGCCGAACGACAGGGGCCGGCCTGGCTGCGGCTCCCACCCGGACGAAGGTCACTCCGGGGCCAGCTGCTGCCCTGATGGACAACACGCCACGGCAGCTTCAGTCCACACCTGACCTTGAAGAGCTTGGGGTCCGGATCCCAGCACCGTGCCCATCCTCCTCCCGGTGCTCCCCGAGGCTGCTCGTGACACCCCCCAAAACACGCCCTTCCCGATCGCCGTCAAACCTTGACCAGCCGCTCCGCCCAACGCCCAGATGGGCGACGGAGACCCTCAGGCCCTACCTTGGCCTCACGGGGACGAAAGAAACCCTCAAAGCTCGTATTTGTGAGAGTGTCGGGGACAGAAGTGCAGCCTCCTGAGTCCAGCCGGCACCTGCTCGCCAGGAAGCCTGGGATGTCGGCCCACGTCCCGCCACGTGCTCACCCCTCCCTGCACCAAAGCCCAAGCCAGCGTTCTGTGCAGAGATCCTCGCGCCTGCGAGAGCTGCCGCCCCACGCGTCCCTTGACGGGGGTCCGATGCGGCCGCTGGCGGACAGGACCGGGCTCGCGATGAGGGTGGCGGCTGGAACTGTCCCGCTGCCCCTGCTCCCACCGCCCCCAGGTCCACAGCGGCGATGAGGCCCAGGGCCCCTCTGCCTGCTGGGGTGCTGCTCCCGTCGGTGAAGTACACAGGGAAGCATCAGGCCAGGCCGGGGTCTGGGGGGATGTCGGGGTCCCCCAGCAGCTCCTCCTGTAGGAGAAGCGCACCCTACCCGCCTGCCTGAAAGATGTCATCGTCACCGGCCGGGGCCGTCCCGCTACCATGAGCGGGACTCAGCCGTGAGGGTCTGCGGAGCCCAGTCTGCAGTCCCACTGAGGACCCGGCGTCTGGCACGGGCTGGGCCGGCTTGGCCTCTGCCATCCGATGCCCATGGAACAGGTCACCTAGGCAGGACCTCCACGGCCTGCGAGCCCCCCTGAGCAGAGCCCAGAGTCTCTGCAGGCTGTAGGGACCCCGTTTCCCCACCGCCCGGGTCCGCTGCGGTCCTGGTGGGGGCAAGCCCAGCTGCACAGGTGGGCAGGGAGGGCTCCTCCGTGGCTCGGGGCCAACCCTCAGCCAGGACACACCTGCCCAAGGGAAGCCGCCCCCACGGCCCGGACACTGGCCGGTCCAGCGTCCCACCACGGATGGGTCTCGGGGAACCGCCGCCTGGCCTGGGCTCTGGGCTGACCCGCCGACGGCCCCAGGAGCGTCTTCCCATCTGTGGGAGCCGCTCCATCTCCTCTCCAGACTGCGCTCAGCCACCGGGCAGCTTCCGAACCGCCCCAGCGGAGGGCGGCCCCATCTGGGCCTGCCTGCGGGAGCGTGATCTCCAGACGTGACGCCCCATGTGCCCTTCCGGGTGACATTTCCTCCAGAGTGGCCGGAAAGGTCACCTCCCCTCCACTCGGCCGGCATCATAGTCATGATTACGTTTTATGATCCTTTTATGAAGATTTTTGTCTCTAAGTTCCACAAATGTTATTGCAAAAAATGACTCGGGTCAGGCCTCCCACCCGAGGGGTGACTGTCTTGACTGATGGGTGTTTAGCGAGAAGAGCAAATGCCGCTCGGAGTCCTGACTCTGGTACAACCACAGGAGACGTTGGAACTGAGTGGACCAGACACCTCCGGCTTCTCTAGAAGTTCTCCGTGGACACAGGTGGTGCCAGGGGCCGGAATGGGGCTGGGGAGGGTGTGAGGGGCACAGATGCGCCTCCCTGCCCGTCCCCCCAGGAACTGCGGGGCCATCCGTGTGACCCCTGAAATCCCTGGGGGAGGTCAGCGTGGAGCTGGGTCTCCTCGGGCCCTCCTAGGGGTGCCCTCCACATGAACCCAACACACCCCCCTGCCCCGGGGCCCCACGTGGAGCTCTGCTGCCTGTCTCCTCCCACCGCGTGGCTGCAGGACGTGGGCGGGGCGCTGGCCGTCCATCTGGTCCTTGCTCGCACGCGCCTGGCAGGCTCACTGGAAGCCGGGAAATGTTTGCGTCGTGCGCGTGGGCGGGCAGGCTCCTCTCTTGGGGACAGAGGAAGGGTATTCCCAACCTCTCTAGTGCAAGACCAGCGTCCCCAGTGCGGCCCTCCTGGAAATGGGGCCAGGGCAGGCTGCTGCTGACCGCTGTCCTCCTGTCGGAGCCAGGACAGATCCACACAGACCACCGCCCACCTCCACCCCTGCAGCTGGCGTCCCACCCGTGCCCTGGCAGCGGGCATGCTGGGAAAGGGACTGCTCCCCTGGTCTGTGTCCGGGGCACCCCACACTCCTGCGATGGGAGGATGGACCCAACCTCCATCCCCTCACACCGGGTGTTTACTCGCCAGGAGGGCGGCCCAGCTTGGTCTGAGATAATTCCTGCGACCTTCCACCAAATGCACGCCAGTCCCATGCTTAGCATTTTTTTTTTAAAGATTTATTCATTTATTTGAAAGAGAGAGTGTGAGTACAGCAGGGCCGAGGCAGAGGGAGAGAGACTCTTGAGCAGATTCCCCGCTGAGCACAGAGCCCCACACGGGGCTCGATCCCGTGACCCCAAGGTCGCAATCTGAGCCGAAACCAGGAGTCGGATGCTTAACTGACTGCGCCCCCCAGGCCCCCCCACCCCGTGCGATGTGTTTGCATCCCACCCCCTGACGAGCTGGAAAAGGTGGCGCTGGATGGGGCTCGGGGACAGAGAGATCGACCTGCAAACCGCTGGCTGGGAGACGGAGCTGCGGCAGGCGTCGTGAGTAGGAAGGAGGTCCTGCTGGAGGATGTGGGCTCTGATCCCACCAGGGAGGCAGGTCCCCATCGGAAGAGGAAAGGGGACAGAGAATGTACCGTGAAGCCGGGCGGAAGGTGGGGGTACGGCCACACGGCCAGGCTCGCTGCCCACAGCCCCCGAGCCGATTCTCCCTCAGCAGGAAGCCCCCGGCCCCTCAGGCTTCAGGACTCCAGAACAAGAGACAACAAATGTCCTCGGCATGAAGCTCTCTGGTGGGTGATGCTTTGTCACGAGAGCCGGTGGGAGCCCATGGAGAGCCCAAGGGCACACGGCTGGAACACGGCTGGGACACAGCCGGTTATCCCGGCAGGCGGGTCTCAGAGGGGGCCTCTCTGTGGCCCGCCCAAATCCAGAGCCTCCCGGGTCCGTGTGGGTGCCCGTGCCACCCAGAGACCAGGCAGAGGCGCCTGAGCCCAGAGCCCGGCACCAGGCCCTGCTAGGCTGGGAGCACAGTCCTAAAGGGGAGGCCTTGAGCCCAGAGCCCCGCAGAGAGCGAGCGGAGCCCTCACTGGGCAGGGACTCCCCTCGCTGCCTCCTCCAGCCACCCTAGGACGGAGATGCCGCCCGCACACCGCCCGATGTGGATAAGACAATGGGACAGCATGAACCACAGAACCGGCCCCACACTTCTCCAGAGCCGAGGGCAGCTGGGAATGTAGGTCTGACATCAAACCTGGAATCCGGGAGCCCATCCTGGAGCCTTGGCCAGAAAGACAAGGACCTTCAGCAAAACTGAGTCCTTGCACACAGTCCAGACACACGAGAAATGGGAGGGTCGCTGGTCCTGGAGCACACCTCAGGATGCGGGGGACAGTGAGGTCCTGGGTCCCCGTGCACATGGCTGGGAGGCCTGGAGAGTGGAGTCCTGGTCCCCATGGGCATAGCTGGGAGGCAGGGGGCAGTGAGGTCCTGGGTCCCCGGGGCCAGGATGCACGGGATCATGGGAAGGGCCACAGCTGGGCCTCTGACACACCAGGGCCTATGTGTGGCCACTGCCTCCCGGCCAGGTGGCCTTAGGCACAGCCCTAAGCCATGTCCCCATTTCCCTGTGTGACCCTTCTTAGGGTCCTCGCACACACGAGGGCTACACACCTGCACATAAATCACCTGTCAGGCCTGAACTCACCTGGCCAGGTTTTACCAAGCGGCTGCCGTGGAGATCGGCAATGATGCGTAGTCCAACGGGCAAACTCAGAACACACCCGTCCCGCCGCACCCCACCGAGCTTCCCCCAAGCCTCGGAAGCTGAAAACAAGACTGCGTCTTTCACAGCACATTAGTGACTAAATTCTAAATAATATCATTTGGTAAGGAATGCATAATTGGCAAATTATGGGATTATTTTAGTGCAGTGACTTGAGAAAGTAGAGGAAGGGGAACCGAGGCTCGGATCTGTGGAGAGAACAAAGACTGTTGGAGAGACAGAGGCGAGCCCACGTGAGTCTGCACTGCCTTTCCTGCTGGACGCTGAGGAGACCCCGGAGGTCAGCGGTACGCACGCCCCCGCGGATGCCGGGACCCAGGAACGCAGAGGCGGGAGGACCTGGTCACCTTCTCCTGAGGCATGGGACCCCCCGGCTTCAGGACACCTACACAAGTGGCCTTTGAAAGGGGCTCTGCTGGGGTGTGGCAGCCTCTGCCCGCTCTGCCCTCCTAGTGTCCACAAAGCCTCCTCTCGGGGACCAGCAGCTCGGGGCAGCCACGATCTGGGGCCGTCGGTCCATCCCCACTTGCTCTGGCCCATCGGCACTTTCCACTTCTTCCCAGGGGCAGCCCGAGGGGCAAGAATGGGTTTTGACCCACGCTGGTCCTGCCTGGACCCTCCTCCACCTGCTGCTGGGAAGGCGGGGGTCACGTCTGTGCTGGGCGCAGGGGGGAGGAGGGCCCAGCCCCGGGTGCTCCTGGCAGGCTCTGTGGGGCCCTGAGTGGCCTAGCCGAGCAGGCCCCGGGCCGGGACGCTCGAGCCCAGGAGCCCCTTGGCGGGTTAAGCCGTTGGGCTGAGCTGTCTCTTCCCCAGCAAACAAAAGCATCTCAGCGGCTCTGACTGCCCAGGGGCTGCTCCACCAGCTGCCCCCTGGCCGTGGGCACCCCATCCCCACCAAGCAGCACTGCCACTGTGCACCCTGACGCTCCCCTAGCTCCCAGTCACACTCCTGGACCCCCTCCCGTGACCACCCAGCAGCCACGAGGGCCCCGAGAGCCTCTCTCAGACCGCATCTTCCTTCTGCTTCCTTCTGCCTTCTGGAGACTTCCGTCACGCATGGCATCAGACCAAACGCTCTCCCCCCCGCCACGGCCCAAGACCGCACACCTGCACCCCGTCCCCCAGCTCTGCCCAGCGGGAGGCCCAACGAGGACCGCCGAGGGGATGTGGAATGTGCCACGGAGAGCTCGTCTGGCTTCCTGCTACCCCGCACATGGCTAAAACGTCCCCTGTGGGGAGCGATCCCTGCCCACAGGCTCTCCGTGGATGGTGACCTCCCCGTCACAAGGACCGTCCAGCTCCAGGTGTCCCCGCTGCGTTCGTGTGCATGAACTCAGGGTCCCCTCTCCCCCGAGCAGGGGCTCCCGCTGCAGGCTGGGCGGGCTGCAGGGGCAGGCGTCCGGGCTCCGAGAAGCGCCGGCACAGACCTAACCCTGGCCCATCTCATGGCGCACACGGTGGAGCACAGGGCCACTGAGAGCCCTGGCGACCTCGAGGACTTCTGCAAGCTGCGCCCGGCCCCCACCCCTTCCCGCCCACTCACGTGCCCCCTCTTCCAAGTGTGCCGCACCTGCTGGAAACACACACACGCCCCGCACGGAAGGAGACGAAGGGGAAGCCTGACGGCAGAGTCCACCGTCTCGAGGCAACTTTGTTTTTCAGGAAAGTCAACCCAGTGATTCTCTTTGTTGCGCACCAGGTGCCCAAAGGGAAATCAAACAGCTTTTCCTGCCCGGGAAACCGTCAGGGCCCCTCCAGAGTGACGGCCGCCCCCGTCCCCGCGCATCCCACAGCAGCCGGGCCACGCGCCCGCGAGCCCAGGAGACTGTGTCCTATTACAGCACCTTCGCTGCCTATGATTATCTGGCAAATAAACCAATTTGAGGGCCCACCGGGGTCTCTCTGGCCGCCTCTCCGGGGCCCTGGCTGAGCCGGCCTTGTCTTCACCTCCGCGAGATGGAGAAATGTCATTATTGACCGAGAAAGTGAGGTCTGGAAGTGGCAATGGCGCGGGAGGTCAGCAGAGGCCCCGAGGCAGCCGCTCAGGAGAACCCGGCCCGGCTCCGTCCGAGCTGGAAGGCGCAGCGACGCTCTGAGCCCGAGGTCGGAAAGCTCGGTGCACTGGCGTCAGGTCGGTCTACAAAATCGACCGCGGGCCCCTCGGTCTGCGTGCCCACGTCGAGCGCACACGTGTGTTCCCACCTTGTGAGACGCACTGTGACGGGACACAGAGGAGGAGCACGCAGGGCGGGATCTGTTTCTCCCGTGGACGCTGATGGGTCTCTGTGAGTCCCGGGTGCCACGGTGGCCGCCTGTAGTTGGACCTTGCAGGACACACCGTGGCAGAGACGGGTTCCCGGCCCCGGGGACACCGAGTGGCCTGCTGAATTCCTTTGGCCAAGGGCCCACGAGTGGGAGTGACCCACACAGGAGGCCTGTGGGCCTGCGTTTTCATGAGAAAAAGTGTTCTGGGAAGTCACTGGTCAAGAAAGCTGGAAGCCCGAGAGGACCTGAGCCCCTTGTTCCAGGCACATGAGCTGCGAGCTCTGAGCTCACGAGAACCCCGTGGATTCACCTTGACGTCCAGCTGCCACGATCCAGAGGCCACACTGGCCCAGGGCCGTGCTGCCGGAACGTAGCTGGACCAGGGTGTGAGCCCCAGCCCCTCCTCCCATCCCCCGCAGTGCCTCCTAGCACAGCGGATGGCCCGGGCTTCCGCACAGCCGTCCCGGCAAGACCCACAGCCGTGAAGAGTGGACGGAGGCGGAGGGGAGGACCTCACCCAGGACCCCCTCTTCTCCCCTACAGTGTGCTGTTCTGGAAAACACTGAGGGCTATGGGCCAGGGATAGAGCAGGGATGTTTGTCCTCAGGTCTCTGGGGACCAACCACGTGGCAGGCAGAGGACACGGGGGGCACAGCAGCCACAGAATGTCCCGTCCCCGTCCACTGCTGCTGCTCAGCCTCTGCCCAGGTCAGCAGGGGTCTCCCCACTCTCCCTAAGCCCAGCCCGCTCCGAGCCCCTCTGGGACAGGCCCTGAGGCTGAGAAGTCCCAAAGGTCCAGATCCCCGACTTCCCCTGAGGAACTGGGCCAAGCCAGGCCCCACTGGCCACCTTTCCTCTCTGGCTGGCTTCACCCCCTCCAGAGCCCGGCCACGAACCCAGCACAGGTGAGCACCCCATCTGCGTGAGCTCCACTGTCCTGAGCCACAGACACATAGCCGTGCCCCCATGTGGCCACCGAGGAAGGAGGACAGCCTGTCCCCTGCGTGCTGGGCACACAGACACGCCACAGTTAACCGTTGCCCTGGAGGCTTCGAGTGTTGGATTTTGATAAGCGGGCGGTGCTCCCTGTCCCTGCACAGTGAGTGTCGGCATGACAAGCCCCACGTGGGCTCCTGCCAGCGCGTCCCTGGCCCTGCGCCCCCCTCACCGGCGGGCATGCTCGTTGCCAGGCCGGCTCCCCGTGCTGATGTGTCGTCAGAACCCGCGTGGCTGCCGCAGCACGGACACAGACCACATGGTGAGCAGAGGACACCAGCTTGTCTCCTGGCTCGAGGAAGGGCAGCCGGGCGCCGACGGCTCTCCTCTCGCTTCTCCGCAAAGCTGGGGCGGCCGGCACTGGCTGGAACCTGGAGGGAGGCTGCGATCCACATCGACCGCCTGACACGCGTGTGCACGTGGAGGACACGCTTCTGTGAGTCACACGCACACGGCACAACTGCTTCTTCCCGGAGCCCACATCCCGCCCACTCAGAGTCCCCCCACTCAGAGCCAGAGAGTCCCCGTCCACCTGAAGCCCAGACGGAGTGGGGGAGGCGGGCGGAGGGACGCACGTGGCAGGTCACAGCCTGGGAGACGGAGTGGCCAGGGGGCCGGCCTCTGGCAATGACAGCAAGAAGCTCCGGAGGCCGAGGTCTCGCCGAGGCCCAGTGGCCAGCACCTTGGCCCACCCCTTACCCTCCACGGCCCAAGGGCCCTGCCGCTGCCACCTGAACCCACCATCACCTCACCCCACCTCTCCCAGCCACACACGGCCTGGAGTCGGGCCCAGGCTGACCTCCTGCAGGGCCCCCGGGGGTCCCTGCCCAGCCGACTGCCCTGAGTGAACACAGGCCCACCTTGTCAGTTGACTGGTGGTCAGCAGATCTGAGCCTTTCCCCGACCCCATGACCCTTGGGGAGGCCGCACACGGTCTGTACCTCGTCCAGCCTCCTCCAAGCATCCACAAAGGAGGGGACTCTTGGTCAGGGGACTGGGGGGTCCCGAGTCCCCACGTGCACTGACTACGGCCTCCATCTCACCCGGGAGCCCTGTCCCTGCCCACCTGCACCCCGCCCACCCGCACGTCCCACCGGGTGGACATGGCCGCTCTTCTCCCGTCAGCCCTGAGGTAGACCACGCAGGGGCCCCAGGCAGACCGGGGAGGAAGGCCTGGCTGCCCACCTGTGCCCCCATCCCCAAGGGAAGGGAGGACACTGGCCTGCCAGCGCTGCCCGCTCCCTCCACGCTATGCTCTGGTGGGGGTGCTGTCCCGTGCCCACACACACGGCCGCATCCTCGGCACCGTCCCCGTTTCCTGCCTCTGCCGAGTAACGACGAGCACAGGTGTGCTCGGGTCACAAGCCCTGCTCTGGACGATCTTCTCACCGCATTTCCAGGCTGACTCATGGCACCACCCCTTCCTGGCATCTGGGATGACACCCCTCCACTCTGGCCGGTCCCCACCATGTGAGGGCAGCATCTGGGCACGTGGGGTCCGGCACCGGCTGGGTCGGCTATCTTCTCCAGGCCGTGGTCCCTCAGGGGATACTGGCTTTCCCTCCCCGCTCCTAGCCTTCCCCAGCGGCACCCTCTCAGCGATGTGCCCCCAACACCGGTGGGCCCTCAGCCCAAGGAGTCAGCTCCTGCCTGTGTTCGCACCTGTCCGCTAGCCCCTCATCCCTGGACAGGCCCGGGACGCAGCATCATGTTCCCGGCTGGGGGTGGGGGACAGCACAAGGACCACAGCCCCCAGGAGCCCCACATACAGCTGGGCCGGAGCAATGCTGCCTAGCGGGTCATGGGCAGAGCAGCACATGCCTTTGCCAGCCCACCCCCTCGCTCAGTCCTCGCCCCTCCTGTGCGGGGACCTTGGGAGCCCCAGATTGGGGTGCACCCCTAGGAGGCCCAACAACAGGGTCACTGGGGACTGCCATGGCCACGGGCCCTGGGCGCTGAGACCCATGTGGATGAGGCCAGGCCTCTGGGATGGGGCATCTGTGACCGCCAGCCAATGGGCTCGCCATCTGCCACCTCGGTCCCCTAAGGGACGAGGACGTCCCCTGGTTGCACAGAGCTCTGAAGCTGCCACTTATACCTAACATGTAATTGCTGACGGACCCCAAATTCATTAGTTAAGACCCTGACACCCAAACCCTGGGAAACACCCAAGTCCCGGAAACACGACGGACGTCTGGTGAGCACGTGAACGGCTGTGGGACTGGGGGTGGGGCTGGCCTCTGAGGGCAGGTGTCCCCTGCTTCCAGAATGGAGCTTCCCCAGGGCCTGGGCGAGGCGGGACCCTTGCAGGAGCCGGCAGGAGCGCCCACAGCCCGGGCAGGAGGCGGCAAATGCCCAGACGTAGACTTTGGGCCCCGTAATCATGCCCAGAGCCCGGACCACACAGACACGCTGGCGGGGACAGTGTCAGCTTGATCTCTGTGGATCAGCCGAGCTGACTGCCTTTTCACAGCAAAGGAAAGGGGGAGACCCCCCCTCTGTTGGACAACGGTGGGCACAGTGGGATCCAGTGACAGGAGAAAACCACCAGCCACCAGCTCAGGGACCATGACTGCTCTGGGGCTCAGCCTGGGGAATCCCACACATCCAGGGACCACCCAGCCCCTCGACGACACGGGGCCTCGTCTTCCACCTGCCCTGCGAGCCCAAGGGGGTTGGGGGCACCGGTCCTGGGGCCGTCCTGGACAGCTCCTCTGCACACACTGTTTTCTGTTCTCAGGTGTCCCAGTGGCATTATGGCTTCCAGGGAAAGGCCGAGGGTCTGCGGAGGGCTTCTGGGGAGCTCCTGCTGTGACCCCCGGGAACAGGGTTGAAAGTCGAGGTCTGGGGTGGAAGCACACTGCACGGAGATGGCTGCTGTGGGGACACGGACCTGCCTGCCGCCACCACGCCCCGATGAACTCATCAGCAACCGACCTGCACACGCATCTGCTCCAAGACAGCCACCTCGGGGACTCCGATGTCACCCAGCCCAGGCACACGGAAGGCCCTTGCGCAAGACAAACACGGCCTGCTGTCCGCTCGCTCTAGGGAGGGCGGTACGGCCAATACCCTCAGGGCCTGCCCGCCCCCAGGACAGAGGGCAGCTGGTGGGGGCTGCACGTCCCGGGGAAAGGCCACAAAGGGCCGGCCAACACCTCCTAGGGGAGGACACATTGTGTGCAGCTCCAGGCTCACCCAGGCTGCACTCTGGCTGTCCCCTGCAGTCACCCATAAGCCTGAGACCACCAGGCACGTGGCCTGACTCCTGGAGGGACTGACGAGGAGCCTGCAGGAGTCAAAGGTCAAAGGCGTCCCTGCGCACAAAGCGCAGTGACGTCAGGCACCACTGACTTCACAGCCATCGTCACTGGGAGCCCGGACAGCTTTTCTGTCCTGTCATCTACACCTGCTGGGTGACCCCCCTGCCCCACACCCCCCTTTCTGGAACTGCCTCCACCACGACCACTGCTGGAGGGTCAGGCTGGGATGGGGCGAGTCTGGACCAGACCTCACGTGGGACAGCGGGCCCCGTGGCACGAGGACTCAGGAGGGTCCTCCTGGAGTTGGTGGAGGCGGGCCCCAAGCAGAAAGGGGTAGGCCCAGAACCAGCCAGGGGGGCCTCCGGACTTCCCGTCCCACTCAGGAGCGGAGGAAGGAGACGGGGCCGACTGGGGGCCGACTCTGGGCCTCGGTTTCTCTCTGTAAACAGCAGAAGTTCGGACGAGATGATCCCAAGGTCCCGGGCAGGGTTTCTCGGAGGAGCAGAGCCTGGTGTTGACCCGAGGAGAACGCTGTCTGGCGCCAGCCCCAGGCGGACCCTTGGGGTCCAAGCTCTGATGTTGGGACCGTGAATTTGGGAGGTCTGCTTGGCCTGTGTCCTCTCGGGGAGACACATGAGGGCAGGGAACCCCAAGGCTCGAGAGTGTCCATTTGTCAGACGTCCTGCTTGGTCACTCAGAGCAGGAAACACAGGCAGGACAAGCGCCAAATTCCTCCTGCTGCAAAAATGCAGATGCGGCCCCGCCCCTCCCCCGTTGCCATGGTGACTGAGCAAGGGCTGTGGGGTCAGCAGCAGCCAGGGGAGCCAGGGCTCCCGAAAGCCCCTTCCGCAGTGGGTGTCAGGGCCAGGAAGGCCCCCCAGGGGCCTGGGAGGAGGAGCCGGCCCCCAGCTGTCCTGGACGCCGTCTCACCCCAAAGCCCCTCGTTCAAGAGAAGACTCCCGTCCTGCCCATCGTCTCCGCGTTCATGCGAGCCCCACCCACGGGGGGCCTGATGCCCACCCTGCCTCCCGCCTGCCCGTACACCCACCCCGTCACCTGACTCGGCCACGGACTCGGGTGGGACCGCCCCCGCTCCTGCCTGGACGTCCCCGTTCTCCCTCCCACGGGCCTCAGACACACGGGCGTCAGGGAGCGCCCCTACAAACAAGCAGGGGCTGACTGGTCTGCTTGCTGCCCTGCTGTGACCCACAGGCAGTGGACGCTGGCCTCAGTGCTCCCGGCCCCTCGGGGGGCAGCTGAGTCTCCCCGCGGTTCCCTCCAGTGTCATGAGAAGCCGCTCCCCACTCGTGCAGGTGTCCCCTGGCCCGTTGGGGCCACTGTGCCCGCTGAAGACCCGCGTCCCCCTGGGAGGGCAGGAGCTCTCCCTGTCGGGAGTGCGTCGGCGCGGCCGGAGGCTGGGAGACCCGGGCCCGCAGCAAAGGGCACGACTTCACTGCTCAGTCAGAGGGGCGCGGGCACTGCCAGGGGCCGCGGGAGACCGCACAGAAGCCGCCTTCGTGGGAGCCCCTCGTGCATGCTGGGCTGGACCTTGGGTCTGCACAGCCACCGTGGAAAAGGAAGAGCAGCCACGTTCTCTCTCCCGGAGGCCTGCACACCAGTGACCGCAGCCACGGGGCCTGAAGGGCACGGCTGAGGGCAACCAGCCAGGGCTGCGGGCAGGGAAGGGGTGCGGCTGGAGGGGCGAGCTCTGACGGAGCCTTGGGCTGAGTCACAGCCAGCAGCGCGGGCGGCCTCTCCACACTCGTCCTCACACACACGCACGTGTGCACTCACGCAGGCACACAGACCTGCACGGGCACACCCGCGCAGGCACACACACGGCCACACGCACGCAGGCACACACGCACACCCACGCAGGGCCCAGCGCGCATGTGCACACACCGGGTCACTCGCTCACACAGGAACGCTCACCCTCACGTGCACGTGTGCGCTCACAACCGAGCACATTGCACACACTCAGACACGCACACACAATGCTCTCACACAAACGCACGTGCACACTTACACACACGCTCGTGCAAACAGGCACACCCTGGGTGTCAGCTTCCCGAGGGGCAGCCCTGTCTCCAGGCGGCTCCCGGGTGCTCAGAAAGCACGTGTGGACTTGCACACACGTGGGCTGGGGCACCCGAGGGGGGCATCTGAGGCTCCGAGAGACGAGAGCCATGCGCCCACGAAAGGGAAGACTGCTCTGCCCCCCGGGCATCCTGACAGCCCCTACAGCCCGCATCCCCCCAGGGGGACGCCCAGCCTAGAGGACACAGCGCCCGAAGCGGCAGCCAGCAGAGCCCGGCCGAGCGCGGCTGCATCAGGGACCCCGACTGGCCGGGATTCGGCTGCAAGGGGAGCGTGGAAAGGGGCGGGGCCTCCTCCACTCACCGCCCAGGCTCTCCCTGGATGGACCCCGTCCTGACGGACACACCGAGGAGGAGGGACGCCACCCTGCGGGGCTCTGGTGCGGTCCCGGAGATAAAGGAGGGAACACGCCCCCGGGCCTGACCTCTGGCCTGCCCTTCCGCGCGGGGTCGCCAGGACTCCCGTGTGGCTGGAATGGACACGTCCTTGTGAGGCAGGGGGCACCCGAGCCCCTTCCGGAGAGTCCACGTTTCTCAGCCGTTGCACAACGATGCACGTCCCCTCCTCAGTGCAGAGAGGGTTACAGAAAGGTACGGCCTCGCTCTGCCCCCCGAGCTTCTCTGCGTTTCCTGAGGCCCCAGGCTGTGGCCACCTTCCCAGGCTCCCCTGGGCCCGGCCAGCGGGACGTCTGCTGCTCATCTTGGGCACACAGTGGGGGAGGGCGTGGTCCCCCCCACACCCTCTATGCCTGTGCCCCCTTCCCTCAGCCATAGCCCAGTCTGTTTTCCAGAAGGTTCCAGGGCCCAGTCACAGGGTGATCTATCTTCCAGGAGGGAGGAGGAGAGTGAGAAGGAAGGCAGCTGGGAGCCGCCACCACCCGGCCCTGGGGAGTTCCAGGGTCCGCACACAGCCCTCCCCTCCTGTCAGGCCTCAGGGCCTCCCTGGGCTCCCGGAAGCCGCAGCCCTGCTGCCCCCCTCAGCACGCCAGCATCATTCATTCACCTGCTGACGCAGGCACATCTGCCTTCTTGGGACGTCATACCATCCGTTCCCGGCCGTGTTTCTAAGTGTCCTCTGAGGACAGGACGGTGCCGGGCTGCAAAAGGCACTACGTCTTCGGAGACACCCCAGGGCATGCTGCTGCCACCACAGCCCCCCTCCTGGGCTCAGATCCCAGGGAAGGACCCCCACCTCCTGCCCCCAGGACCCCCCGGGGCAGGACTGGGTTTCCACTGTACAGGTAGGAGGTGGTACTGACCTGGGGGCTCCCTGGGGAGGGGAGAAGTAGCACGGACAGGGGGGTCACCGTGGCTGGACTGGGCCCCTGCAGGGATGAGGGAGGTAGTGCTGACCTGGGGGGCACCGGGATCCCAGTTTATGGCATCTTAGCTCTGATTTCTCCAAATCCACAGATTTGACTTTCACAAAATGAAAAAAAAAAAGTTCTGATGAGCCTCCTTAATGAAAAATATAATATTTAAAGGCAAAGAAATCATTTTTCAAAATTACAAGGACAACTCCACACCCCCTTCCCGGGGAGCGGCTGCCCGTCCCACGGTTGATGCCATTGTTAATTTTTCCTAATGACACATTCAAGAAACAAAGCAAAACAAAAGAACCATCAACTCAGCATTTAGAACAACATATTTTGACAGCATATTTTTAAACTAATTCCCCTCTTCCAATGGAAGCGCCATCCTGCAATCTCTCGAAGTCTATTCAGTATATACACCAACATGATTATCTCATTCTTCTCTCGATAAAAACTCCGAGATACACAATGACAGCGTGATCAACATGCAAATGCACTCGCGGGACATTGTCTCTTCCTGCAAGGACCAGGAAGGAGGAAACAATGCGCCATGTCCCCAGGGAGCTCTGTGCAGCGTGTGGTCAGCTGTGCAAAGCCGCTCGCACTGGGCTGGGGTGTGAGTGGCCCTCAGAGGCCCACCCTGTCCCCTCCCGGGACAAAGGCTCCAAGGACAGGGGCTCCGCGGTGAGCGGCCCGCAAGGACCCCAATAACCTTGCACATGCGCCCTGCGTTGCGGGGTCGTCCAGCCTCCGGCGAGAGTGGAGGGGGCGTCCCTGCAGGGGTGCACAACACAGTCACGGTGTCCCCCTGACCTGGGAGGCTGAGGGCTGGGCCCTCACGTGGTGCCCTCTTTCCCCGACAATCCTGGGAAGCCGGCGACATCTAGCCTCGCACCCGCTGGGGACCGTGAGCAGCGCAGTACGGGGGGCCTAAATTACCGCAAAGCGTGGCACCAGACCTGCGTCCCCACGTCTTTGTCGGGGGCCGCCCGTTGCCCCAGCTGCGATCTGCTGCGTCAGGAGCTAAACGGGGACAAGTTCGCTGTCCCGAGTCCGCTGGGGACCTGACCCACACGAGGTTGAGGACCGCCCAGAGAGCAAGATGACGTGCTCCATGGCGCGGTGTCCAGACAAAGCCGGAAGGGATCCAGGAGGCTCCCCTACCCCAAGGGACCAGCCAAGGTGGGACCTCAGCCCTCAGAGGGTGTGCAGGCTGCGTCACACCCCCCAAACAAGGGCAGGGCCTCATCCCCGGCCTTTGCGGACGTGATGATGACGTTACGGTCTTGACGTGAACAACGCTGGGTTTCTGGGGGCCCGGTGTCCTCACAGGGGTCCCCACAAGAGGGCGGCAGGGATCTGGAGGCAGAGAAGACAGGGGGACGAAAGCAGAGGTCAAGGCGAGAGCAGGTGCTCCTGGACAGGCTGGGAGGTGCAGGAGGGTGACAAGCCGGGGGACGTGGGCTGCTCCAGAGGCTGGACGGTGAGGAAGCAGCTTCTCCCTGGAGCCTCCAGAAGGAACAGATCCTGCAGCAGCCTGACCTGGGCACCAGGCCCGGGAATCTCACTGGAGCCATTCTGCCCCCCTTGCTCACATGGCCGGCGGTCTGGGCTCCAGCACCCGGCAGGAACAGCGCCAGTGAGACTCGTGTCCCTGGAGCGAAAGGGTGGCGTCCCCCACCCCCGCCCCAAGAAGGAAGCTGACCTGCGCTCCTGCAGGGCAGGGATGGACCCCAACTCCTGCGCAGGGATCCCGACCCATGAGGAAGAGAAAAAGAGCCGTTTCCAAATGTCTGAGTCCCGGAGGGAACCGCATCTGCTTCCTGGGCCGCGTGACCCACTGGGACCCTGGGGGGTGAGGCACCAGGGGGCCGCGGGGCGGTTTGGAGGTCATGGGGACAGTCTTCAGGGGGCAGCGGGTCGCTCACACCTCCGGCAAAGCTGTCAGGTGCTCAGGCTACATGGCGACGTTCACCCCACAATGTCCACACAGGGAGACCACGGGCGGGAGCGTGCACACGTGGGCTGTGTGTGCACGTGTATGTGGGCACCGTGTGCTGTGTGCGCACACTGTCCGCGTGCGAGTCTGTGCTTGTGTGTGCACACGTGGGCACCGTGTGTGCACTGCGTGTTGTGTCTGCGTGCACACGTGGGCACGGCCCACGTGTCTGCACCATTCACGCATGCACGCATGGACGCCGTGTGTGCACTCTGTGTCCTGTGTGTGCTGCGGGTGTGAGGGTCCCTCCTGTCTTTTGGGGCCGTGACTCCTGGCTGGTCACAGTGCTCCCCGCTGCGCCCGCCCTCCCCGCGGCAGGCCGCCCCGCTCTGCACGGACCGTAGCCAGCCCCCAGCCCGCCGTGGCTCCCCTCTGTGCAGACCCCACCACCCTGTCACCTCAGCCTGCACCCCAGCACCCGGAGCTCCCCGGCCCCCAGGGTCCGCTGCTCTAGTGACACTGTGCCTGAGGACACCGGGCACTCTGCGGGCTCTGTGGAAAGGCCCAGGGCTGGCCCTTCCTCCTGGCAGGGAGAAGGGGCAGGGCAGGGGAGAGTCATCTGCTAGACATGGCCAGTGGCAGTGTGAGTGCATGTGGTGCCCCCCCGGGGTGTCGGACGGACAGGTGACAGATTCCCGGGGGGACAGAGGCTGCGGAAGGCTCAGGCAGCAAACTGGAGGCTGGGGTGGCTGACCCTCCCTGCAGGAGGCCCTCATTTTCCTGGACCCTCGCCACAAAGTCCCGCTGACGGGCGGCTCTCTCCCAGCTCTTGGGTCCCGATCAAGGTGTTGGCACAGCAGGTCCTTCCGAGGCCTCGAGGGAGACTCTGTGCCCTGCCTACCCAGTCCCAGTCCCTGGGGTTTTGCAGGCATCCTGGCGTGCCCTGGCCAACCCCTGCCTGCGGGTCCACGGCCGGTCTCCGCGTGGAGGCCATCCCTCTCTGCGTGGCCCTGTTCTTAGAGGGACACCCGTCACGCAGGGACACAACCTCATCTCGGCTGGTTAGATCTGCAACGCTGCTCTTCCCAATGAGGTCACACGCCGAGGTTCTGCGGGTCATGATCTCCACATACTGGTTTTGGGGGGCACAAGCCAGCCCAGAGTAGCGGCCTCTCCCGTCTGCAGGGGACCGTCAGTGACCGTCGGAGCAGAGCAGCTGTGCAGGCCCCTCGGAGAAACGGTGTGCAGCCGCCGACCCTGGGCGATTCCGAGGAGGTGGGCAGGCCAGGGTGGCGACCCTGGGAAGCCGAGACCTGGGTGGTCACTGGGGGAACTGGGCACTCTGGAAGGAGGGTGCTGGGCTAGGGGTCACAGGTGGGCGGCCCCGAGCACAGGGGACAGGGGCGGGGGAGCGGGAAGAGGAGGCGGTTCATCGATGGGAGGGGTACACGCAGCCCTCGGTGACAGCTGCCTGTGACCCTGGACTTCAGGCACTGCCCACATCCTTCCGAGCACTCCCCATCCCAGACCGGGGCGGTGTTGGGGTTCAAGGCTCTAGTTTTGCCATGGTTGGGGCACCGAGAAAGGGCTTGAGGCCCCACGACCCAGTGGCCAGCCTCAGGCCGTGGGGGACATGGTCACCATTCAGTGTCCCCGTGTGCCTTTGCTTCTTCACGAACGGTGGCCTGACTCGGCCGCTCAGGACGCCACCAATCAAACTCGGCACCCGCATTCCCAGGCAGCCCCGAGCCCTGGTCTCCTGCGCAGCCAGGCTGGAAGGGCTCAGTGGCTTACACGTGGACAGGGAAGCGGCCCCGGGTGCCCGGGGAGCCCTCAGAGTCCCGTGCCCCCAGGCTCCCCTCCGCACTGACCCGCACAGAGCACGGGCGGCTACTTCACGTTTCAGCAAAGCACAGGATCCCTGCAGAAAGGACGGTGCGGGTCCAGGCCACTCCCGCCCACGGGCGCTCGCAGCAGCCTCCCTCCCGGCGCCCGACCAGACACGGCCCGGAGGCCCGCCAAGGGGAACCGGCGAGCACGGCCGCACTCCCAGGACCACGACTCCAGGGCACAAAGTGCGGACTCCTGGCCCACGCAGCCGCACCGAGAGACCTCGAGTGCTCCTGACGGCGCAGGAAGCCCGTCTCAGACCGCACTGAGCAGATTCCACACTCGGACCTTCCGGAAAAGCAAGAGGAGACCAGTGGAGGCCGGGGTGGGGGGAGGGACGCACGGCAGAGTGTCTGGGGGCCTGGGGTGAACTCCGTGGCCTGACCGTGATGCTCACGGGACCTCTGCTTGCATCCTGCCTTGTAGAACTGCACCTCACACAAAAGGGAGATTCGTTGTGGGTAAATATTTTTACATTATTAAAAATGATCCTGACCCATCAGATTGATTTTATATCAACGGGGTCACAAGCCACAGTCTGAGAAACGCTGGGCTGGGCGGACGCCTGTAGGAGCTCCCCGGGGAGACACGGGGTCCTGGGTCTGGGAGTCTGGATGCAAAGCCTTGGGGGACCCAGGACGCCGCTACTGGTGCTGACGCCAGAGATGGCGGTGAAATGAGACACAGAGACAGAGACAGATAGAGATGAAGGGAGACAGAGACAGGGAGACACAGAGAGAGAAAGACAGAGACACAGAGACAGAGAGAGATAGAGATAAAAGGAGACAGAGAGACAGAGAGAGACAGAGACACAGAGACAGAAAGAGATAGAGATAAAGAGACACAGAGACAGAGACAGAGACAGAAAGAGATAAAGATAAAGGGAGACAGAGACAGAGAGACAGACAGAGAGAGACAAGGACACAGAGACAGAAAGAGATAGAGATAAAGGGAGACAGAGACAGAGACAGAGACAGAGACAAGCAGGGCCGGGAGGGAAGCTTGCGGGTCTATGGAAAGGTCATGAGCATTAAGACCCATCCAGTCCCGCAGCCCCGGCCAGAGTTGCGCCCTGAGGGCACCGAGCACAGTCACAGATGGCCAGTCTGGCACGAAAGCACCCAAACTGGGTGAATTTAGCCCCAGAGTAGTCTCCGGAGGAACGCAGAGCCTGACCTGCGGGGTGCGGGGAGCACTGGGGCTGTCCAGACAGGGCCCCGCTGCCACTGGGGCCGCCAGACACGAAGAAATAACCAATCCGCCCCATGCCCCAGCCTCATACCCCTAGGATCTGTGCAGGACCGGCCGTGGTCTACAGACCTGATCCCGTCCCGTGAGGTCCCCCGGATGGGGACGTGTGCCACTGCCTCCCCCAAGCGCCACCATCCAGCTGCATCCCGAGGCCGCTCCTGACCCTGTGTCAGGTTAGGGGGATGGGTCCAGGGTGAAGCAGGCCCCAGAGAGCTCCGGCACACAACTGTCAAAACGAGACAGACACCGTGACCAGACCCTCTGCTCTGGGACCAAGTGCAACGGCGCGGGGCGGACGCTGTCTCCAGGCTGTCCCACCCGCCAGCCTCCGCGACACTTGTCAGCTCTGGGCATCTTTCCGGTTGGCCCTGGGGGCTCTGGCCCTCTGAGGCTCCTCGGGCTCCTCCTGGTTTCCTGGGCAGCCACACCCTCCATCCCCTGGTGCCCAGGACGGGCCAGACACCAGGCAGGTCCCAGCAGACCACGGTGTCTCGGAGCCTCGGAGAGGCATGTCCTGCTTCCCAGGCCCCCTGTATGCTCTGGCCTCACTGCCACACGGTCCTTCCTGAGGGTGAAGGGCAGATGACCCCTGAACTCCCAGGTCTCCCATGCAGAGTGGACACGGAACCCAGGGCAGGAAGCCACGCAGGAAAGACTCCGGACACCTCTGACCTCCAGGGTTCAGCTCAAGGTGGCCTCCACCAGCCTTCTTCTCAGGAGAGACTGAACTCCAGCTCGACACCCCAGGGCTCATCAGCGCTGTTTCTCGTGGACAGACAGACAGACACATTCCCAGCGATCACGGCCTCGGCTGTAGGAGCTGTGACAGGCGGCGAGCCAGAGGGGCCTGTCCTGCCCTCCCACCCGGCACCATCAACACCCCCCCGCAGCTGGGGTTCCATTTCTGCAGCAAAGTCCCCTCCAGATGGTGGTGTCCCTCGGTCCTGCCATGGAGCCCACAGCCCTGGTTCGCTCTGGCTCTCCTCCTCCCCACGAGGGTGGACGGATGGTGCCCACGGCCCGACCGCCAGAAATCGACCGGCTGCGTTTCCCATAGATGCAGCACAGACCAGCGCCGGCCAGCCGCAGCCCTACCATCCCGCCTGACCCACCTTCACTGCCCCCAGGCCGGGAGCCGCCGCAGCCATGCGTCCTCAACCATCTTGGTGCGCCGGTGACGGGTCCCAGAAGCCCCACTGTTGTAACAAGCACATGCACCACGGACACTACGTCCGTCCTGCAAACAGTGCTTCAGGATTTCCTGGTGTTGATCCCCAGCTCGATGATGACTAACCCTGGGGGACTATCTTGGGCTTTTCGTGTGCTGCGCCGGGGACAAACCACACGGTCAGAGCTGCGGGCCAGGATAGGAAGCATGAGACAGAGGTCGGCGGACGCAGAGCCCGGGGTCAGGCGGGAGCAAGCTCGGGGCCGGGGCCTCTGCCCGTGGCATCCAGGCCGTGACCTGCAGCCTCCACCCTCGCTATCTGATCCTGCAAAATACACCGAACCCAGATCAGGGAGGAGAGTCCCCCAGATGCACTAATGTTACTTTTTTAAAGTGCTCAGATGTGCCGTTCAGAGCAACCCGTGCTGGTAGAGAAAGCCGGAGGGCGACGATAAGGTGAAAATTGGCAAAATGGGCCCCGGGAAACCCATCTACGGCCCTTCCCTCCACACCCTGTTCCCGCGTTCCTCTAGCCGTGGTGGGAAGAGTTCATCAGGCAGCTGATTTCCAAAGAAAATTCCTTCCAAGGGGTGTCTGGGTGGCTCAGTGGGTTAAGCCTCTGCCTTCAGCTCAGGTCATGATCTCAGGGTTCTGGGATCGAGCCCCACATCAGGCTCTCTGCTCAGCGGGGAGCCTGCTTCCTCCTCTCTCTCTGTGCCTGCCTCTCTGCCTACTTGTGATCTCTGTCTGTCAAATAAATAAATAAATAATCTTAAAAAAAAAAAAAAAAGAAAATTCCTTCCAAGCGCACAATCCCCCCACAAACAGACCCGTTTTGAACACAGTCGTGCTGCAACCCACCCACTGGGCTTTCCAGCAGTTGGCAAGGGAGCCAGGGGCTCATAGCATGGGCAGGGTGGTGACTTGCCACACCCTGGCCCTCCCCACACTCCCCTGCACCCACCACGGGCCCGGCCAAGCCCTTGTCTCGGGACCTTCTCTGGCCCCGGCCTCAGGGACATACTGGAGCCCAGAGTCTGCAAGCAATGGCAGGCCTGTCCTGATGGAAAATTCTAGATTGCAGCCTGTATACTGTCCTTCGAGAAGTGTCCTGTCCACCTGTCGCTGGCTCTCCAAAGAGCTCTGTCCACCTTCTCTGGCTTGGCGTCCACACCTGCAGCTACTCCACAGCCCAGGGGAAGCCATGAGACAACCCAAAGGGGTGTTCCCTGTCCTCACTCCCCAAACCAAGTGAAGGGGTGCACAGCCTGGGAGAGGGTGGGGGGGTCCGAGGGCCCAGGGCAGGGGCACGGCCCTCCCTGAGGAGGAGCCCCAGAAGAAGCCCAGTGGCCTCGGCAAGCCCGGGCTCCGGGGCCCCCGCAGACAGAAGGACGCGTCAGCCTGTCCAGGGGGCGGTCAGAGAATTCTGCCACACCCCGTCTGAGCCCGCCAGGCTCTGTCCGTCTCTGTGTTCTCGTCCAGACATGCTGCTGGCCTCTCCATTCCTCGACGCCCCGCAAGTCACCCACCAGTCACTGTCCAGTCCCAGTCCTGTGTCTAGGCTAAGCCCTCAGCCCCGGCGGTGGGTGCACTGGCTCCAACGGCCCCTCCTTCCGACCGGGTTTCCTGCGCGCGCAGCAGAGCAGGGATGCAGCCCAGAGCACCCACAGGGCCTGCCGAGATGACCCTTCCCAGGTCTGGCCGCACAGAGCTCGGCGGTGGATGGGGGCTCGCGGCACAGAGGTCTGCGGACCACCGGGACGCTGGCTCAGGTCTCCCCCATACCGACCCCAAGGGTGGCCTGACTGCAGCCCAGAGTGGCCGTCCAAGTGCCACAGACTCAGCCGTCTATGAACCAGTTTCGTCCTCTCTCTTTGGAGGCCGGATGTCCGAGGTCTAGGGGCAGGGCTGATGCCTTTGGAGGCGGCGGGAGAACCTGCTCCAGGCCTGCCTCCAGCCTCTAGCGTCTGTCCAAGACCCCTGGCGCCCGCCGGCTTGCAGGCACACCCCTGCGCGCTCTGCCCCGCTCCTCACCTGCCTTCTCCCTGCGTGTCTGAGGCTCTGCGTCCCTTCCTCTCGTGCACGGATCCCAGACACAGAGCTTGGGCCCGCCTGCTCCCCTGTGACGGCACCTTCGCTCATGACGTCTGCAAGGACCCCACTTTCAAATTGGCCACGTTCTGAGGCCTGGCTAGACGTGGATTCTGAGGGGACACGGTGAGGTCCTGCAGAGTGAGGCTGCCTGTCCCGGTCCCCTTTCCGGTGAGGAGCCCGCGCACGCAGAGAGCCCAAGGACGGCTCCAGGGCCGCACCGTGGCTCCCAGACTGGAAGCGGTTCAGGCCGTCCATGCCGCGGATGGGGACCCCAAGGCCACAGAGCCTCCGCTCTCACCGTGCGTGGGCCGAACTGCTCCCTAGGGCCGCGTCTGCAGCCTGCCTTTCCCAGGACAGTCGGGCTGTGCTCGGCCCCCGGAACAGCCGCCCCCGCAGACGCAGGCCCGACTCAGGCATTCGGCACGGGTTTCTGGGGAGCGAGAGGAGCACGGCCCCTGCTTCACGGTTGCATAATAAATAGATTAGGGCGTTAGGCACCAGAGTTATTAAAAGTGAAAGATCCTCCAAGAGAAGGCGAGGGATTCTTGGAGCCTCTCTCCCCTACAAATATGTAATGAAATTTAAATTGAATCTGGTTTAAAATCATTTACCTTTTGACATCGTGTATCAGTACACTAAGCATCAGCTGAGAAAGCAAATAACCTTTCAAGCAGAATGAAAAATTACTCTGTCTCTTTTGATTTCATGTTAATTTTCAAATTTAAACTACCCTAGAGCTCTCTGCTTGGGGTCAGCCCCTAAGAGCCTGTTGATTGTGCAAGGTCTGTGCTGTCCCCAGACGCCCTCCCGGCCCACACCACCGTCCCAGGCCCGCCCTCCCGAGCTCCTCAATGACTCCCGGGGGAACAGGCTGGTGCGGGTAACGCAGGGACACGGGCTGCTGCATGTCGCCGGGGAGGACGGTGGAGCTTCTGTCCCTCCCGTTGGGCCCCGTCCCTCCTCCGGGCACAGACCTGCCTTCCACGCAGGTGAGAGCAGCTCCCAGGGCAGGAGGTGAAAGCGTCAGCCCATCTCGGAGTCAGTGTCCACAGAGCGCTGTGGGGGTCACGGACACGGAGTGCGGCCCCCATAGTGTTACAGTGTCCCTGGGGGATGGTTCCCTTCTGAGAGTGTACCAACAGGCCGTAACCACTGGGCCCGCCCACCTCGGAGGACACCGGGGCTCTAAGGCTCCCTTGCGGCACGTGGAAGGTGTGGCAGACGGGGAGGCGCCCTGAGCCCCTGCAGGATGAGGTCCCGGCGGTGATGACACAGTGGGGATGGGGGTTCTGGGCTCAGTCCCTGTGTACAGCCCACTGAGGCCTCACACCCAGTCTTGGGGCTTAGCCTTCCTCTGCTCCCACCCCCATGACACAGACCAGCAAACCGAGGCCCCAAGGGGCTGAGCAGCTCGTCTGGGTCTCAGTCTCTCTGCACCCAGCCAGGAACAGGACCGACTAGGAAATCTGTAAGAGTCAGCAGCCGGTGTCGTCGTCCAGGTGGCTCCGTCAGATACTCAGAGACCAGACGCTTTTATTCCGGAGCAAATCGGACCTGCGCCCACATCTTCCAGCCTTGGCCATGAAGGGCAAGGGGCAAACATGGGGAGGGGGGAGGCCCTCTGCTGGTCCTCCATGCCGGGCCAGCCCCGCTGCTCCGACGGTCGTGAGCAGGAGGTGCCGGACCCCCAGCCCAGGACAGTCCCTGAGCGAGAGCCTTGCATGAGAAACCCCGTGTCCCTGGGCGTGCATGCAGCTGGGCAGACGGGACCTTGGAGGAACACAGCCAGGGGTGGGCAGAGGGGCTGGACTCCAGGTGCCCTCCATCAGTCCCCTGCTGGTGCAGGGACGGCAGTCCCGGTGGGGGACCCCGGGCGCGGACACACGGTGAGAGCCCTGACGCGTCCTCAGCTTCCGGAGCCCCGTGCCCAGCAGACTCAGCACCATCGCTGTCCCAACTCACAGATTCAGAAAGCCGAGGCCTCCTGCCTGCCCCAGACCTCCCAGTGCAGAGGGAGAAACAGGGCTCCCCTTTGAGTCCCTGGTGCCATACATCGCACCCCACTCCCAGGATCATCTCTGCTTCTCCGACTCTGCAGGACAGCAAGGCGACGGTGTGCTGACCCCGGACTAGCGGCCCCGGAAAGAAGCAGGACGCTCTGCTGGGCCCGGGAGGGCTCCCCGGAATCCTACTCAACTGCTGGATGAGCTTGTCCGGCCCCTTATGACCATGGCCGACTTCCAGAGAGGACGTGGAGCCTGGGCCCCTTTTGAGGCCTGCTGCTATTTCTTAATTAGCCAGAATACACAAAGGGCCTTTTCATGAGGACTGTCCCCTGTCCTGTCACATGTGAGCGTCACTGGGCTGGAAAACAGAGTGGGCTTTGCCAGGACTGCACCCCCACCAAGGCTGCCCAGAGATGCTGGGCGGGGGGAAGGAGGAAGGAAGGCAAGAGAGGAGGGGAGGGAAGGAGGGAGGCCTGGCCTCAGCGAGCCACAGAGGCCTGGTCCTGGGGGCTCACGCCCTCCGTCCTCCCTGTTGCTGCCCGGTGAAGGGATTGGGTATCCAGCCGGAAGACAGGGGCAGGGCGAGAGCTCCCACTAGGGTCTGCTGCTCTCTAGCCCGGGGCTGCTTTTCACCAGGACACAATTTGAGGCCTCCAGTGGCCCAGAGCCAAGTCCTCGGGCACAAACCCCGGATGTCTGCGTGCTGGACACACCGGCCTCCGGCATTCCGGGCGGAGTCCAGAGTTCACTCCTGCGCCGGCCGCCCCTCAAGCCCAGATCCACGCACAGTCACATAATGGGCCCTGACACAGCCGGGGAGGGGGCACGAAGCAGGGAAGGGTTGGGGGAGCTCACCTCCTGACAGGCCAGAGGAGAGGGTCGAGGCGCACGGCTTCCATCCTCGGAACCCCAGGCCTGAGTGCAACCTCCCCGAGCCCAGGCTGCGGGCCAGAGCGGACGGACAGCAGCCTGTGCCATGTCCTCAGCATAGTCCCAGGCTCTCTCCCGAGGTCAAGCATGCCTAGAAGCCGGGCAGCGGGGCCCCAGCCCAGCCTGGAGCAGAGCCATTCGTTGTTTCCCTGCTCAGGTGGGGAGGGAAGAGCTCACGTCTGCCCGAGAGCCCAGACCTCCTGCTGAACGTCCCTCTGCCCCGTCCAGGGGGACCCTCGGCCTTTGCCACAAGGACGGTGAGGCTGGAGGTTTCAGGGCGGCTGGAGGGGGAATGGGCAAGGACTGCTTCATGGGCCCGGGACCTCCTGGGGGAGATGGAGACGGCTTTGAACTTGGCAGACAGCGGCTGCCCCACACCCCAGACGTGCCGAAGGCCGACGGAGAGCGTGTTGCAGAAACGGTTGACTCTGTCACTTGAATTTCCACAAAGACACAAGCACGCACTCTTTGTTAAAGGCGGCCAGAGCAGTCAGACCCGGGGAAGGAGCAGGAGTGAGCATGCTGGGCTCAGAAAGCGGGCCCAGGACCAGGCGGCCTGCACTTCCCACGGCCCCTGGCACCCTGCCCGCTCCCCACACAGGGTGCCCCGGGGAATGGGGCCCAGTTCTGCTGGCTGGGGCTGCAGCCCACAGCCCCCAGAAAGCAAAGCGGGTGGGGTGTCCTTGAAGGACCTGTGCTGCCTCTGAGCCCAGTGTCCCCAGCCAGGGGTGCAGTGACAGAGGGAACAAGGGAAGCGGGCTGACCCTGCAGAGCCACAGTCACACCACGGTTGCCGTGGAGATGGCCCTGCGACAGCGCCCACCCCAGCCTGGGAGAGGTCCCCAGCTCCCGATGCCAGCCGGGGATCCATCCCTGTTGGACGGCACTGAGGTCAGCCTCAGACATGGAACTCACCCGAATCACACCTAAACCCAGGGCCCAAAGCCCCCGTGCCAGAGAGGGGACCGCCGGGGGCAGGGCTGTGCTGACACCACCAGGAAGGGGACAGGGAGAAGCCGTTAATATGTAGTTAAACGTTCTTAATCTCCACCAGCATATGCTGTTGCACCTCATTTTGATCAACTTAAATGTAAAAACGTCTCTGTGCCCCCACTCAGGTTTTACCGCCATCTGGTTCAATTAGTCCTCGGGTAGCACACCACCAAGTTAATGGCGGAGTGTTGCTGGGCCAATCAGAGAGCCGGCTGCCGCGTCCCAGCCCCTGGGTCTCCACAATCCCCTGACGGGGTAGGTCAAGGCCAAGGGGACGTTGGGGGTGGCGGTGCACACGGCAGGGTGGGTCTGGGGACTGGCGGGCACGGGAAGGCGGGGTTGGGATTGTCAGGACGGCTGCCTGGGCTGTCCCGGGCACGATGGGGTCTGGGCTTGGACCCTGGACCACAAGCGCCTGCCCGCAAAGCCTGAGGGAGATCTCCGGTGGCCCCGGCTGGGGGGCGCTGCTGGGAAGACCCACAGAACCCCCTGTCTGAACCCGGTCTCTCCAGGAAACCTCGGGATGACCCCCGTGGAGCCCGGGCCTCTGCTCACTCCTCCTTCAGACTCCAGACACGAGGGTTCTGCACAGGGATGGTGCCGTGCAAATGGGGGACAGAGGAGGACCAGCAGGCCTGGGGAGGGCGAGTTGCAGCAAGGCCCCCAGCCGGGAGGGGTTTGGAGTGGGCGACTCAGGTGATGACCCTGACAAGCCCATTGCCGGGAAAGGAGGAACAACGAAGGGCAGAGAGCCGGTGAGGACAGGCAGGGGGAGGCAAGTGTCTGCGGAGAAGGCAGGAGGGGCGTCAGTGGGCCCCAGGGCAGGGTGGAAGGGCTGGGTCCTGGGGTCTCAGGCCAGGGCAGCAGGGGAGGGGGAGGTGACAGCCTGGGGCAGGAAGCGGTCCCATCCATGCAGTCATCTGTCTAAATGTCCTTAATGGACAACAAGAGCCACACGCCCAGGGGGTTCTCCCTTTTGTCTGGTCTGCCAGGAAGCTCGGTTTGGGGAGCTCCAGAGAACCTGGGCTGGTGACTCTCGTCTGGGACAGCGGGGAGGGAGCAGGCCCAGTGGACTCCCAGGCTTCCCAGCACCGGAGCCATTGGAGAGACCCAGGGGGCCCTCTCCATGTTGCCGCGTCCGCGGGAGGACAGCTGACCAGGACGGCTGCCACTGCACCAGGCCCTGCACTGTCCACGGGGAGAACGACGACCCCACGCAGACGCATGGAGACAGCCCACATTCAAAGGTCACCCGAAACTTATCCCCCAACTACCAAGATTAATTTATTAAGAGGTAATGGGTTTTCAGCGAATTTATTAATCAATTTGACAACGCCCGGGGATTGTAATATAAAAATAATCAGCTGGGCTCCTCACTGACGTGAGGTGCCAAAAGGTGTCACTTAATTTCCAGTGCCTACCGCCGCCTCTCCAGATGTATTGTTACGTTGAGATGAAAATTTTGCAATTTGGAACTTCAGAGGAACGTGTGTTCGTTGCGTGTCCAGAGCCGGGACGTACGGGCAGTGCCTCCCCCCGACACCAGGGTCAGTTCTGGCGGCACAGGGTTTCTAGGACAGAGACGTGTTCCCTGGAGACGGGCCGCCGCACACAAGTGTCGGGAAATGGAAGGAGGGGTCCTCAGAAGCGGTGTCTTCCCTCGTCCCCCGCCCCACTGGGTCCTCACCCACATGGACACCACCCAGGCCAGGCACCCCTCCTGTCTGCCCCAGCATCGCCAGGCAGGACGCCAGGGGACAACCCTGATGAATTTCAGGGGGTGTTAATGTCACCTTGAAGGATGTCTGACAAATCTGGAGCTCCCGGAACGGAGCTCTTTCAAGTCTGCAAGTAGACGGGCAGGACGGGGCACCCACCTCTTCCTCGGGGGAGCCCTCGGCACGAGAAGAAGCAGGTGGAGAGCAGTGTGTGGAGGCAGAACCCCGAGAGCTTCCTGGAGGAGAGGCCTTCCCCCGGATCTCACAGGGCATGGAGCAAGGGTATGCCTGATCTCTCCTCCAAGCACACCATTGCTCCGAAAGCGGCTCACGGTAGAAGCCCACTCCTCCCCTCTCCGATCTGAGACCCAGCCTCGCTAAACGGAGGTTTGCTCTTAAATTCCGTCTTAAAGCTATCATCACGACTGGTGATTTTGTTCTCAAACACAACAGTCACTGAACTCATACGCAAGGTGCCTCTGGTGCCAGGGCTGTGGGAAGCCCAGGGCTCCGGGGCTGCAGCCGGCCGTCCCAGCTTAAGCAGCCTGTGCCTGGGGCACAGCCGGGCCCTCCCTGGGTCCCTCGGGGGCCTGTCCATGAAGCAAAGAGCTAACACCACCCGTGCTCCTTGGAGATGCCCATCCCACCCCAGACATGGGCCTCGGCACAAGGACCGAGCGAGGGCTCAGGGGCACCTCTGTGTGGCTCCCAGCGCACGGGCCTGTCGCAGGATGGCACAGACACCCGCGTCCGCACAGAGGGCTGTGCCAGGACAGCTGACACTCCCGGTCCACATACAGGAACCGGCCAGCCCGTCTCACAAAGCTGGGGGTGCAGAACGGAGTGCCCAGCACTGACCCCCGGACCTGTGCACCATACTCCACTCCTCCCTGGAGGCCTGGACGTGGGCCCGGATCAGCCCTCATGGTCCCAGGAGGCGCTCCCGATACCCCAAATGCTTCCTGCAGGACCCCCAGCTCTCCTCCCGGCTGCTGGCTCCCCGAGGGCTCTCCTGCCTCTGCAGGGGTGACAGGACACCCTCGAGGGTTTTCACGAAGCCCCTGACCAGGATAGAGCTCATCCTGTGTTTGGAGCACACCCCCTATCCCCTCCCCCGAGTGGACGGCATGCCCGGACACGTGACCTTGCTGAGGCCAGAGAAAACCCCAGAGAGTTCACCGGGAGCACCAAGGGGGAGTTACGAACTAGTGAACACATTCCAGAATGTTCCTCAGGGCCCCTCCTTCAAGGAACCAAGGGCCTGGTCGATGCCATCATGTTGGGAGCACTTTCCAGGGTCTCCCCGGGCCTCGGGTCCCTCCTAGGCACTGGCCCCGGCTTGGCCCACAAGGGTCTGAAGGATGGCCCAGGCCTTCTTCTCCCGCATCCTTCTAGGAGCCCAACCGCCTGCCAAGCAAACTGCCTGATGGACGTGCAGGTTTCTCACCGAGCCATCCGCCACCCAGAACTTCTTGGGGCCCAAAACGATGCTGGGGCATGTGGGTAAGTCTCCCCAAGCCCCCAGATTCCCTGCGGAATGAACGCTGGACACATCACCCAGCGTTGTGTGACCACTGAGTCGGGTCCTCCCCGGCCAGACACATCGATGAGGTCACCCGTTGTCAACCTGGGCAGGGGGTTCACCTCGGCAGCCACGGGTCCTCACCCGTCCCCAGGTGCAGGGGGTCAGAGTGCTTTAGTTATGTTGACCTGGACAGAGGTGCTGTCCCTGGGGACAGTCTTCCTTCTCCTCACTGGCTGGGAGGGCAGCCCTGGGCCATGCTGGGTTTGCAGGTGAGCAAGGGCCTGCTGGGGGCCCTGGCTGGGGGCCCTGTTCCAAGTCACTGCTGGTGCCTGGTCCCTCTTCATGACCGCCCCTGGCCAGACATCTCAAAGGCGGGGAGCTCAGCTCTAGGAGTGTGTGCTCGGTCCGTGGGCAGACTGGCCGGTGGGGACAGTGACCGTCCTCAGCCTGCACAGCTCTGCACCTGGGGGGGTCAGAGGAGCCTCGGGCTGGGGCATGGTGTGGGGGGCAGCCCGCCCTGGATCACTCCGGTGTAGACCCTGGCCCCACCCTGCCTGGCGAGGGCTGGGAGGGGTCCACCCACCACCCCTGCAGCAGCTCCCGGGATTCTGGGGCCCTCGTTGCAGAGACACAGGTGGGGACAGGGGAAAGGCCAGGGCCCAGCAAAAGGCCCAGAAACAAACTCCGTGCATGCTCTCCCCTCTCTGAGCCGAGAGTACAAACGGTTTTTATTTCCCTGGGTGTGATTTTTACCATTGTGTGTGTCGTACAACAAATACATATTTCGTCCTTACAGAGGAAAAGAGGAGCCCCGTCTCAGAGAGCTCTGTCTATGCCATCTCCAGCCCAGGGGCTTGGGGGAGGGTGTCCACGAGTCTCCCTGTCCTTGCACACCAGCTCAGGCCTCCGTGGCCCCGGCCCAGGCAGCCCTCCCCAAGGGCCCTCGCTGCCGCGGTCCCATCACCCTCGTGGGCTCTCCTCCAAGGCTCCCCTTGCGGCTCCCACAGGAGGTTAGGGATGGGGACCCGCTTTCCCAGGATGGACCCCTTCGAGACCCCACCTGCCCACGACCTCCTCACGCAGGCACTGATAGGACAGGTCAGTTTACTGTTACGGCTTTAAAACAGCAGCGCGGGGCCATTCTACCTCCCTTGGAGTTATCTGTAAAAGCCTCACGCAGAACACCAGGTCCTGGGCAGGGGTCTGGACCCAAGGGACCTCTGCCCCAGCCATGTCATCCCAGGGCTCTTGGTCTGATGGGGGAGGCAGGGGCCAGGAAAAATGGCCACAGCAGCTCAGGAGCTTGTGTGCAAGCACAGGACCAGCCTGAGGTGAGCCCCACAGCTGGGTTCCAGGTGATGACAGTGTCCAGGCCCCACCGGCCCCTCTCACACCAGAAGCAGGTGCTGGGTGTCCCCTCCCCCCACTACTCATGCAAAGAGGGGGAAGCCGGGTGGGGTACCCAGGGCTGACCCTTCTCCCTCGCTGCTGGGGGCTGTCAGACAGGATTCCCGGCATCGTCTGAGAACACGGAGACCCTCCTTCTCCCTTCTGTCCGTTTTTCAAAAATCGTGATTCGATCTAAACTTGGAAACAGTAAAGATGGCATCTGGGGGGCATCTCCTCACCCATCAGGACCCAGGAGTCAGGGAGGCGCCCACCTCTCTCTCACAGGCTGGTCTGGTACGTCTGCCGCAGCCCTGGGCATGGGTGTCCCTCACCTGACCAGGCTGGGGACCCTGAACCGGGGTCCAGGTGGAACCATGTGACCCAGAAGGATAGTCAGAGGACCCTGCTGCTGGTTGAGGGGAGGAGAGACCAGTCCCGGGCCAGCCTGCCTCTCGCCACCACCCAGAGCCCAGCCCTACCACAGAAACCCCTGCCTGGCAGAGCCGCAGCCGGCCGCCCAGAGTCCTCGAGCCGGAAACCCAGCCTGGGGGCTCACACTCCTTCCCCTCTGCCAACTGCCAGGGACCCCGGCCACGTCCCTCCCCTTCCCCAAGCCCCATTCACCTCCAAAACAAAATGGCAGCATCGACCTCCGACGACTGGCATGAAGACTCCAAGGGGAAAAGGACTGGCGGGGGAGGGGTCGTGGTGCTTGCTCAAAGCAAGGCCACAAGGCGGGGGGCTAAGGGGCACACACGTTCCAACCGTGTCCCACGTGGACCCCGGGAGCCTGACTGTATGGACGAACCTGGTGCTGGGGCTCCCACAGTCGGGCCTCAGGTCCAGCCTCTGTCACCACCGCCCCGCGTGTAGGAACCGCCAACAATCTGAGCGGTAGGAGGACTGCAACCGCGACCCCGGAACAGAGCCCTGGGAAGCGGGATTCCGAAACCAGGCGGGGGCCTGTGCGCAAAGGGCACATGAGGAGTCCCAGAGGGGAGACTCTGGGGCAGTCGGTCTTCGTCTGTGCTGCTGCTGGAACCAAGAGACGTGGTGTTGACCACAAGGACCCCATGGTCCTTGCACGTGCTGTTTCCTCCTGTGCTTAGTGGCTCAGACGTTGCTAAAGGCCCTTCTACCCCACAGGCAGTGACACCGGCTGGAGCTAGTCTTCCAAGTCAGGGTCAGACAGGGTGAGACCCTATCTCCACACTAGCCCCTGGTCAGCTGAATCAGCATCAGAGCCTCATTCATACTCAAGTGTGAGTGACTGACATCTGCAGTACATGTGCTCGAGCATGCTCTGACCTAGCAGATGGAGAAAATAGACAACGGGAGAGACCTCAGGCCACACCTCTGTGAGGGTCACAGCCCAGTGTCAACCTACAACCCACAGCCCGTGGGCACGTGAGGTTTAAACCACCTCCCGAGCGGAAATGAAAGGCTTTTCCTCGTGCACACGCAGCAGGAAGGAGGCACGGCACCCCCCGCACCTCAGGTCCCAATGGTGGAGACTTCTGGAGAGCTCGTAGGACCCCAGGCCAGCAGGAGCCCTCCCTGGACTCCCAGGTCAGCTCTGGAACCTTCCATAACGCATCGCCTGAGCCACAGGGGGAACACACTGAGGCAGCAGCCGCTCCAGCGGAAATCTGACCCGCAGAGGCTCTGGTGACCCCGAGTGCAGAGCCGCAGCCCACCTGGTGGTACCTCCAGCCCGGTGGCCTGTCCCATGTCCAGCAGCCCCAAGAACTCTACGGTCCGTGGGGCTGTCCCAGGGGGTGGATGGGGGAGGGGACCTGAGGCTGCGTTCCATCTGCCCTGTCACTGCTTTGCAATGGTAGGAACTCCAGGACTAATGTCATAGAAAGATCCTTCTGCAGCCCAGCGGTCCCCTCACCTAGACCCAGGACACGATGGCACTTTCCACCTCTGATCCGCAGACACGCAGGGGCCCCATCTCCTCCCCAGCCGCCCGGAGGTGCATCAGGGGACTCCTGTCCCCGTGCGCATCACCCCTTCTCTGCCTGGGCCCTGGGAGGCTCCAGAGGCTCAGACGAGACACAGGACGGGTGTTCACTCGCAGCGCCCTGTAGCGCGTGCCGCGGCTGTCCCTGGCATGACCGTACTTCTCAGCCGGCCCGCGGTAGGGGCAGCGGGAACCCCCCACTGGGCACAGGTCCTTCCTGCCACAGGGAGCCCACGTCCCAGGCCCCCCCACCCCCGGTGAGCTGGCCTCACGGGGCCCCGGCCCCACGGGACAGGCTGGGCTGAGCGCCACCACCCCAGGGGTGGCTGGGTCCACCCCACGGAACATTCTAGCTCCCTCATCTGTGCCATGGGGCTGAGTCCTGCTTCTCTGCTTCTCTGAGGCACCCCCTGCCCCATCACTGGCTCCAGGAATGGAGAGAGCAAACTGGGGCTCAGATTTGCGGGGCCACCCCCGGCTGTGAATAGGGTGAGGAGGGCTCCAGGCCTGGCCTGTGGAGTACGGGAAGCCTCTTCTCTGAGGGGTCCAGGTCCCTGCTCACGGCCCCACGCCCTCCAGGCCATGCTGGGTGGTGCTGACGTGCTCAGTGGACAGAGGCCCCTCGTTTCAGGGGTCCTGACCACTTCCCGGGTTCAACAGAGGGAAACCTTCTGACCTCCGAGACCGAGACCGTGAGGAGAACCTGTGAACTTCCATGACCTCAGCCTCCAGGAGGCGGTGCACACCGTCTCCACGGCTCTCGGGGTCCGGGCTGGAGGCGGCCCTCGGACCCCTGCAGCTCAGTCCGGGTGTCGCGTGTCCACTGCCTTTAGAAAATGCTTCTCCTTCCACGTCGGAACCCCGAGATAAAAATGGAAGCAAAAACCCTAACCCTGACCTGATCGACAAATGCGTTTCTATTAGGAACAACAACATGCTGATTTTGACGACAGCGACGTCCCAGGGGCTCGAGATCTGTAAGGCGTCAACGGCCCGTGTCTCACAAAACCCAGATGGGCTGAGACGGACTCGAGAGGCCACCGGCCTCCCACCTGCACGGCCCCAGGCGCTTTCCGAGGCTGGTCCCGCTCTTACTCTGGGGAGCTCCCATCCCGCGCCGGGAGGTAGGAAACGGCGGGGGTTTGCTAACCAGCCTGCTCCCGGGGCTGCGTCTAGAGGACGTCGTGTGGAGTCTGTTTGGCGGGGCCGGATGGGACAGCACGGTCCCCTGCACACCCCTCGCCAGACCGTGTTTCCATGACGCCAACAACAGGTTCAACCAGACCCTGGCCCGTTCTCCACCTGGGAGCTCAAGGTCGTCGTGGGTCACCCCAGACAGAGCATTGCTCCAGCCAGCAGATCCCCGCCCCCGAAAGCAGCCAGTGATGAAGGGAAACACGATGAGGGCACGGGAGCCCACAGAAGGCCCCACGTGGCTCCCGTGGCCAGCGTGCCTCCCCCACTGCCACACAGCAGCTGAGGAACATAAATTAGCATCAATTAATTAACACGAGTCCTACACAAGCTGTTAATGGCATTTAGTTCTATCTGGGGATGCGCTATCAGGTGATGGATACTACAGGAGAAAAATGAGTTAAAAACAGAGCCAAAGTGCTTTTCTGAAAGAGAGGCCACTCATGTGAGTCCAGCAGCATTTAGGCCGGCCTGCGAGGTGTTAGCATTTTAACTGTGAAAAAAATCACGGGCTCTACAGGGCTGCTCCTCTATGCCCAAAGTGGAACCCCAAAGCTTCGGGAAAGCGCACATCGACGTTCTCAGCATTTGATCAGGCCAATCAAATCAGGTGCCGTGAAGACAGCAAACGCACTTCTCCCTGGCGTCGGCAGCAGACCGTGGACCTCGGCACACGGCCCTGAGCCATGCACGTCCTGTGCTGCCAGAGGGCCGAGCCAGGAGGACCCCCCACCCTCCATCACCAAGTGGGCTTTCAGAGCACGTGAGAGCGCTCGGCCACGGCCGCGGCCCAGCTGCTCCTGAAATGCAAGCAAACCCCCAGGAGACAGCGAACGAGAGGTGAGAGGCCGGCCCTCCCGGCGGTCAGCAAGGGCACTGGAGAGCCCACATGCGGCACGGACTGGCCCCTCTCCTCTGAAGTTCAAGACAGGAAGACAAGGGAGGCGGGACTGGATGGGATCCCCTGGGGGAAGGACCATCCCTAGAATTCAGAGCCCTGGCTACCCCACCCCCATCTCTGCGGAGCCAAGTGACCCACGGTTGTCCTGTCCTGCAGAGGCCCACGAGGTGGCCAGCAGCATGGCTTCCACGGCCGAGCACGTGGGCCTTGGACCCAGCGCAGTAGCCAACGGAAGACAGGCCAGGCTCACCCTCCTGCTCGTGTCTGCTGCTCCAGGGCAGAGGAAGGAGGCTCCCCAGGTTCCCCCCACTCTTTCTGGGTTCCCGATGCCCCATCCAGGGCCACGACATCACCCCACCCCAGGGGCACCGCTCCTAGTGTGCAGGCCCAGGGACCGGTCAGGACCTGCGGGCCGCTGCTCGGATGTGCCGGGGCCTGCAAGGCCTCCCAGCTCAGCAGCGCATGCTCACGTGCGCCTCCGATGAGAGAAAGGCATCGGCCTTGGCCAGGAGAGGCCCTGCACCTGCCACGCAAGCTTCCTGCCCCCGGATGCCTCTGCACCCCAAGGTGCGGAGTTTGCTCTCTCAGGGGCAAAAACCGGCGATCCGCAGAGCTCTGTCCTCTATGAAGCCGCCGTGTCCACCTGTACCCCACATCGGCTGCCCCATCCTTGAGCCTCCCAAGCACCCTTCCCTGGAGAGATGTGCCTGGACCGGAGGGCACTCAGGAGGCAAGCAGAGTGCCGGAGCCCTCCCCATGCGGCAGTATCTCCCAGCACACAGCTGCAGGAGCTCACCTCAAGGGCGGTGCGTGTGAGCCCGGGCGTAGGAAGTGCTCAGAGAGCGGCCAGGTGACCGGGCCTGGCATCTGCTCCCTGATGCTGCAGGAGCCAGGCCCGGGCACAAGGGAGGCCATGCTGCCCCACAGCACTGCTCCTGCCTTAGGGGTGAGCCCAGTCCTGTGGGGCGGGGAGGGAGAGCACCGGGGTGAGGGGAAGAGCAGCCCAGGCAGGGGTGCTGCAGGTTCACAACCTGGGGTCACAGTGGCAGGGACATCTGGCAGGTGGGGACAAGGATGGGGTGTGGCCTGGAGGGCCTGGCCGGCTGGTCTACAGCCGGGGAGTTCTAGGTGGAGGCCACGGAGGCAGAGTGACAGTGAGCCCTGGGGAGGGAGCTCTGGCTGCCAGTGGGACAGGATGGCAAATCCAGACCTCCTGTGCTGTGCCCCGGCCAGGACCCCACGCACACGCTCCATTTCTCCTCCTTATTCTCCCCTTGCCCGGTGAACAGCAAACATGCCCGGCACCAGCCACCCTTTGGGCCGTCGTGCAGGGCCCAGACGCACCCCCTGGCCTCCGCTGCCTGGTCTGCAAGGCGGGGTCCCCGAGGCGACTCTGGCAGGTGACGCTCTGTGATACGGGGGGACGTCAGCCAGAGCAGGGACCGCAGGAAAGTGGGACCCAGCTCCGGAGGAGCATTACTACAAGCCACATCCCAGATGACTCACTTCTCAATCAGCCACCTCATTACGGGAAGAGCCTGGCGTGCCAGCTTCGTGTCAGGGAACGTTTTGACAAGGGTTACCCTCCAGCTCAGCCAGGGCGGAAGTGGGCCCAGTGCCGGTGCCACGGGCTCCCCTCCACGTGGAGGGTCCCTGCACATCCTGCGCGCTCAGGGGCAGCAGGTCATCGATGTGCAAGGAGCTCTCTCGGCGCGAGGTGACCCGAGCGACCCAGCCCTTGCTTGAAAGCACACTAGAGCTGTTTGTCCAGCAGTGCTCTACTCCATTATGTGAACCACAGGTGAAATCCCACGGGCCCTTCAACCCACAGAGCTGAAGCAGAAAGCAAACAACTGTCCCCGTAACACGCTGATGGGGCCGAGGGGGGCCAGGACCCAGGCGAGCCTGCCCTGTGGTCTTTGGCCTCCATGTCTGACTCCGAGGCCCAGGAGACTCGCCTCTGCTGTCACTGTGGTAAATTCCCGGCCCGGCACAGCCATGAGCAGCATCAGCTCTGGGAGGGAAACTGAGGCCCCGAAGGGAAGCTATGGAACGTGTCTGTGTTGTTCGTCAACACGTCCTTGCCACAGCTGTGTGTACAAACAAGGACACAGCACAGAGGGTTGGGGCAGGGGGAGGGGCCGGCAGGGGGTGAGGGGGGCCTCGGGTCACGCCAGCTCTACTCCTGATGGGCCACACTGTGGGTCCCGTCCTGCAGGTTGAGAACATGCTAGGAACAGCCACTTTTGACCTTTCCTTATCTTACCAAATAGGGGTCTCCCAGATGGCTGACCCGGCAGGGGCGGCCACAGGTTCAGCTCAGGACCACGCGGTCTGAGGGGGACACGGGATACGCACGCTGGGTCTGGGGGCTGCGGGGAAGCCCGCACAGGTGTGTGAGTGGGAGCTCAGGGACTCCTCTGTGCCCACCTCACGGACAGTGCGAGGACGAGGGAGGGGGTTTTATGTTCACCCTGGAAAGAAGGGAGGAAGAAGGTCGGAGGACGGCGCTGGACAGACTGATGTCCTGAGTCTCACCGGGCATCCTGGGGGGTGGTGGGTCTGCCTGCTCCGCCAGACCTGCCCCCGCCTGCTGACCACGGGCACCACTCTCCCTGCAGAGGGCTCTTGGGGCCCAGCGACAAGGCAACAGGAAGGGCACGCTAGCACCCCACCAGGGCAGCAACCTCCGGCTTCCCCCAGAAGGACTGAAATTAAGGCATTTCCAGGCAGCAAAGGTCCTGCCTGTGGTGGAACTTTCTGAAGGGAAAGGCACGATGAGGCGGGTTCCACGGAGCTGCAGACAGAAGTCTCTGAATCCTGCCTGGGGACCGGCCAGGCCCGCGGGTCGGGGGGGTAATTCAGAAGGTGGGTGGACTCGGCCTGCCGTGTCTCGGTGGGATCCGAGGTGTGCCCACTGCCTGACATGGTGCCGCCCCACCAGCAGCTCGGAAAACAGACGCGCGGGCGAAGTGCGGAGACGCCTCCTCTCCCAGCAGAGGCCTCTCCAGCAGGGCTGCGGAGGGCGGGCGGTGCTGCCCAGCAGACAGCCAAGTCAGGCCGGTGCACCGGCCGGGGGCGCGGGGCCGGGACGCCCTCACAGCCGGCAGCGCGGAGCCCCAGGCCTCAGTCTTCCTGCACAGACCCGGAGGTGCCTCCTGGGACCCAGGGCTGGAGCAGGGGCCCGGCCTGCGGGCGAGGGCCCAGGGACGCCGCCCGGCACCCCTCGCGCGCTGCGGGGACGCACCCGAGCCACAGGTGCCCGAGGAGCGTGAGGGTGCTGGGCGCTGCACGTGGGAGCCCGGCGAAGGAGGGGGGTTGGGGGATGGGGGTCGGGGGGGTTGGGGGATCAGGGGGGTCAGAGGGGTCAGGGGAAGCCTCCGGAAGCCGGCGGCCCGCAATGGTGCGTCACAAGACGGAGCTCTTCGCCGGGGTTCCACGGCCTCCCTCTCCGCCACCCCGTGGAAATCCTTTGATCACTTCTGACACCGGAGCAAACAGGTCCTGGGGATCGGGCCGGTCCGTTCTCAGACAGCTCAGCCCCGCCCCCAGCCCCTGGCCCCGCCCCCGCCCCCGGCCTTCAACTCCGCCCAGCACCTCGGCCCTGCCCCTGGCATTTGGCCACGCCCCCAGGGCTGCAGGCCTCTGTCTGCCCAGGCAGCCCATGCAGTTCAGGGTGATCGGGTCGATGAGTGTTTCCCCCAGGATCAATCTCCTAGTGGCGCTGCCCTGGAGACGGGGGCGAGGCAGTGTGTTCAGGGGCGGCTTCCTGGAGGAGGAGGCTCTCTGCCACCAGGGCCAGTCCCAGCCCTGGTCCAGCTCCTGGCTGCCGCCTGCGTTCAGCACCACTGCAGGGTGTTACACTGTGTGAAGGAACGGCAGGCCGTGAACTTGGCCATGAACTGGATGGACCAGGCTGTGCAGGCGAAAACAGGCACACACACCCCCTCCTAGGAGGGGAGGCCCCAGGGCAGCGGCCTCACGCCTGGACTCTGCCAGGCCAGGACCCGGGGACGGAGAGTCTCACTGTGCAGGGAAGGCCCAGCCTTGGGAGGCCTGGAGTGACCTGAGCAGGGGCGAGTGCTCACAGAAGGGCAGGAGAGGGGGTGCAGAGCTTAAACGCAACGGGGAACTGCAGGTGGGGTCCCAGGGCGGCCAGACAGCGCTGCAGGCAATGCTGATGTGTCCAGGGCGGGGGTGCTGGGGTCACGGCAGTGAAGGCAGACCTGGAGGACAGCAAGACGCATTTCGGAGAAAAACTGGACACACGGCCTAGGGTCGGGGACCGCCAACGCAGAGGCCTGCTTAAGGCCGGGCAGGGAAAGAGAAGGCTGCGGGGTAGAAAAGGAATTCGGGACCAGACCCTGGGCAGCCGCCCGCCACCCCTGCCAGGCTCCTCCCATTCCAAGGCTGGGACTGGCCACGACGAGAGAGGGTGGTGGTCATACCACGATGGTGTGCTGGCTCAGGCTGCCTGTCCCCCGCTCCACCGCCTCTGCCTTGTGCTGGCCGAGAATGCCAGCCCAGGGGGCCACCAGCACGGCTGCCTCTCCTTCCCAGGAGCCCTAATTCCTAGTTGCCTGAATCCACTGCAGACTGAGTCTCCCGCCTTCCACAGATGCCGGGGGCCGGCCGTCGGCCGCTCCTGCTCCCTCAGCAGACACAGACGGAGAGCCAGGTGCCGAGGCAGGGACCCCCGGGGGCCGTCCCTCCACGGGGCAGGCTGGCCCACAGCAGGGGCACACCAGCGACAGGAGGCTGCAGCCCTGGGAGATGAGAGCTCTCTCCCAGGGAGACTCTCGCTACGCAGCCACTGTCTCACCAAGCCCAGGCCGCCATCCTCCAGGACGCCGCTGGCGTGGAGCGGGGCCAGGCCTCCCCAGAGCCACGGGGAGCAGGCGGCATTCCGGAGGAGTCCTGCCCGCCGAGCTGGAGACAGAGGTGCTTGCACACTCGATCCTGGCATCCATTTTAGTAAGTGCCGGTTACAAAGCCTCCCGAGCCCTCCGCCACACTTGCCGGGGTGGACAGAACGGTCGCCCCCACCTGCAGCCAGCTGCTCGGCGTTTCTGGAAAGCCCAGCTGTCCAGCCAGCCTGAGCTGCCCTCCCCGAGTCTCAGTTCGCAGTCCTGGGCCTGCTCTGTAAAGCTGTGGACCAGAGTAGAGAAGGCAGCCCCCCACCCCACACAGGAGCTGGGACACTCCATGGGGCCCTGGGGGGGCTTCTAATCCCGAGGGATGCCCTGCAGAAGCCACCGGGCTCTGGGGAGCTCTGGCGCCCCAAACTCCAGCTCCTAGGGTCCGTGCATGGGAGCAAGGCAGCACTTAGAAAGGGACACCAGCAGATTCTGTTAGCCTCGTGACAGCCAGGGGCAACCCCCACACCAAAGGATGGACAACTGGCAGGTCCCCAGGCCCTCGGCCTCCCTGCAGCTCCCTCTCCCATCTCTAGTCCCCCCACGAGCAGGAGACCCCAATCCCGGCCCTCCTTGTCAATCTCCTCCCCATCCCTCGGCGGTCACCCGCGGCACTCTGGGTGACAGGTGGCATTCTGTGGAGGTCATTAACTCCTGAGCACCACATTTTAATGCAGAAAGGAGCCCTTCTCATTCGGCGCAGCTGTGAAGCTATATAAAGAAATGGGGATTTTAATGTTTTGCTTTTCTTCCCTTTTCTAGTGCCACATTATCATAACATTTCCCTATAATTACGCCCATAAAAGTCACCTGAAAATACTTCATGCCACAAAAGTTGATCTACACACGTCATCCCCTGGATGTCGAGTGGCGAGTCCCTACCAAGATCTTTGAGGGTGGGATTTAGCCGGAGCCCCGAGCCGAGCAGACCCGGCAAGCCCACGGCGGGACGCAGCCCCCTTTTTGGGATCCGCTGTCCTCTGTCCTCACGGGCAGGAGAGATGCAGGAGACACTCCTGGGAGGACTGAGCAGGGCTGCCTGGTCCCGGACACTGTTCCCCAGCACCCTTCCCCGGGGGTCTGTGCTCAGGAGGACACTTCCATGGGCGAAACCCCCTTACGTCGCTGACGCCTGGGCATCCGGCTCAGCTCCCATAAATCCCACAAGCAGAGGTGACTTGTCTTTAGGAAGCTGAAAGAAACCAACACCACAACCTCTCCAGCCAGGAATTCATCAAATAAAAACACACGGGAGAAAAGAAAGGAAAAAAAAAAAAAAACCCAAAAAAACAAAAACCAAAGAGCCCGAGATGAGAGAGAAACCTCTGAATGGCATCACTTCATTAAGCCCAGTATTTTCGAATTCACCTCTCCAAGAACTCCAGAAATAAAATTTGAACAGCGGGAAAGTAGCACATTCTCATCTCTCCTAACTACGCAATAAATTGTATTTATAAAGAAAATGCGACAGTACAGAGTCCACGCTCGGTTAGTGTCCTAATGGATTAAAAACAATTCAGAAGTTGGTAACTTCTCATCGTCGCAGCCGAGGACATGAGATTTAACTCAAAACTACGGGTCAATTTTGATGGGATCCACTGGGGGAAAAAAAAATTCCACGTCAGCAATATTTGCACGCCGGGACTGTCCGTCAAGCCGTTCCCTGTGGGGACAGCACAGAGCTTCTCACCTCGGACTAAATACCGCACACAAGCGTCCAAGTCAAGGCTTGGACACGACCCTTCACTAGCTGCTCGTGTTCCCCATCCCCCTCGCTGGCCGGTGCTGTAAGGCAGCGCGGAAAGACGACCACATCCTCTGCGACGGACACCCCAACACGGTCACGCCCCCCCAGTAACCGGGCCGGCAGTGCCAGCTTCGGAGAACCACATCCACCCTAGCCAAGCCCTCTGCTCCTGATCGGCCAGGGGGCCAACGGCACACACGGCTCCTTCTAAGACACAAAGAAAGAGGAAGGACTTCCAACTTTCTCCCCCAAGCTCATCATCCCCGAGCCAGCCCTGCCGCCAACAGGACATCCGCAGGCCTCCGAGTGTGCGGCCTGGGGACGGCCGCCAAGGACCCCCTTCCTCTTTCCGCTCTTCCTGGCAATTGCTCCCCAATGGGAGAAAAATGACAAGACCGTGTCACTATAGCAACTAACCTAATTGGTGGGCTGCAGGTCTCTCTCCGGCCAGAGGGTGGAGCCCAGCTCCTTAACTAGGAGCCTCCGCCACCGCGGGGTCCCCGCACGGAAAACCAGGCCAGGAAATCACCCAGTTTCCCTCACGCGGCGCCTGAAAGTGCACACCTTGTGTGCTGCAGAGAAATTCTCAGATTTAATAGGGAGGATAATTGAATTCTATATGATGCTTATCAGTTTCCCTAATTAATATGATCCAAATATATCTGCTCCATAACACAGAAACATTTTGGGTAATAAAAATCCTGACTGATAACAAAAACAATTTACAAACAAGGATGCTAACGGTTCTTATTCATCCCAGATATACTGGAGAAGAGAATGGAAATCATAAGAACTGTTTCATTTGCATTTTACTTGCTTTACCAATTCTAAAAAAATGCTTTTTTTTTTCCTGCAGGACTGCTGTTCCACGCTATAAATTATTATGTCTATTTTGTATTTTAGTAAAATGTTTTAATTTCTCCAAGTGCATTTCCGGTGAAATGGGGTGTGTCTGCAAACGTCTTATCTTATTGTCAATTATTCCGTTACACGGAAACAGCAACAGCCATGAAAATGTGGTTAACCCCAGCTTTCATTGTTAATGATTTCTGCCCTTCCGAATAAGACATTTTACCAAATGTCCTTGTCCTGCTGGAAGATTTGTTTCCAGAACACCAGGGAGGCTGCTAAGGCCGGGCTGAGCGTGTGGGTGGGGATCTGGGTTCCACCGTGTGTCTGGGCGGAGGGCTGCCGCCGGGCTGTTCTCTGACCCTGGCCTGGGGCGGGCAGCAGTCCTGGGACAGGAGGGGCGGGGTGATGTGCAGGTGCAGGTGTGGGGAGTGCAGTGGGCAGAGGCCGGGAGGCACTGACAAGGTGGGAGCCGGGGAGGCCTGGGCTCGCAGTGGGGGTGTGGCGTGCGCAAACCACCGCCAAGGCGACCTACACTTAACCGTCCGTGGTTGCTCTTTATCTCACCTGAATCGCCTCTGCTTCCCCGCCCAGGTGCTGTCCTGAGTTCTCCCCTGGGACCCATGGACCCTATCACCCTCGCCAGCCAAGGACAGCAGCCCCAGGGGAGGCCCAGGGAGCTAGTCCCCTTCCTAACACTGCTGGATGCGCCCCCGCGGCCCCCACGCCACCAACAAGAGCATTCACATGGCCCCCAGGCGGTCCTGGGACTTTCTCTCTCATCAGCTCTATGCACATCACCAAGGAACCCTGCGAATGCCGCTGGAGGGCCGAGATGGCCGCGGGGAGCCAGGGGACCCGTTCGACCATAGCTCCAAGCCCCCAGCTCCAGCCCCCCGGCAGAGGGCCCAACGAGTGCTGGCAGTGCGCGCTGGGCAGCTCGGTCACGACCCTGCTGGGGGCCTTCCCGCCTGGCGTCCCCTCCCCGCGGGGCGCCAGCCGTTGCCTGCGATTGTGGGCGATGCACAACGGGGTGGAAGAAGTAGGGCCGTGCCTGCTGGGGCACCGGTGTCCTCGCGGTTCCGGCGGGCTGGGCTGTCCCAGGACTCGGAGACCCCGCCGCCGCCCGGGTCTCCGTGGTCCGCTGTGGTCTCGTTCCGGGGGCAGCGGAGGGCTCGGACTGCCAGCGGGAGGCCGGGACTTGGAGGTGGTGGCGCGGGAGCCAGGCGCGGCGCTGGCCTCTTTTTTTTTTTTTTTTTTTTTAAGAATCCATATTTTTCCATCACCTCCCGCGCCCATGGCAGTTCTCCATGACAGGTGTTCCTCAGCGCCCGTCCTCTCCTCCCGCTACGACGGGAAGGGACCGGGAGCCTGTGCCAGGCGGCCGGCCGGGGGAGCCGAGCAGCCCGCGCCATCCCGGCCCCCGAGCCTGTGCCCAGGACGCTGGCCACTCCCCGCCACCCTGGCGGGCTGGGAGCGTGCGCCCGGCGCACTGACCACCCGCCCCCACCGCAGCCCGGGGCTGCGCCCGGGCCTCCCCCCCCCCCCCCCCCACCGAGCCCACCCCCAGCCGCTAACCCCGGCCGCCCCCGAGCCTGTCCCCGGCCCCGGTCCCCCACACCCACCCGGCCCCGAACCCGCGGCCCCGCGCCAGACCAGCTGGGTCAGGGGCTCGGAGCCCCGGACCGACTCCAGAAATGCCCGCGGCGGCGGCGGCGGGCCCCCTCCACGCACCCCACCCCTCACTTCTCTTTTTTAAGGACGCGCCCGGCGAGTCGGCTTCCCCGCCAGGCAAGGCTCCAGCCGCGCGCCCGAGCCCGAGCCCCGCTCTCGCCGGGGACACCCCGCTCCGGGGGAGTCGCGGGCGGAGGGCGCCGGGCAGGGCGCTCCGCCGACATCCCCCGCGGTGCGGCCCGCCGGCCCCGGACCTGCCGCCGCCTCCGGAGCGCGCGGCTCGGCTCGGCCCGCCGGCCTGGGCCGGGAGCGGCGGCCGCACACCGGGCAGCCCCGGGCATCGCCGCGCCGCCCGGGGCCTGGCGCCCGGGCCCTGCCCCCGAGTCGGGGCGGGAGGCTCGGCGGCGACGCCCGCTTCCGAAGTGCCCGCGCGGCCCCTCTCCCTCCTGGCCCAGCGGGGAGCGGCGGGACCCGGGGACGGCGCGCCGCGAGCCGGCAACTCCGCACCGACTCCTGGCGGCCGCCGGGGCCGGGCCGGGCCGGGCCGGGGTGGGGGAGGGCCCGGGGGCCGGGGCCGGAGGGCCGTGCGGGGGCCCGGCCGCGCGGTACTCACTGCAGTAGGCGATGAGCAGGCTGGCCAGGATCATGAACGCCCAAAAAGTTGAGGACATGCTGGGCAGGGCGGTCGCATCTTGCCGGCTGCTGGTCCTGGGCGATGGCGCCATTGAAGCCGCGGCGCCCGCGCGGGGGGCAGCAGCGCGTCTCAGCAGCCGGCCCTGCCCGCGCCCCCGCGCCGGCCTCCACGTGCGGGCCCCGCGCGCGCCATCCTCCGCCGCCGCCGCCACCGCCGCCGCGCCCGGGCTCCGGCCCACTGCGCCCCGCGCCGGCCCGCCCT